>NW_006780658.1:1326276-1346902 GCF_000442215.2 Lipotes vexillifer | reverse complement strand
CCGCGTACCAAAAAAAAAAAAAAAAAAAAGAAATAGAGGGATAAGAAGGTAAGATGGTCCCATTTCCATACAAGATGCAAGTTCTGCTATAGTGGGTAGGGGAACAGCAGCTAGGCACACCTACCTGCTTTTGCTGTATCTGTGAGAAAGGGATTTGCCCAGCCCCCAGGCGGACAGAGAGCTGGGCCAAGAGTAATCCACACTCAATTTCTATTGACCAATACTTGGCCAGGCTCTTGGAACCACAGGAAACTGTGGAATAACAATGGGGGTCTTTAGAAGGACACACAAAGATATAGTCTCTAAGAAACCAGAGCAGAAAACAAAAGGAGAGATAAAAAGAAAACTGGATGAGATAAAAAGAGATATGGGTAAGATAAGTCAAAATTGTAAGGATGCTAAGCATGCAATGGCAGAATGAAACCCATACTGGAGACAGTAAAATCAGAATTGAAGTTACAAAATCAAGTCCTGGGAAAATTTGGGAAGCTTCCTCAGGATGCAGAGGGAAGGAAAAAAGAACTAAAAATGATGAGAGAGACAGTGATAAATGTGGAGGACAAGAAATGGCGCTCCCAACTAGGATTATGCTTCTTGAGAAAAGAAACTAGAAGAATTAGAACTAAAGAAATAAAGTCACTGCTAAAGGAAACTTTCCTGAGGTAAACAATTATTTAGCCTGAGAGGGTGCCCTGGGAGAGGGAAACATAACACACAATAAAAAGAGAAGGGATGCGAGTGGGTAAGGATGCTGACTGCATTAGATGAATGGTGGGTTCTAGTGGCTTGGTTCCTACCATGCACTGAGCTGGGAGGGAGAGTGTCTGGGTGGGTTGGGATTTGACTTCTCAATGTGGCAGAGCTGTGCCAGACTCTGAGACATGTATGAACTACTGAGTCTTTGCCATGACCTTGTTCTTGGACTTGGAGTCTGGCCCTGTACCTGCTCACCTTCTGCCTCCACCCTGGGCCAACTCTGCCCCAGCAAACCTTGGGTCCTCTCCTGGGGTTTCCAGATTTAGCCAATAAAAATATAGGATACCTTGTTAAGCTTGAATTTCAGATAAACAAATTACAATACACTTACAACAAAAAATGTATTTCTTTATCTGGAATGCAAATTTGAAATCCTGTATTTTAGATGGCAACAATACCTCCTTCACCTGCCCTAAATTTTCTCTAACATTTGTCTTCTCTTCCCTTTGCCCCAAGACTCCTGAATACATATTTGAAGGTTTGTGGTTCACTTACTGATACTTTGGCTAGTACTTACTTGAAAATTGCTAACATGGAACAAAGGAGAATATCAGTAAATATTTACCATCTAATGGTTTTTCACAGTGTACATGCTTTGGTTCAAAGTCCCATGCCGGCTTCTACATTATTTCTAAGTCTGCTAAAAAAAGTTTTGACAAAGCTTGGTGTTAGAACACATAATTTTGGTTAATAGAACGATTATTATACATGTGTAGAGTGTATCTAAGAAAATTGACATTTATTTAAAATTATATATATTTGCATGTCAACTTGTCTGGAAAGATGTTCTCCAAAATCTTTACAGTAATTACCTCTGGGTAATAAAAGTTTTGAGTGATATTTAGTTGCTTACTTATGATTTTCTGGATTTTTGAAGTGTTAACATGAGAATGTAACACTTCATAATAAAAATAAAGATACTTTCATTTTAAAAAGTCAGCTATTTTTTAAGGTGACACATGCCTCAAAAGTCTTGCTAGCAGTTCCTAAACTTGGTTGTGTGTCAGTTTCACCAGAGGAGCTCTTTAAAAATGCAGATGGCTTCCTGGGTTTCACCTCTCTCCCAATAAATCAGAATCTCCGGAGGTCAGCTCAGGCATCTGTATTTTGGAAAAGCTTCCCCAGTGGTTCTGATGGAGCCAAGTGGCCTTTGCCCTTGGACTGACATTCGGGAGCCAGTGACTTAGAAACAGCACGTGCAGGCTTAGATTCCCCAGGTGTGGAGAGATGCTCCCTCTCTGCTGATGTGCAGGCGGTAACTCTAATGAGGATAAATAACCACCTTTCTAAAGTTAGAGGCTGCCCGTAAATTTCCTAAATGCCAGTGCTGTTCTCTTTATTTATTTATTTTTTTTGTGGTACGCGGGCCTCTCACTATTGTGGCCTCTCCCGTTGAGGAGCACAGGCTCCGGACGCGCAGGCTCAGCGGCCGTGGCTCACGGGCCCAGCCGCTCCGCGGCACGTGGGATCTTCCCGGACCGGGGCACGAGCCCGTGTCCCCTGCATCGGCAGGCGGACTCTCAACCACTGCGCCACCAGGGAAGCCCATTGTTCTCTGTATTTTGAGAAGAGTTACTGAAGTCTTTTAAAAAGGATATTTGGAATTTGTGATGGAAGGGCTCCAAGCCTCATCATCCCAGCTAGGGACAGGCAGCCCTGCGGTCTGCAGAGGAAGGCCTTGGATTAGCCTCAGGCCCAAAGTGGAAATGGGATCAGTCCTGCGGACCCAGGAGCAGAGGCAGGAGATGAGGCCAGCCAGTTGGAGACGTCCTGGTGAGAAGAAGGCTGAGTTTTACAGCCATCTAGGGAGCTCTGCTGAGATGTTATCCATTTATAACAACTTAGATTGAAATGTTAATGAATGCCTTCTGCAAACAGCATTTTATAAATTGAGACTGAGGCAGGAAGGAAGACTAGGTTTAGAGAACCCAGTAGGATGGTCAGGCAGCCACGTGCAATTTGCATTCCTCCTGCCTTCTTTCAATTCGAGGCACAGTTTGTTAAATTTACTTTTATTATCAGGTCCTGATTACATATGGAAATTGGGGTCCAGTCATGGGGCTAAGCTGGCTCATCCTTCCAAACTCCCACAGAGAGGAAAAGGACATAACACAGCAACCTTTTGCTTCCCCTGCTGTTGCTGCTCTTTATCTTCTGGGGAAGGAAGCGGGATGGTTGGGGAAATAGACATTCCTGTGGCCAAAATTACCAGGAGACAAATGTCCTTATCATTCAGTTTCCCTTATCTGATCACCTGTACAGTTTTTCAATTACAAATCCTCAGGCTTACTTGACAGATTTAAGCTGAGGAAACACCAAAGCTGATTAATTCATTTCTGGAGTTTCAAGGGACTGTTTATCTTACAGCTGAAATGGGGCAGCCAGCCTGGAAATTATATCCTTGTCCATTCGTCCATCCCTTCATTCATCCATCCATTCATCCATCCATCCATCCATCCATCCATCCATCCATCCATCCAATAACATTATGCTAGGCACTGGGTAAGCAGAGATGATAAATAAGAAATGGTGCCCCTTTTAAGATTTTTCAGCTAGGCAGGGATAAATGCTAATACATAGGTATAACTCATTAACTTTGGAAGGTTATGTTGATATAGTGTAACTATAAGAGCTACACTACTGAGCCAGACTGCTACGTTCAAATTGAAATTCAGTCCCCCTAAAACCAAGTTTCCCCTGCCAAGTTTATGATTAACTTCTATCCAAAACTTTATTCTCTTTCTTATTCTGCCCCCTGTTCTTCTCAGAATTGAGGAGTATCAAAGAGGAGGAAGGACTGAAACAGAGCAGGACCCTGGGGGCCCCTCCTGGGTACAAAAGCCTCTCTGTGTCCCTCCCTTCTTATTTGTAGAAAAAGGCTTTGGTCTCCTAGGCCTTCCCTGAGTTCCAAAGGGCAATCTTAAGCAGTTACTAATTAAGGAAGTGAGAGAATGCAGAAACAAAGGAAAAGCAGTCAAGAAACAATAGTTCAGCCAGTCCTAGTTCCTCCTCGAGGGATTTACACAACAATCTGATACATACCTTTGAGTTGTTCTGCAGGAAAAATAAGACCCCCCCCACCCAGGTGGAGGATGGTGACTACACAGACCCCAGACTGGCTGGAACCAGCAGGTTGATGACTGAGATTCCTGAAACACCACCCTGTAACCTCACCACCAACCCATCAGAAGAAAGTCGTGCACCCTGCAGCCCTCACCTCAAATGTTGCCTTTAAAAACTTATCCCTGAAAACTGTCAGGGAGTTTGGTTCTTCTGATCGTGAGCCACCTCTTCTCCTTGCTGGGCTCTGCAATAAATGCTGAACTTTCCTTTACCACAACCTGGTGTCAGTAAGTTGGCTTTGCTGCACAGCAGGCAAGTGGACCCAAGTTTGGTTCCGTAACAAATATTTCTCCCATATATCTTCTGTGTAAACTTAGGCAAAACATTAACCTTTCTATGTCCAAGTTTCTATCTATAAAAGGAGGATTACGTGTGGTATTTACCTTATAAGCTTCTTAGGAAGATTAAGTGAGTTAATATATATTTATTTCAAAAATGTCAGAACTCATAATCTGAAAGGCAAATATATAATCAAACAGAGTTGGCACAAATATTTCTAACTTCTGCCCACCTTCATTCTTGGCCCTCTTCTACAATTGTACTTCCAGCTTTCCCCGGTGTGTCCCAGCACACACCTAGATTCATGTAACAGCACAATGATAAGGGTAAGTACATGGGTTATAAGAAGGGATTCTCCTGTGAAAGAACATTACCAACTTGCTTCTGGGACAGTGTTTTTCTCCCTTTTTAGGGTCATGGATTCTCTTGAGTATTCCCTCCGTTGATTTAATAATTACTTAGTGAGTACCTACCACGTGCTAAGCATTATTCTAGGCACTCAGGGAACAAAGCAAAGATTGCTGCCCTTGTGGAGCTTATATTCTCTGGGGGTGGGGAAAGAAGAAAGAAAGAAAGAAGCATAATACACAAGTGAATTATCTAACATGTAAGAAGTGATACATGCTTCAGAAAAATGAAAAGACCAGGAGAAAGGGTCTTAGAAGTGCTTGTGGGCGTAGAGGGGGACAAGGTATAACTTAAAATAGGGTGATTGGAGTAGCCCACATTGAGTGGTAATATTTGAGCAAGGGTGTAAAGAAGATAAGGGAGTTGGCTGCACAGGTGTGAGGGAAGTATGTTTGAAGCAGAGGGAACAGCCAGTGCTAAGGTCCCAGGGCAGAGCATGCCTAGGGTGTTGAAAGGACGTCAGTGTGGCTGAGCTATGCAAGGCAGGGCATCATAGGAGATGAGGTCAGACTACCTGAGGAAAGCTATCCATCCTTTCTCTGGAGCTGTGATTCCCACACTTGAGCCTGCATCAGGGATGGTGAGAACTCAGGTCGTGGTGACCCCACCTCCAGAATTTCTAACAAATTTCCAGGTGATGTTGACACTACTGGTCTGGGGACCACACTTTGAGAACCTCTCACCTAGAACATGTATTTTAATGGTATTCCTGGGCTTCTAAACTCTGTCTGGGACCACAGTCAGGAATCCTGGCCCTAGGGAACTTTGGACTGGACCACTCATCCATAGACCACTCTGAAGGTCCTGCATCAACCTCATCTTTCCAACCAGGGGAAGAGCATGATACTTGACCTCTAACTCAGGTTAGGCCAGAAAAACTGATAATGTTTCTGATTTAACTTCTCAGCCTCAATGGTGACTCCTTAGCCCTGCTATAATAACATTTTATTCTCCTCACTGAATAAGAATTTGTGGAGTACTTTGCTACAAACACAGGTTTGGGGCTCTAAAAAGATAACATTAAGTAGCGCTAAAAGCCTTTCCGTAGGGTACAAAATTGGCTCGACTTATTACCTTCTAAAAGAGCACATGGCTCAGTTCATGTTTCAAGAGGGGAAGATTAAAGACATAGCGTTTCCTCATCAGGATGGTACTCGGAAGTTCAGGGAAAGGGGGCAACAAATCCCCTAGACTTATAAATAATAAAAGATTTTTGTGACTGTTGTTAAAGAGAAGCTGAAGCAGTACTTGACAAACCAAAATGACCTGGCAAGTATTTGTCGTGAAGAGACGGCGGGGAGAATATTAAGTGGAAAGCAGGAACATGTGAAAGCTAGAATCAGATAACTTAATCATTGCAAGATAAGGTCTGAATTATGTGCAACCTACTTTGTATTTACTTGGTTTTGCAAATTAGATTGGAGTTTGATCTATAGGCTGGACATGGGCAATTATGCATTACTGGGACACCTCAGAGGAGAGGTACTCAGCAAGAGAATAAAGAGGCAATTGGCGTGTTAAGAATGCAAATAATGAAGGCACAGACATGCTCCAATGGGTGAGAGAGGACAACTGGGGAATGATTAAAAACATGCATAAAACTAAGGTAATCATTTCCTTATGACAAATGCTTACCGTTCCTACCATGGAGGAACCTGAGCAGCCCAGAACGTTCATTGACTCAGAGATACTGATTTCTGAGTATGTCTGATTAAGGAATATCAGGCCTCAGGGAGATATAAATTATAAAGCAGTGTCTCATATTTTGGAGCAATTACCAAGTCATTTTCAGGTACACGTTTCTCTTCATTTTTCTCTGCTTTGTTATGTTTTGAGTTCGGAGACTGTTCCCCTTTGCCAGTTGAAATCAAAGCAACTATATAGTATCCATTTCAGCTAAGCCCATGTTTCAAATAAATGCGTGTCCATAATGTTTAGCTGATATTGTACTCATCAAAAGAAATAGTGGATCACTGCTTTTAAAATATAATTTTTCATCTTTTGTGATGATACTGCCAGAGGAGTGTCAATTCCTAATGAAGGCATTATTCAATCAATGGGACTGCTTTGTGAATTTGAAATATTCACCTACAGGAAGTCAGTTTGGTGACTGGGAAAAGTTGTTGACTTGGGGCTGTGACACGTAGGTTAGAGTCTTTGCTGGGTCTCATTGTTGTGTAACCTTTAGAAAGTCACTTACACCCCCTGGAAAATCTGCACAATGATTCCAGTTAGGGGGTTGTTGGAGAGACAAATGTGATAGCTTATGTGAATGTGGTTTTAAATCCTAAAGTGCTGCACACACATTTGATACTAGTATAGTCTACATATGAAGGTCAAAATTAACATCGTTTTGTAGAAATGTGGCTGGAGGATGCATGACTTTTAAATAAATTGCTTACATAGCAAGGAAATACTGCATTAAGAGTAAAAATTGAGGTAACCAGTTGGGTGGTGTGCTTACTGATTAAAACGGAATATAGGCCCTGTATCAGAAAAGAACAATTACCAACTATACTAATTAATGCTAATTTGCATTTAGTGAGCTGTCCTGAATTAAAATAGTTCCCATCACTTTGTTATAAAGCAGAAACTAACACACCACTGTAAAGCAATTACACTCCAATAAAGATGTTAAAAAAAAAAGAACAATGGCCAAGAATTTTGAGAGTATGCTTTTTTATTTTCCTTAAAAAAAATAAGAGTGTGCATTGTGTATTACATGTATATTTTACAATGTAACCCTTACCAACTCAGTCTCATTATTTGTTGACACAGGTAGTTCAGACTCAGGGTCTCACTTATGCTAATACCTGATAAATTTTCAGAGTACAACTATAAATAGAACACATTTCTGAATTTACAAATTGTTCTTATTTGGTCATATTGCAAAATTATCTAGATAATCTAGCCAAGTTAAAACTAGATAGTTGACTCAATTTTGGTTTATATCTAGATTTTGACCTCACAAATCATATTCAAAATATTTTAAAATATGAAGCTAAGTGTTCCATAAACATGACTCACAATTCAGTTTAATCTACATTCTAAAATAATGATTTCTCCAACTTGTGAAGATCTTGTATTGGGAGAAAACCCCTCAACTCCTCCATGATATTTTCCATAAAATACAAGGTCATAAAAAGGAAAAAAAATAAATGAGCCCTATCTGAACAAGCTGACTGTAGCACAAATAATTTTTTAAAAGTTAAACCTTTCATTTTGAGATAACTGTAGACTCACATTCCTTGATCTATACATCTTGATCTATACATCTTGATCTATACATCACTGCAAATACCACAAAGTCTTGATTACCGTAGCTAGATAACAGGTCTTGAAACTGGGTAAACTGTTTCCTCTCACTTTACTTTTCTTTTTCAAAATTGTTTCAGATATTTGAATTCCTTTTCATGTAAATGTTAGAACAATCCCCTAGGAGGGGAGAGAGGGAAGTCCCAGCTTTTCCATGATGTGATGTCCTTTGCTAACACGAGGTGGAGGAAAGGGGCACTAATTCCTGTCGGTGGGGATGAAAGTCCAGCACTTTACTCGGCTTCCTCTAATGTGTTGGGGTAAGGGTCTTGGGCTCCCCATTACAGCCTTAAGAGGGCAGAAGTCTAGACGCCCCACTGGGTCTTTGCTGGCGTGTGCAGGCATGGGGCTACAGTTTTTCAGTAGCGTCAGGCTGGAGCGGAGGGGTTATTGGCTAAACGTTTTCTGTCTTACTTTCCCCTTGCTGTCCTTTTGGCCAGAGAGAGCAGGCCTTTGTTGAGGCTTTTTTTTTTTTTTTTTTTTGCCTGCACCCACTGGTGTTTCTGGGTGGCTGGTTTCTTCAGCTCTAAGTCTGGGACATATGAGGCAAAACGAAAACCCAGGAAACTCAGCACTGTGTCATTCTGTGGGTCCCTAAGTCCCTAGCCATTCTGCCTTCTTTTCGCCTCCTTTCAGTGTCTTCTTATGTGTTTATTTTATATATAATGTCCAGGATTTGTAGTTGCACTTGTAGGGAGGAATAGGGAAAAGAACATCTACCCTGTATTCCCAGAAGCAGAAGTCTTCCCTAAATAATTTTTAATATTTATTTACAAGAAAGTGCTATCGACATTGCTTAGCTTTTGACATGAACTGTAGAATGGAGGTAATGAAGAGGCGTGAGGCATATTCCAAGACAAGCTTTTCAGAGCAGCAGGCTGAAGGTCTCAAAAGAAACAGGTTTTCAGATAGGTGCCCTATCACCCTACCCATGAGATGTGATACGAATGCTGAATTAGTTCACAGTTCCAAGAAGTACCAGGGATCACACATGGAAAGTGCTTACGAAGGAATCCTGGCTTTCACTCTTTCTGTCACTAATTTTGATTGTAGTAAAGAAAACCATCTCTTAGGAAGGTTCAAGTGAACCCTGAGCCCTTGGTGAAGCCATAGGAGATCACTGGGCACTTTCAACTTCTGTCTGAGTTCCTTGACAAGGTGGCCCAATTCTGCTAGTCTCAAGAGTGGCAAAAAGTACATCTGCTGAGGCCCTGTCTTCACCTGTCTTCCTTGGATGCTTTCCATGGAAGTGAGCATCTGTGCTCCAGCCTTATTTTATTATTTTTTGTCGTTGTTGAAAATAATTGATAACATTTGTGGGACATTCTATATTTCATCCAATAAATATTTTATGAGACATCTCAATATCCTTGTAAAGAGACAGTAGTTGTAATTCTATTCTGGAGTGTCTGAAGCAGCTCCGACTCTATGGGTCAGTCTTCACCATCACAGTTCAGCACAGGCACTGTCCTCATCTGCTCCTTCCTCCAGTGGGGACAAACTGCTGTCTGGTCATGTGAGCTCCAGCATAAGCCAAAGCGAGAAGCCCTACATCTGTGCAGGCTTTGGAAATGCCTGGCATTTATGTATGCTTAATTAATAACCATGACAAAATAGGGCTTTGGATTTTCAGGCTATTTCCCCAGGTTCCTCAGATTAGAATCCTGGTAGAGCCCTCAGGCTCTAAAGTTGCTATTTAATAGATGGATGGATGAATACATAGGTAGGATGACAATGTGGATCTATGTATAATTTATGAATATGGAAATTTGCTGCAAGAATGATACGTTTAGACCATAGCAGAATCTTAAATATTTTGAAATGTATAGTAAGTTAGACCATGTGCCTTCAATATCCTGAACATTGGCCAGTTTGTGTCATTCTGCCTAGCTAGTTTGTGACTGTATTCCTCAAATCCAAGCACAAGTTATTTTGTATTGTAGACAGGAAGTATGTGGGGAAAAATACTGCAGTAATTTCCATTTCTTCGTTTTCTTTCCCTTGCCCTCATTCTCTGTGTCCTTCACTTCCTCCATTGATCTAACCTCCAAGGTTAATGTTTAAGAAGTAGAAAAAAAAGAAAAAGAAAAAAAAAGGAAACTCAGTGCTGTCAATCCCAGTATTTAAAAATGTGCCTCTTAAACGGAACAGAAGAGTCATGGAATTGTTTGGAATCAATGTTTAAGGGATCCAGATTCATTTCCATTATTAAAGACCCAGGCCATATTCTACTTGTTCCAAGGAATTTTCCCCCATCATTTTGAGCTAATAGGACCTTTTACCAGCAGTAATTCCTTCCCCTTAAATCCTTATTATTACCACCATGCAGGTGATGTTTATTTCCTATTTGGGATATTGACCATTGTTGTTCATGGTTTATTTCCTCACTAGATTGTGAGCTCACAGAGTCCAGACCCATTCCAGTCCCCCACGATGCCTTACATACAGCAGTGCTCCCCAAATACTTGTAAAATAAATTTATTAATAATTTACAAGGTGACTCAGCCCCCCCAAATACTCTAAGTCTTTCAGCATATTATGCTATAACTGGATTTTAACTCATCTCTCCAGAGTTTGTCCTTTATATTCATCAATCTTCATCTGTCAATTAATAGGCAGAATTAAATAAGGGCCACAGAAATCTCTTGGATTAAAAGGAGAATCCAGGAATCTGTATTTTTTGCCAGTATTTCCAACCATAGAACCTGTTTGTATGACATTGAATCTATGCAAAAATCAGAAGTACTCCACCCCAAAATAAATTTAGGGTTTATTTACCCGATGTGTGGCATTGTGATAACAAAGTGATTAAATCCCTCATGTTTTATTCCTGACTTCATTTGCATAGTGACTAAGGTATACAACTGGCTATTGTTTAATGCAAAACTAATGGATTATCTAGATCAGTGCTATTCATTGGAAATTGTGGTAGACAAAATGATCTTTCCCCTTCCTAATCCCTGGAATCTGTGAATATTTTACTTGGCAAAAGAAGTCCCATTGCAAATGCGATGAAGCTAAGGAGCTTGAGAGGGAGATTATCCTGGATTATCTAGGTGGGCTCACTGTCATCACAAAGGCCCTTATAGGAAGGAGGTAGGAGAATCAGAATGAGAGGAGATGTGATGACAGAAGCAGAAACATGTATGTGAGAAAGAGAGGGGAGGGGGAAAGGGAGGTAGAGAGAGAGAGAGAGAGAGAGAGAGAGAAAGAGATTTGAAGATACTATGCTGCTGGCTTTGAAGATGGAGTCAGGGACCACAAGCCAAGGAATTCTGGTGACCTTCAGAAGGAAGGCAAGGAAACGAAGTCTTTCTTAGATCCCTGCTTACACCTTGACTCTAGGACTTCTGACCTTCAGAACTGAAAAATGGTAAATTTGTTCTGTTTTAAGCCACTACATTTGTAATAATTTGGTACAGCAGCAGTAGGAAACAAATACAGAAGCACTGTGAGCCACAAATATGAGCCACATATCAAATTTAAAATTTTCTAGTGGTCACATTAAACAAAGCAAAAAAAAGTTAATTTTAGGAATACATTTTAGTCAACCCAGTATGTTCAAAGTATTACTTCAACATGTAATCAAAATTTTAAAAATGACTTATTTTATATCCTTTTCGTTACTAAGTCATCAAAATTGAGTGTATATTTTATAGTTATAGCACATCTCAACTTGGATTAGCCATATTTCAAGTGCTCAATCACCACTTGTGGCTGGTGGCTACTGTATTCAATATAAATAGCCCAGATCTAGGTAATTCAAATATAACCCATTTGCCTCAGTCGCATAGGTCCGTGTCTCTTTTTCTTTTTTCTTTTTAATTTTATTTATTTATTTATTTTTGGCCACGTTGTGTCTTCATTGCTGCGCGAGGGCTTTTCTCTTGTTGTGGGGAGCGGGGGCTACTCTTCGCTGCAGTGCATGGGCTTCTCATTGCAGTGGCTTCTCTTGTTGCAGAGCACAGGCCCTAGGCTCATGGGCTTCAGTAGTTGTGGCACGCGGGCTCAGTAGTTGTGGCTCACAGGCTCTAGAGCACAGGCTCAGTCGTTGTGGCGCACGGGCTTAGTTGCTCCGCGGCATGTGGGATCTTCCCGGACCGGGGCACGAACCCGTGTCCCCTGCATCGGCAGGCGGACTCTCAACCACTGCACCACCAGAGAAGCCCAGAATGTTCATTTTAACAAGAACCCTCAGTGATTCATATGCTCATTAAATATTGAGAAGCACTGCTCTAGATATTGGGTGAACTTTTTTGTTGTTATTTTATTATCCATGTGAAAAGTTGCTTAAATATTTTGTCTCACACACCTCTTTCTCAAATGATCAGTACTTACTGGTGTCTTTTTTGCAAAATTTTAACTGTTACTGGGAAAATCCAGGATCTTCTGTGGAGAATTCTTCTGTTCCTCTGGTCCTTCACAGTGAAGGACAGCTAATGCAGTAATCACCTGCAAGGGGATGAGATCTGGTCTCCCTTCTAGCTGCTTTAAAGGTAGAACAGTGAATGAGTCTGTTCAAAAAGTGGTACCTCCCACTGAATAGACCTGCAGCTCTGAGTGAGAACACATGAGGACAAATCACCTGATTATTTTCCATAATGGTGTGGATAGGTAGTCCAAGAGAAATCTGTGATACAGTTGCCTCATTCCAATTCTACTGTTCATTTATATACATGCAAAGGAATTGTCAATAATGTGAAGGCTTGGAGAGTTGTACTCTTTCTAGTTCCTTAGAATAAGCAGCAGCTTTTCACTGGAATTTTATGATATTCACACTATGAGATGGGTGACTTGTTGGCAAATTGAGCACAATAAATTTGGGTGCTCAGAAATGTTAGTGGAATTATTTGACAAAATGAATGGCATTCAAAACTTAGGGTGAACTTCAGCAACTGGCAGAGAGAAGGAGCAGAGGGTAATCCTCCAGGTCTCACACTTCATCCCTTCATCCTTTGCCTCATAGTTTGCCTTTTTTCGCCCTGCTCTTTGGTTGAGGGAAGGAGTTTGGCAATGAATCCTTAGCTGGTGGCAGGAAAAAGCAAGCTCTACGACATTTTGTAATACCTGAAAAGTGCTTTAGAATAATGAAAATTGTGCTATTTAATCATGTGACCAAGACAATGCAAAGGACTGAGAACCTTTAAAACTATAATTAAAAACTAGAGCTCTGTTTTTGGTGATACCGCAGTCTAGATTTTATATGTGTACCTTTCAGCCACAAAGCACACAGACATGCTGTTAAATGAAAGAAATATCTTCTCAAATGTGTACCTGAGGTCATATGAACCCAAGGGAAATCTCAGGGGCAAAAGCAAACAAAATGGTAAGTGGTTAGAGGAAGCTGCGCTGCTCTCGGGGTGTGTGCTTATGTTTGTCAATGACAGTATGTATTTCAACAGATGTATGCAGAAGGTGGGGGTAGGTAGGGAAAAGGAGGCAAAGCCTTGGGCCCACCCAAAATTAGGAGTTGAAACTCAGCCCCTTCCATAAAGCCAGGATCACAGAAGGGTCACACTTCAAAGGCTAGACTAAGAAATTGTCTTCAAGAAAAAGGAGTTAACAAAGTGTCTGCCTGGGGTACCAGATGGAAAAAATAAAAAGAATGGGGGGAAATTAGCATTCAAAAAGATACTGACTGACAGTTTTACAGAACTGATAAGCAAATTGGACACTCAAAATCAGGAACTGCAACAAATCCCAAGCAGATAAATAATGATGAATCCACATGCAGACACATCAAAGTACGACTGCAGAATATAAAAGA
The DNA here is from genome assembly GCF_000442215.2 of Lipotes vexillifer. Classification (NCBI taxonomy): domain Eukaryota; kingdom Metazoa; phylum Chordata; class Mammalia; order Artiodactyla; family Lipotidae; genus Lipotes; species Lipotes vexillifer. The sequence continues at coordinate 1,333,254 of NW_006780658.1, read as the reverse complement.
CAAAAGAAAAGATAAAAGTAGCGGGGAGAAAAGATGGATTATTTCAAAGGAATAGCAATTAGAGTGATAGCAGAATTCTCTACAGTAAACATAGGGGCCAGAAGACAGCTCAGAGTGCTAAGAGAAAATATCTGTCAACCTATCATTCAAGAAAAATAATCACTTTATGGTAAAAAAAAAATATCTGAGAGGCAATCACTAAATGAACTTCCAAAGAATGAGCTCTCTGCAAAATGAAATTGAACCTAGAAGAACAAATAGAGGTATAGGAAGGACTAATGAATACAGTAATTGGAAAACATGTAGTTAAATATATGTAAATACTGATTGTATAAAACAATAACAAAATGATATTAATGACTAGTTTGTGGTGGAGAAAAATGGTGGCAAATACTAAAAATCAATAACACGTTGAGGAAGGAGGATGATCAAAATTTATCATTGTTAGGAGGAGTGTAAAATTATTGATTAATTTGGACTTTTAAAGTGGACATTCTGAGGAAAGAAGGAAAAATAGGATTAAGACAATTCAATCTAAATAGTAAGGAGAGAAGGGGGTAAAAGCACAGAAAATTTCAGGAAAACTAGCACAAAGTAATATGATAGAACTCAAATTTGATGAAAACTACAATGAATCTATGTAGTCTAAACTTGCTAATGAAAAGACAATTGGTCAGATTAGTTTATAAGAAATCCACCTACAGTCTGCTTTTGAGGGACACAGCTAAAACACCAGGACACAGGAAAGTTGAAAGGAAAAAGATGCAAGAGAATACACAGGGTAAATTCTAACCAAAAAGGAGCTTTTGCTGCTAAATTAATACTAGATAAAATAGTTTTTAAGGCAAAAAGCCTTATCAGAGCTAAAGAGGATCAAAACATAAGGACAAAAGGCTCACTCCACTAGAAAGATATAACATTTCTAACTCATTATGCCTAATAAAATAGTCACAGATGAAATTTACATACTTACAAGGAGAAATTGACAAATCCATCATTGTTGAGGGAGATCTGAATATATTACTCTCAGTAATTGATAGATGAGGCAGACAAAAACTTGGCAAGGATATAGAACAATTTAACAACATAATTAATAGCCCTGATCTATTGGACATACACACACACATACACAGACTTGCACCCATCAATTAAAAAACACATTTTCCCCCTCAAACAATATGGAATATTAAAAAGAAAACTAACCATAAAATATTAAAAAACCAGTTCTGGCAATTGATTAGAAAGAGCATCATGGCAATGAAAAAATTCACCAATCAAACTTACCTTATCAAATTTAGGATGTAAAATCATATGATCATCTCAATAAATGCAGAAGAGGCATTTGATAAAATTCAGTCTCCATTCATGATAAAGATATTTAGTGAACTAAGAATAGAAAGGAGTTTCATTAAGCTTATGAAAGCCATCAAATAAAAAGCCTCCATAGGGCTTCCCTGGTGGCGCAGTGGTTGAGAGTCCGCCTGCCGATGCAGGGGACACGGGTTCATGCTCCGTTCCGGAAAGATCCCACATGCCTCGGAGCGCCTGGGCCTGTGCCATGGCTGCTGAGCCTGCGCGTCCGGAGCCTGAGCTCCGCAACGGGAGAGGCCACAGCAGTGAGAGGCCCGCGTACGCACCGCCCCACCCCCCCGCAAAAAAAAAAAGCCTCCATAGTAAATATATAATGGTAAAATGTTAGAATCATTCTTTTTAAAATTAGGAAAGGAACAAAAATACCCTCATCTCTGCTTCAAGATTATACTGAAGGCCTAGTCAATGGAGTAGAATGAGATAAAGAAATAAAATGTACAGGAGTTACAAGGGAAGAAATAAAATTGTCCTTATTCTCAGGAAATATGATTCTATATATAGAAAACCCAAGAGCACCTATAGTAAAAGTATTAGGATTAATAAGAGTCCAGCAGGCTCACTGGATATTAGATCAATGTAACAAAATTGCACTCCTTATTCACCAGGAACAAACAGTGACAAAATACAAAAATATAAAAAGAAGCACCACTTACAGTCATCAGCAAAAATGGCTCCTAAGAATAAATCCAACAAAAGATGTACATGAAGTATATGGTAAAAATTACAAAATTTTAATGAATGACATTAAAAAATACCTAAGTAAATGAAAAGATATGCCACATCTGTAGTAAGTAGACTCAATATCATAAAGACATTGATACCCTTAAATTCAATGCAATTCCAATAAAAATCCTAAGAGATTTTCCTATAGAACCTGACAAAATAATTAAAAATTTTCATGAGAGAACAAAGGGTCAAGGATATCCAAGACAATTTTGAAAAACAAGATGGGGAAAATTGTTCACTTGCCCAAAATTTATTATAAAGCTGTAGCAACTAAGATAATATGGTACTGTTGTAAAGAAAGAAAAATTGACCAATGGAAAGGTTAAAGAATTCGGAAAGTTACTCACACATATATGGAAACTTAATAAATTATAAAGTTGTCATTTCATCTCAGGAGGAAAGTGGGACTGGGACTTGGTGAGCCATGTGGCAAAAGAAAAAAGATCTCTACCTCACACCATTCCAGGAAGACACAATTCTCAAATGTAAAAACTGAAATTTTAGATCATTAGGAGAAACTATAGAGGTAACAAATGTCTTGCATGTAGGAAAGGATTTCTTAAAGAAGACAAAAACATAAACCATAAAGGAAAAGATTGGCAAATTTGAATACATTAAAATTTAACACTGCTATGCATTAATACACACCATAAGAACAAAGTAGAGAAGCCATGGGCATGGAGAATAGAGCAGCAGTGTATTTAACTGACAAGAATTAATACTAAGAACATATAAAAAAGTTCCATGTGAATAGGAAAAAATAAACAGCATAATAGAAAATTAAAATGTGAACAAAATTTACAAAAGGAGAAATCTGGAATGACCAATAAGCTAATGAAAAGACCTTCAAACTCATTAGTAGTTAAGGAAATACCCCCTGAAACTGCAATAGATAGCTTTTCATACCTGTCAAATGACCAAAGATTTAAAAGACTGAAAATAACAAGAACTGGAAAGATGTAGAACAACAGGAACTCAAATAACAGCTCATGCAAGTGTAAAATTGTGCACTTGGGAGCAATTTGGCAATATCTGGCAAAACTGCAGATGTTCATCTTACCTTACGACCCAGCAATACCACTCCCGGGTTATATACCCTGAAGAAACCCTCACACCTGTGCTTATGGGGACGTGGCCTCTGTGGTCTGCCCCTGATTACCTCTCTGATGCTGTTTTCTACTATTCTTCCTCTCATTCTGTCTGCTTCCTCTGTGCTGGTCTCCTTGTTCCTAGAACACACTGGGCACATTCCTAGCTCAGGGCCTTTGCACTTGCTGTTTCCTCTGCCTGAATTGCTCTTCCTCAAGGTATTTCCATAGCTCCTTCTTCATCTCCTTCTAGTTTTTACTTGAATGTCAACTTCTCATTGAGGTCTTCCTGGCTCCTCTATTCTCCATCCCCTTTTCCCCCCTAATTTTTTTCACCTTAGCACTTATCATTAACATAATATACATTTAACTTATTTACTTATTTACGGAACGTAAGTTCATAACTAAAAGCAGGCTTTTTTCTTTCCACTACAGTGCCCTTAGGACCTAGAACAATACCTGGTCCATGGTTAAGTGCTCAATAAATATTTATTATGTGAATAAATGTGCATAAAAACATTCATTCCGGCAATGTTTGTAATCCTTCCAACACTTTGTGAAACAGAGTAGGATGAATAACACGCCCATTTGTGCACTGGGAGGACACTGAGATACAGAGAGGTTAAGAAGCTTGCCCAGAGTCACAGCACAAGCGACCAGCACAGTCTGAAGTATGAAAGGCTGCCCTTTCTCTGACTAAAATAAATTCCACATTCCAATATGTTCTCCTAGGAAGGAAAAAAAATATTAGAATGGCAAATCAGTTTATTCCCTCAAGTATTATGTAATCTCTAGAAAATGTATTACTTTGGAGAGAATCTTTCTATTTATTTGGTAAATAAGAATTACTTCAAGCAAGATAGAATGCAAAAGCCTCTCAGTCATGCTTGTCCTGATATATATAAGGGAAGTGGTTACCCTACTGTGAATTTTACCAGTGAAAATTTTAATAGTAAGATGCTCATTACATGAGGCATGTGAAGAATGTAGGGAATATAAATATTGTGCATTACATGCACTCACTGTAACCACATAATATAGTATCATTTCATCAAACAGGACTTTCTACTCCACTTTGTTTGAAGACGAAAATGAAGGAAAGAAAAAGTGCATTTTTAAGGACAAAACAATTTAGCTTTTCCTTATAAAATAAAGAGGTCTGTATACTCCATAAAAACACCTAATGGCTATTCGTATCAATAGAACTTATGAGGCCAGGTAAAGATGAAGAGGCCCCCTAGCGTACGACATTTAACCAATACAGCCTATCTGTATCCATAACTGTTGTCTCTCCTTGTGGAGAAGAAAAAGGGAGGAGAGAGACAGAATCAACACGTTGCCTCCATAGCAGGAAAAGGGAAAATGGCTGCTAGAAAGGTAGGGGACCCACCAATGCCCGCAGTAGAAGTCCATAGTCAGGTGTTAATATATTATAAACGTCTAAAGCTTTGTTCTTCAAGGCAGGTGGAAAGTGGGGTGGATGAGTTGAGGAGAAACTCTAAAAACTTCAAGAGTATAAAATTCCTCCTCTCAAGAGGTTGATGGCTGATTACAAGTACATCACATGGACAAAAACGAGGTGCCTTTTCATGAGCAGGGGTTGATGAGATGAAATAAGCTATGCTGGCCCTTAGATGTGGGAGTTATATACCCTGAAGATATTCTCACATGTGTACTCACAGAGACGTGAGTGGGTGGTGCCCCCCAGAGACCATGTACAGGAGTCAGGTGTGACATGGCTGTCCACGAGGCTGGGTGTCAACACTGACTGCCTAATCGCGGCTGACCAGTGGGGAACTCCAGCTTGGGAGAATGTAAAAAGCAGCGTAGCACGTTTGGAAGATTACTTGGAATTATCTATTAAAGCTGAGCATATGTACTTATATGACCCGGCAAGTCAACTCCTAGATATACTTAAAAGAAAAAGTGTTCTTTTGTTCTCCAAAAGACACGTATAAGAGCACTAATGTCAGCACTATTCCTAATAGCCCCAAACTGAAGTAAACCAAATGTTCATCAAACTTCAAATGGATAGGAATCATTATTCAATGAAATACTATAGAGGGATGAAAATGAACAAAGTATTGCCATATGGAACGACATGAATTAATCTTAAAATTATAATGCTGGGTGAAGGAAGCCAGACATAAAAGAGTATACACTGTACAGGTGCAAATAATCTATGGTGCTGAAATTCAAGACAGTGATTTCCCCTGGTAGGGGTGGGAGGGAAGTAAGTGGAACAGAGTATGATGAGAGCTTCTGGCTTTGCTGATGCTGCTCTCTTTCTTGACCTGGGTTTCACTTTGTGGAGTCTCATTTAGCTGTACACTTAGGATTTCTGTACTTGTCTATTTGTGCATTATACCTTAATGAAATCTTTATATCAAAAAAGCAACAATGGGCTTCCCTGGTGGCGCAGTGGTTGGGGGTCCGCCTGCCGATGCAGGGGACACGGGTTCGAGCCCTGGTCTGGGAGGATCCCACATGCCGCGGAGCAACTAGGCCCGTGAGCCACAACTACTGAGCCTGCGCGTCTGGAGCCTGTGCTCCGCAACAAGAGAGGCCACGACAGTGAGAGGCCCGCGCACCGTGATGAAGAGTGGCCCCCGCTCGCCGCAACTTTTGCACTGGGAAGTGGGTAGTAGCTAATGGGATATCTCCTCTTGGGGTGTGTATTCAGGAAATGAGACCTAATTTAATTCTTAAAAAAGACAAATAGGACTCCCCTGGTGGCGCAGTGGTTGAGAGTCCGCCTGCCGATGCAGGGGACGCGGGTTCGTGACCCGGTCCGGGAGGATCCCACATGCCGCGGAGCGGCTGGGCCCGTGAGCCATGGCCGCTGAGCCTGCGCGTCCGGAGCCTGTGCTCCGCAACGGGAGAGGCCACAACGGTGAGAGGCCCGCGTACCGCCAAAAAAAAAAAAAGCAACATATAGGGAAGTATATGTGAGTGCAGAGTTCAGAACTTTGGCAAAGTGAATTTTGGGACGGGGCTGATAAAGGAAGATTGATTGAAGAAGGGGAATTTTGAGATTCAGCTGTGGAATGTGGGTGGCTTAAAGGAGACAGGAATAAGTATTACATATTAAAGAGGGGGAGAGACGGGGCAGGCAGAGGACAGCAAGTGCTTTGTTGAGGCAGAAATCCAATGGTGATACATAAAGAGAAGTGTATATGATGAGATACAATGAGGAGGAAATTTAGATTTTGATATGTAATAGAGAGCCACTTTTTCCTTTCACAATTTTTAATTTTTAAAAAATAGGTGTATAGGTAGCACATGCTACCTATATTTATAAATATGAGTCTAATAATATAAGTATTTACATATAGATGTAGGTAAATATATATATAATTACATAGGTAGCATATGCTACCTACTTGTGGAAATTTAAAAAATAGAGATGTATAAAGAAAAAATTAACTTATAACTCCATCCTCCTCCTATAATATTGTAGCAGCCTCCAAGTTCCTATATTGAGAATTGTGGAGATGTAATTTGAGGATTAATATTAACCATATGGAAGTTTAATATTAAAGGAATTTAAGCAATAAACTCAGATAGGTCTGAAGACCTTTAAGCTTTGCATGCTCCCTGACTCCAAATTGCTGTCAGGGAGCTGACATTACCTTAACAGCATCTGCGTGATGCAGTACCTTTTTTCTTTTCCTTCCGAGCTGAGTTATAATCTTACTATTAAAACAAACATGTCGAAAGATCTCTAATCCAGTTACAAACCACACCCTTCCCACATAAAGGTATCTGTGGAACAGGTGAAGAATGTCTTTCC
>NW_006780658.1:1323858-1326266 GCF_000442215.2 Lipotes vexillifer | reverse complement strand
TCCCTATATATTTCCTCAAGTCTAGAATTTAGGATTTTAGAAGTGTGGCATGGGGAGCGAAGGATTTTGGCCATGGTCTAGCTACAAAGGGTGGGTTGAGGTCACAGAACAAGATAGGATGAGAGACCTCCTAGGAAAAAAGGTAAAAAGTGCAGCATTTGTACACCAAGTTCACAAATTTGTCTCTTTCATATAATTTCCTTATCTTCTCCTGGGTGGTTGCATTTGGTAGGCGAGAAATTGGGAGCAAACTTGTGAAGTTACCGCAAGTTGAGAATTTATAAAATCTTCATGGAAGTCTTCCCTGGGCATGGACTAAGGTAATACTTAACTCTCATGGCTTGGGGTACAATTCAATGTAGCCAACAAAATCTCCTAATAGCTGGACACTTAGGGTCTCTTGTCTTGATCTATTTTTCCATAGGAATCAGATAGCATAGCTCCAAAGGATCCTGTTAGCTGAGACAAATTTACTCCGTCCTCAGTTTTTTCTGTACACAACTGTGGATAGTCAGTGAGTTCCTCCCTTCTTTAAGAACAGTGGCTCCATGCCGCAGAGCGGCTGGGCCAGTGAGCCATGGCCGCTGAGCCTGCGTGTGCAGAGCCTGTGCTCCGCAACGGGAGAGGCCACAAGAATGGGAGGCCCGCGTACCGCAAAAAAAAAAGAACAGTGGCTCTAAAGTTCTTGAGGTTGAGGCTGGATCCTTGGGAGGGCCACTCACCTACACTGGAGATGGGATAACCCCTATAACACAATTTTGCTTTACCCTACACTTTCCTCAGCAGTGAGCATTTTATAAATACCTTTCTCAGCAAGGATGGTGAATGTTTACTTGTATTTAGATAGAAAATTCTTCAATGGAAGTGGGATATGGCATAAGTTGATGAAAACAGAGAGGAAATAAATAATCCTAGGACATGGCAGTTGTTTGTCCACAAACTGAAAATGGGAGCAAAGGACTGAGGGAATTTAGAGTTGAGTCCAAGGTCACAAATTAGAAAAGGCAAATCCTGCTTAAGGAGCATTCAGAGACTAGAGGTAACATTTTGAAGCTCGTCTCCGGAAATGCAGGGAAAGCACTTGTGTACCCTTGTATGCTTAGTTCAAGGGTATCTGAAGCTTGTGTGGTTTGTTAGAAAAGAATTCCTTGTGCTTTCCACAAATATAAAGCTCAAGTTTACTCTGAGGAAACAATTACTGGGAAAGGTGAACCCACTGTGGGAGAGGGGAAAGGACCGCCTATTCTCATATCAACTGATATTAAGAATAATGGCAGAGTTCTATTGTTCCAGAGGGACTAATTTGTCCCTTTGTTTCACTGAACGTTTGCTGGGATCCCCTGGGTGGTTTAGAAAAATGTGTCTCAGATCACCATCTACTTAAGTCCATTAAAACTGATGTGTCCTTCACTTTATGCAAACTCATACCTAAAGTCCTAAATTTACAAATAAAATACGGATTATTTGCATCATAGAAGAATTCTTTAAACAAAGGTAAACTACAGGATTTCTTTAAATAGCAAATTACCCTGGTGTGTTTTACAATATGATTTCATGTGCTGTAATTTGATCAACATACAATTTTTCTAGGAGCACACATTCAGGGTCAAGAGTGGAATGCCTGTATATTCATGAGGGTTGTTGATGTGGTTAAACATCCCAGCATATGATGTATTGGTGTCTGATGAATTATCGTAGTAGCAACTTCCTGACCGCTTTACGGTATTTAAAAAACATTCTAGCCTCATAGAAAGCTTTATATTTTAACTGCTGATCCCGAGGAGGAAAATCCAGTGGAGAAAGAACAAGGCAAATTTTGCATTAGCAAAAAAAAAAAAAAAAAAAAAAAAGAGGTATTCTCGTGGTGAGCTTCTGTTTCAACTATGTATAGCTGTTCTGAAGCACTCCCTCACTAACACCTGCAGCCGTTTTTTACTAAGAGTGAGAATCATGAAAATAATGGTGAGGGTCGCTATTAGACTCAAATGGGCCAATGCACAAGATTGCGTTTACACAGAAGGATGTTATAACAAGTGTCAATAATTATTATTATTCCACTCTCCCAGCGTTAATCACAACAAAGAAACTTGATTCTGGTGTGTAAAGCGAATGAACATTTGCTTCTGCTTTTTCTGTTGCTTTTAGTTTCTGACACAAAAATATTTTCCAAAGTATCAAACTCTAACTTCAATAGAAAGGAAATAAAAATGGGAAACATATAGGTTCATTAACCAAAAAGCTGATGGGATGTGATATGATTTGCACATCATGGCAGAGCTGCCCTGTGATGAGTATGACTGGAGTCCTTGTTCCATCTGCTCTGGAACATACGATGAGCAATGGGCCCAGTGAACGGTCTTAAGTGCTTCAGGCCTCTCAGTCTTTTGAGCACAGCTTATCAGCAGGGA
>NW_006780658.1:1303775-1323848 GCF_000442215.2 Lipotes vexillifer | reverse complement strand
CAGCAGGAAAAATCATTAAGCAGCAGGAAAGGGAAACAAAGAGCATAATAAGTGAAGAGGGGGTGACTGGAGAGATAGGGAGAATGGGAGGGGTGGGGATTTACATGAAGAAGCAGCAAGTTCAATGCTGTGTGTAAAACTTGCAATAATGTGAGGGAAAGGAGACATTGGGGTAGGAGTGTGTGTGGAAGGACTTGGGAAAGAGAAACTAGAAAGTGATGCAATAGGGTAAAGAGGAGGAGTATTAGCAATCAGAAAACAAAACCAATAAACACCAGAGAAAAAACCATGCAGTGGGTGTAAAGATGCCACAGAGGTCAGAGACTTTCCATTTAATTTACAAAACAATGGGCCAGAAAGTTACTTCCTTTAGGCAGTTGCCATTTTTGGAGTAGAATTCACTCTCAAACCATCAGGGAACCATTACTGAGCACAGGGCAACAGCAACTTCCTGCCCAGCCTGGAAGAAGAAATGCATCTTTCCTGGTTCTTAACTTCCACCCAGGAGGGGTTAGCCATCTGGCAAGATGTAGTTCTTGTACTTATATTTTTCTCTAGGACACTCTTTAAGAAGTGAGTGTGAGTGACTAGGCCAAAAGAGCTCATTGGTAGTATCAAAATCTGTTCTCTTTTGTTCTGTATTCTGGGACCTGTAATCACCTGAGGACCATATTCAAAAACTGAAGACCTTATTCCTTGACCCTTCATTATGAGACAAATGAAATTGCTGCCTTGTCAAGCAGGGACAACGTGTACTTTATTTCTTATCCAGGCTATTAGATATGAACGGGCAGGAGGTGAAGATGACTTATGCACTAGAATGAGTCTCCTTTTACTCATTTATCTACAATAATCAGTCATTTAGAAATGTTATGTTTCTCTTGTGTTGAAGCCAAATGTCCCTAAAGTTTGGCCACAAAAGTTCATCACTAAAACCAGAACTTGCATGACTCTTTGGCAAGCATGAAAAATACTTTTATCTAAGAAAAAAAAATCAGAAGAGTTGATGACTCTGGGGGAGACTAGTGGGTAGCGATTGGTTGGCGAGGGCGTGAGGGAACGCTCTGTGATAATGATAATGCTGGGCAGATTTGAATACCATATAGAATATTATATCTTAATAGGGATTAGGATCACATAGCTATATACATTTGTTAAAACGCAGCAGATTAAAAAACTCAGTAGATATACACTTGAGCTTTGTACATTTTATCATGTGCAAATTTTACAATTAAAATCTGTAAACAAGTATTAAATTTTAGCTAATGCTATACATGCTGAAGTATTTAGGGGGGAGATGTTTTAATGTCTGCATTATGAAATGCATAAAGCAGTGGGTTTACTGATGGCTAGAAGGATGCATGGATGGATAGATATGTGACAGAGCGAGCACAGTAAAATATTAATGGTATAATCCAGATGGTGAGTAAATGAGTGTTCACTCTAAAATGTTTCTGTTTGTTGTGTGTCTGAAAATTTTCATATTAATGTTGGGATAAAAAAAGAAAAATAATCCTCTCTTTGAAAATGACTCTGTATTGAAGACTCTAATATGAAAGAATTTCAAGCTGAGACCAGGGCCTTGAATGCAAATTAGAGCTAGCAGGAGTTCTCCATCTGAGCAAAGTGTGTCTCCAACTCTTGGGAAGTTACTTTCAGTTCTGAGAGAGAAATTCCTTTTTAAAAAATGTACCAAGCATTTGCTATCCCAATCCATCTTGCTAGAATCCCATTCCTTTGTCCTTTGGGACATTCTTTTGTCCATTACTTTTGGAAATGGTGTTGAGCTGTAAGGGTAGGATGAGAAGTATCGTTTCTATATTTATGAAAAGTATGTGGGTACCACAGTTATAGACAGCCCAGAGTTGTGAAGGAAAAGAATGGGGCAGTTTATGCTCTTAATGGGATTGTAATGGGGCAGGGGAGGTGCGTTAGAAAATAGGGTTGAATGACCTAATAACCAAATTGCTAATAGAAAACATTTTTTCTTATAGGCTGTGTTGCCATTGCTGCATATGTGGAATCAGGGAGCTTGGAAAGTGATCTCAGAGGGGCTACTGATGAGACCCCTGTGTGAGGAAAAGCACTCGCTTCCCAATGTTCAAGTCCTGGGCTCTTTTCTTTGCCGTGTCCTGAGCCTGTAACTTCCCTTCTTAGATTATCCTTGGTATCCTCAGATACCAAGGATTTACCATCTTTCTTTCCTTTCTTATCCTTAGAATTCTTCTACCCCCAAACTAGGATACCAAGTTAGGTGTAGTCTCCCCAAATTCTCTTTCCTACTGTCCTAGAAAAAAAAGAAGCAGGATTTCCTTTTAAGGGGTTTGCTTTTATTTATCAGAAGAGCAGATTAATAAGTAATAGACCTGGAGAAACTACAGAGGTTTAAGAAGTCACACCGCTACTCAGGGTCAAAGTTCTTGATGTATATTTTCTGTTTTTCTTTCTAGCTGGGATTGAGGAACCATGGAGAAGTGCCTTCGAGTTTTATCCCTGAAGGAGAGTTCCTCAAACCTCCCAATGGCTTTTGATACTTGTCTTCTTCTGACCCCTGATATCTGGCTCTTTCTTACGCAAACATCCCGGATGAAGGTGCAGGAGGCATTTACAAGACACGTCCCACTTAGACTCACACTGTTCTCAAATAGGTCATTACATCTTGGGGATCCCCTGGCCAGTTGACTCCTTTCTCAACGGCCTTCAGGTCCTATCCAGGAAGTGCCTCTTTCAATTTTTACTCGGCCGGAAAACTTATTTGCACAGAAGATATGGATTAGACTTGCCTTATTTTTACTAGACTGATTTTAATCTGGTGTTGGGAAAAGCTAGTTTATATCTCTTCCATAGGGGGAAGACTATGTACTGTGATTTCTTTTTCTTTTTAACTTTGGGAGCATATTAGTGCAGTTCAGAACAAGGGATATTTTACGGGATCCAATCTCCACCCTCCAGTTTAATTGCATATAAATTTAGATTCTTAAATGCCTAATAACCCAGTGTTATTAAGCAAAAAAATTTATTGCTTCCTGAATGGACCAGTGACCATTCTGTTCCTGCCTAGTCCATCTACAGATTAAACAAGGCCAACAAATAGAATCATTCCTTGGAGGAATGAGGAAAAGACATAGTATGAGTCAATGCTGTGGACTTTCTAGACTAATTTTTATTTATGAAAGTTTTATTCTTTTTAAAAAATTATGATATATGCATAAAACATGATTGAATGTTTATACTCTTAGAAGAATGATCATATAAGTAAGAGTTAACAACATTTTTATAGGAAGTTCTTTACCATAACACATGTCCTAGATCTTGGTTTGGGAAATACAGTCACCATAGAGATAGAAACATGTGGTCCAGATTACAACATGTTCTTGGTTTTCTAATTTGAATTATAATAATTATGCTTATTTTATATCATAAGGATGGTTATGAATTTCAGATCAATAATTGCCCATTAATAGAGAATGAAAGTCTAATTTAAAACACCAGACTTGACTATCATTCTCAGTACATACGTACATGTACACCCACCCACACACACACCCACCCACACACACACACACACACACACACACACACACAGAGGATGTGCTCATCAAGAAAGAATAGTTAGATTAGTTATAAATTACCAAGTATAATTTGTGCCAAATGACATTTAGCTTTGTAGAGTGCCTAGCTCCCACATACTGTGACCGTTAGAAAATCACTCAGTAGTTTTAAGAACTAGATGCTTTCAGCTCTGAACCTGTATAACAAAAGCCAAAAGTAAAAAGAAAATGCATCAAGTGCCAAACAGCAGTAAGCCTAATGACCACAAAGACCGTTAGAAAATGGGCAAACAAAATTAACTCTCAGTGGGAGATTCAGGCTCTCCAAGCACAGGTCCTTGGGCTTCATTAACCTCCTATTACAACCAGGGCCAGAGTCACTATCAACACTGGATCTTCCTTCTATCTTTTGGTAGCCAGAGAGAGGAATTAACTTACCCATGGACTGAGGGACCTAGATGGATAACTGGTGATACTCAAACTATTCTGAATCCATCTATCTGAGCTTCTGACTTAAAAGAAAGCAGAGGTCAGGAAAGACTAGTTATGCAGAGAAGATTAAGTGGCTATTTTTTCAACTCTGTGTGTGTGTGTGTGTGTGTGTGTGTGTGTGTGTGTAGTGCTGGTTAACTGTTAGTTTTACTTTTATTCTCCTTTTCCTTAAAACTTTTATGTATCCATATCAGTTTGGGTCTCTTCCTTTTCCTCTCCCTCTGCTAGGATTGCAAACTCCTTTTGATTCAATAAAGATAGTAGAGGTGGGAGCATATAAAGGGAAGTGGGCTTAATATTTGTAACAGCAACTTGGGAAATAAGAGGAGATGCCCTAGTATCAAAGGTGTTAGAGGAACTGAAGGAGCAAGCAGAGAAAAGTGAGGTGACCCAGAGGTGAGCAGCTTCAGGATGCTGAAACCATTCCTAGGGCTGGAAAGACAAAGGAAAATGATGAGGCATCAAAGCCTGGAGTAAGGGCCACCCAGGAAGCTAGAACCACAGTGCAACTGCCTAGATGATGCAGGAGCCATGTAGCAGAAGCAACTGCTGCTCCAGGAGCCATCAAGGCATGGGAGAGGAGGCATGCCCTGGCTTCTCACTTTCTCTCACATCCTATCTCCTTCCAGTATCTCCCACTGGCTAAACCTAGCTGGAAGCCAGTTAGCAAAGGAGCCTCATTAATGTGATTTCTCAGGTCAGTACCCCTGCAACACAGGGCAAAGCTGGGGAAGGTGGGAAACATATTTAAGGACAAAAAGACAAAGAAGGACATGAAAGCTCACCCCAAGTCCCCTTTCTCTTTCCACTACCCTCACTCGAAGCCCTCAGTTATGTAAAAGCTCTTCCATGAAGAGATATGTTAGGTGAGACAGGCACATATGAAATGCCATGGACCACTCTATTCTGTGGTTTTATGACAACGAGTTTTCATTCAGAATGGCACAATTAGGACACAGTAGGTACTATGAATTCTAAGGAAGTAAGGTGCTTTAAAAATATAAAAGGTTGAAAGCAGCCCTGGTCTGGGAAGATCCCACATACCGCAGAGCAACTAAACCCGTGCACCAAAGCTACTGAGCCTGTGAAATAGAGCCTGCAAGCCACAACTACTGAGCCTGCGTGATGCAGCTACTGAAGCCCATGCACCTAGAGCCTTTGCTCTGCAACAAGAGAAACCACTGCAATGAGAAGCCTGCACACCACAATGAAGAGCAGCCCCTGCTCGCTGCAACTAGAGAAAGCCTGCACGCAACAACAAAGACCCCACGCAGCCAATAATAAATAAATAAATAAATAAATAAATAAATAAATAAATAAATAGGTTGAGAGCAAGAGGAGAGTTTATCTAAAGCAACAAAAAAGTTAAACATTCTATTAATCAAAATAACACAAAGTTCTCTTTATCAAAATTTCTATTTTCTTTTACTAGGAAGAGGAACTTAATAATGACCATACATTCAAAGTATCAATAAATGTCATACATTGAACATCTAGACAATCGTCGGTTCTTGCAAGAAGAGACTCAAAGTTATCTCATTACTGAATCTGTGCTCCAAACTCTGTGTGGAAAGCTGAATTCAGAAAGGTAATCCTTTCCTCTCATCCCTCATAAAATAAAAGGGTGAGTTTCCTTCTTTTCCACATTTTTTTAAACTGTCTCCATTTGACTGAGTACTTTCTCATAAATAGCAGTTTTCCTCACATTTACATAGCTGTGCTTTCCAAATTTGGCTAAAGCACATATCCGAGTTCTATGTTTCTACAAAGTATTTGTAATTAGAAATGTTGGTTTATGGGAAAGGAAAATTATTTTCCTTCCCACATGTAATAGATATTGTCAGCCATGCACTGTCTTTCAGTTTTCTAATTTGTAATGTGATATTATGGCACTTTCTGACAGTAACTAAAATGATCTATGGCCATAAAGATATAGTCCCATGGTTATAAGAAAGATTTATGATTCTGGTTATGAAAGATATTTTACTCCTCAGCAACATTACAGGCATGGCTGAAAGCCCAACGAAATAGAAATAAATGTACAGAATGAACAAGCTTGTCAGGTAATAAAGGAAGTTCTTCAAATCAATGGTAAGGTTACATAAGGGGCTGAGGCTTGATTACAGGTATAATTTTAATGCTATTTTATAATTTTATCTTAAATATTTCCAGACTGCATCTGCTTATATTTAGGAAAGTAATTTTCCTTTAAAAAATAATGGAAAGGCAAGAAGAATGGATTAAGTGCTTTTAAAAATACCAATCACATAACCCTATGCATTGCCATTTGTTTGTAGGGACATGCTGACTGTATGTAAAGAATGTTTTCAGAAATTGCCTTTATTCAGCCCTAGCTATTCTGCAGAATGGTCTTTTAAAGCTGAATGGACTGCAATTAAACATGGAAGTAATGTCACATTTAGATTCAGGATTGGAAACTAAAACTACTCCTTTTTGTAGATTCATTCATTATCAGGGAGTGATGATTAAGAAACTCAAGGTTAGCCAAGTTATTCCATGGTCATTGTCCAAAAATGAAGAATTCTAATTAAAACCTACTGTGGCAGCCTTGACAATCCTGTAGCCTGTGGAAGGAAAACCACATTCAAGAAAGACAGACAAAATGGAGAGGCGGAGGACTATGTACCAGATGAAGAAACAAGATAATACCCCAGAAAAACAACTAAATGAAGTGGAGATAGGCAACCTTCCAGAAAAAGAATTCAGAATAGTGATAGTGACAATGATCCAGGACCTCAGAAAAAGAATGGAGGCAAAGATTGAGAAGGTGCAAGAAATGTTTAACAAGGACCTAGAAGAATTAAAGAACAAACAGAGATGAACAATACAATAACTGAAATGAAAACTACACTAGAAGGAATCAATAGCAGAATAACTGAGGCAGAAGAACGGATAAGTGACCTGAAAGACAAAATAGTGGAATTCACTGCCATGGAACAGAATAAAGAAAAAGGAATGAAAAGAAATGAAGACAGCCTAAGAGACCTCTGAGACAACATTAAATGCACCAACATTCGCATTATAGGGGTCCCAGAAGGAGAAGAGAGAGAGAAAGGACCTGAGAAAATATTTGAAGAGATTATAGTCAAAAATTTCCCTAACACGGGAAATGAAATAGCCACCCAAGTTCAGGAAGTGCAGAGAGTCCCAGGCAGGATAAACCCAAGAGGAAACATGCCGAGACATATAGTAATCAAAGTGACAACAATTAAAGACAGAGAAAAATTATTTAAAAAAACAAGGGGAAAATGGCAAATGACTTGCAAGGGAACTCCCATAAGGTTAATAGCTGATTTCTCAGCAGAAACTCTATAAGCCAGAAGGGAGTGGCACAATATATTTAAAGTGATGAAAGGGAAGAACCTACAACCAAGATTACTCTACCAGGCAAGGATTTCATTCAGATTCGACAGAGAAAACAAAAGCTTTACAGACAAGCAAAAGCTAAGAGAATTCAGCACCACCAAACCAGCTCTACAACAAATGCTAAAGGAACTTCTCTGAGTGGGAAACACAGAGAAGAAAAGGACCTACAAAAACAAACCCAAAACAATTAAGAAAATGGTAATAGGAACAGACATATCAATAATTACCTTAAATGTGAATGGATTAAATGCTCCAGCCAAAAGACACAGGCTCACTGAATGGATATAAAAACAAGACCCACATATATGCTGTCTACAAGAGACCCACTTCAGACCTAGGGACACATACAGACTGAAAGTTAGGGGATGGAAAATGATATTCCATGCAAATGGAAATCAGAAGAAAGCTGGAGTAGCAATACTCGTATCACATAAAATAGACTTTAAAATAAAGAATGTTACAAGAGACAAGGAAGGACACTGCATAATGATCAAGGGATCAATCCAAGAAGAAGCTATAACAATTATAAATATATATGCACCAAACTTAGGAGCACCTCAATATATGAGGCAAATGCTAACAGCTGTAAAAGAGGAAATTGACAGTAACACAATAATAGTAGGGGACTTTAATACCTCACTTTCACTAATGGACAGATCATCCAGACAGAAAATTAATAAGGAAACACAAGCTTTAAATGACACAAGAGACGAGATAGATTTAATTGATATTTATAGGACATTCCGTCTGAAAACTGCATATTACACTTGCTTCTCAAGTGCGCATGGAACATTCTCCAGGATAGATCACACCTTGGGTCACAAATCAAGCCTTGGTAAATTTAAGAAAATTGAAATCACATCAAGCATCTTTTCTGACCACAAAGCTATGAGATTAGAAATAAATTACAGGGAAACAAAAGTAAAAAACACAAACACACGGAGGCTAAACAACACGTTACTTAGTAACCAAGAGGTCACTGAAGAAATCAAACAGGAAATCAAAAAATACCTAGAGACAAATGACAATGAAAACATGACGATACAAAACCCGTGGGATGCAGCAAAAGCAGCTCTAAGAGGGAAGTTTATAGCAATACACTCCTACGTCAAGAAACAAGAAAAATCTCAAATGAACAATCTAGCCTTACACCTAAAGGAACTAGAGAGAGAAGAACAAACAAAGCCCAAAGTTAGTAGAAGAAAAGATATCATAAACATCAGAGCAGAAATAAATGAAACAGAAACAAAGAAAACAACAGCAAAGATCAATAAAACTAAAAGTTGGTTCTTTGAGAAGATAACCAAAACTGATAAACCTTTAGCCAGACTCATCAAGAAAAGAGGGAGAGGACTCAAATCAATAAAAATAGAAATGGAAAAGGAGAAGTTACAACGGACACTGCAGAAATACAAAGCATCATAAGAGACTACTACAAACAACTCTCTGCCAATAAAATGGACAACCTGGAAGAAATGGACAAATTCTTAGAAAGGTATAACCTTCCAAGACTGAACCAGGATGAAAAGAAAATATGAACAGGCCAATCACAGGTAATGAAATTGAAACTGTGATTAAAAATCTTCCAACAAACAGAAGTCCAGGACCAGATGGCTTCACAAGTGAATTCTATCAAACATTTACAGAAGAGCTAACACCCATCCTTTTCAAACTCTTCCAAAAAGTTGCAGAGGAAAGAACACTCCCGAACTCATTCTATGAGGCCACCATCACCCTGATACTAAAACCAGAAAAAGATACTACAAAAAAAGAAATTACAGAGCAATATCACTGATGAATATAGATGCAAAAATCCTCAACAAAATACTAGCAAACAGGCTCCAACAACACATTAAAAGGATCATACACCATGATCAAGTGGGATTTATCCCAGGAATATAAGAATTCTTTAATATATGCAAATCAATTAATGTGATACACCATATTAACAAATTGAAGAATAAAAACCATATGATCATCTCAATAGATGCAGAAAAAGCTTTTGACAAAACTCAACACCCATTTATGATAAAAACTCTCTAGAAAGTGGGTATAAAGGGAACCTACCTCAACATAATAAAGGCCATATACAACACACCTACAGCAAACATCATTCTCAATGGTGAAAAACTCAAAGCTTTTCCTCTAAGATCAGGAACAAGACAACGATGCTCACTCTCGCCACTATTATTCAACATAATTTTGCAAGCCCTAGCCACGGCAGTCAGAGAAGAAAATGAAATAAAATGAATACAAATTGGAAAAGAAGAAGTAAAACTGTCACTGCAGATGACATGATTCTATACATAGAGAATCCTAAAGATGCTACCAGAAAACCACTAGAGATAATCAATGAATATGGTAAAGTTGCAGGATACAAAATTAATGCACAGAAATCTTTTGCATTCCTATACACTAACAACAAAAGATCTGAAAGAGAAATTAAGGAAACAATCCCATTCACCATTGCAAAACAAAGAATAAAATACTTAGGAATAAACCTACCTAAGGAGGTAAAAGACCTGTACTCAGAAAACTATAAGATAGTGATGAAAGAAATCAAAGATGACACAGATGGAGATATACACCATGTTCTTGGATTGGAAGAATTAATATTGTGAAAATGACTATACTACTCAAAGAAATCTACAGATTCAATGCAATCCCTATCAAATTACCAATGGCATGTTTTACAGAACTAGAACAAAAAATCTTAAAATTTGTTTAGCGACACAAAAGACGCTGAATAGCAAGTGTAATCTTGAGGGAAAAAAAAACAGAGCTGGAGGAATCAGACTCCCTGAGGTCAGACTATACTACAAATCTACAGTAATCAAGACAATATGGTACTGGCACAAAAACAGAAATATAGATCAATGGAACAGGATAGAAAGCCCAGAGATAAACCCATGCACCTATGGTCAACTAATCTATGACAAAGAAAGCAAGGATATACAATGTAGAAAAGACAGTCTCTTCAATAAGCCATGCTGGGAAAACAGGACAGATACATGGAAGAGATTGAAATTAGAACACTCCCTAACACCATACACAAAAATAAACTCAATAACACCATACACAAAAATAAACTCAAAATGGATTAAAGACCTAAATTTAAGATCGGACACTATAAACCTCTTAGAGGAAAACATAGGAAGAACACTCTTTGACATAAATCACAGCAAGATCTCTTGACCCACCTCCTAGAGTAGTGGAAATAAAAACAAAAACAAACAAATGAGACCTAATGAAACTTAAAAGCTTTTGCACAGCAAAAGAAACTATAAACAAGACTAAAAGACAACGCTCAGAATGGGAGAAAATATTTGCACATGAAACAACGGACAAAGGGCTAATCTGCAAATTATATAGACAGCTCATGCAGCTCAATATTGAGAAAACAAACAACCCTATCAAAAAATGGGCAGAAGACTTAAATAGACAGTCCTCCATAGAAGACACACAGATGGCCAAGAGGCACATGAAAAGCTGCTCAACATCACTAATTATTAGAGAAATGCAAATCAAAACTACAATGAGGTATCACCTCACACTGGTCAGAATGGCCATCATCAAAAACTCTACAAGCAATAAATGCTGGAGAGGGTGTGGAGAAAAGGGAACCCTTTTGCACTGTTGGTAGGAATGTAAATTGATACAGCCACTATGGAGAACAGTATGGAAGTTCCTTAAAAAACTAAAAATAGAATTACCATATGACCCAGCAATCCCACTACTGGGCATATAGCCAGAGAAAACCCTAATTCCAAAAGACACATGCACCCCAATGTTCACTGCAGCACTATTTACAATAGCCAGGTCATGGAAGCAACCTAAACACCCATCGACAGATGAATGGATAAAGAAGATGTGGTACGTATATACAATGGAATATTACTTAGCCATAAAAAGGAACAAAATTGGGTCATTTGTAGAGACGTGGATGGACCTAGAGACTGTCATACAGTGAATTCAGGAGAAAAACAAATATCATATATTAATGCATATATGTGGAATCTAGAAAAATGGTACAGATGAACTGGTTTGCACGGCAGATATAGAGACACAGATGTAGAGAACAAACGTATGTACACCAAAGGGGGAAAGTGTAGGGGTGGTGTTGGTGGTGGTTGGATGAATTGAGAAATTGGGCTAGACATATATATATATATATACTAATATGTATAAAATAGATAAGTAAGAAGAACCTGCTGTATAAAACAAAATAAATAAAAGTAAAAATTAAAAATACACACCCGGTCAGAAAAAAAAAAAAAAGCAGTGTGGCAGCCTAAAGGAATATCTGTTCAAGTGAAGTTACTATATCAGTAGCAAGCACAATTAGGTAATTTCACATTTCTCCTTTTTTAAGTATCACAAAATGTGTAGCCAACAGCTAATTTTGTAAATAGTTTAATGCCATATTATAGTAATATCAACTGGGGAAAACTTGCCTCTAATCTGAATTTTGGCATCCATAATGTGGTTTCATGTACCAACATAATGCAAATTAATGTGACCTCATGATTACTTTTTTGCCAATTTTATTCAAATTTGTTCATTTTTTTTTTAATGGGAAAGAACTGGAAGACTACAAACAACATTTTAATAGCAGTGACTGTAATGATAAAATCTCAATGTTGGTAAAATTTAACAGATGCCATATTTGAAAAAATATGAGCTTTAAACACTTCTGTTGAGCAACCTATAGGCTTTAAAATAAAACTGTTCTATAGTTCATTATTATTTTAAAAACTAATAGTGCAAGAACAATTTTTTTAAGTTGAGTATGTGTTAAACATTTTTTTATTGAAGTATAGTTGATTTACAATGTTGTGTTAGTTTCTGGTGTACAGCAAAGTGATTTAGTTATACATATATATACATATTCTTTTCCATTATGGTTTATTACAGGATACTGAATATAGTTCCCTGTGCTATATAATAGTACCTTGTTGTTTATCTATTTTATATATAGTAGTTTGTATTTGCTAATCCCAAACTCCTAATTTATCTCTCCTCAATGCCCTTTCCCCTTTGGTAACCATGAGTTTGTTTTCTATGTCTATGTGAGTCTGTTTCTGTTTTGGAAATTAAGTTCATTTGTGTCATATTTTAGATTCCACGTATAGTGATATCTTATGGTATTTGTCTTTCTCCTTCTGACTTAACTTCACTTAGTATGATAATCTCTAGTTCCATCCATGTTACTGCAAATGGCATTATTTCATTCTTTTTTACGGCTGAGTATTATTCCATCGTGTATACATACCACATCTTTTTTATCCATTCATCTGTCAGTGGACATTTATAGGTTACTTCCATGTTTTGGCTATTGTAAGTAGTGCTGCAATGAACATTAGGGTGCATCTATCTTTTTGAATTATAGTTTTCTCTGGATAAATGCCCAGGATTTCTGGATCTCATGGCAACTCTATTTTTAGTTTTTTTAAGGAACCTCCATACTCTTTTCCACAGTGGCTGTACCCATTTACATTCCCACCAATAGTGTAGGAGGGCTCCCTTTTCTCCACACTCTCTCCAGCATCTGTTATTTGTAGACCTTTTAATGATGGCCATTCTGACCATTGTGAGGTGGTACCTCGTAGTTTTGATTTGCATTTCTCTAATAATTAGTGATGTTGAGCATCTTTGCATATGCCCGTTGGCCACCTGTATGGTCTTCTGCCCATTTTTCAATTGGGTTTTTTGTGGGTTTTTTGTTGTTTTTGTTGTTGTTATTGAGTTGTATAAGCTATTTGCATATTTTGGAAATTAAGCCCTTGTCATTCACATCATCTGCAAATATTTTCTCCCAGTCCGTAAGTTGTCCTTTCATTTTGTTTATGGTTTCCATTGCTCTGTAAAAACTTTTGAGTTTGATTAAGTCCCATTTGTTTATTTTTGCTTTGATTTCTATTGCCTTGGGAGACCGACCTAAGAAAACATTGTTATGATTTATGTCAGAGATTGTTTTGCCTATGTTCTCTTCTAGAATTTTTATGGTGTCATGTCTTATATTTAAGTCTTTAAGCTATTTTGAGTTTATTTTTTGTGTATGGTGTGAGGGTGTGTTCTAACTTCACTGATTTGCGTGAGGCTGTCCAGCTTTCCCAACACTATCTATTGAAGAGACTGTCTTTTCTCCATTGTATATTCTTGTCCCCTTTGTTGAAGATGAGTTGACCATAGGTGTGTGGGTTTATTTCTGGGCTCTCTATTCTGTTCCATTGATCCATATGTCTGTTTTAGTGCCAATACCACACTGTTTTGATTACAGTAACTTTGTAATATTGTCTGAAGACTGGGAGGATTATGTCTCCAGCTTTGTTCTTTTTCCTGAGGATTTCTTCGGCAGTTCCAGGTCTTTTATAGTTCCATATATATTTTAGGATTATTTGATCTAGTTCTGTGAAAAATGTCATGGGCAATTTGACAGGGATCTCATTAAATCTATAGATTGCTTTGGGCAGTATGGCCATTTTAACAATATTCATTTGGTGGAAGAACAATTTTTATAGATACCTATTTTACTGGAAGAAGTCTTGTTTTTCCTTCATAATAACAGTCTCCCAATCCTGGTTTTTGTTTGTTTCTTTGTTTTTTCAGTAAAATAAAGCTGCTGATAAAAAGAACCCAAGTTTATTAAAAAAAACTGCTACAATAGCAGGCTATTTGAGGTGGTTTGATTGAAATAATAGTTCCAGTGAGATTTAGTGTGGTGCATGTTATCATGCTCTCTTATAAAGTTTGGCATGCTCTTTTAAAAGTAAACCTTTTGAAGGCAGGATTCTGTAAAGAAATTACTTTCCCTGTTTCATCCACTCTGGGCACCTGAATTCAGATACTGATGGAATAGCAGTGGTCCTTAAACTTTTTTGGGTTATGGACTCTCCCAAGAAGCAGATAAAAACCTTTAAACCCTCCCCCCAGGAAAATACTTAATCATATATCCACACAAAATTTGATATAAAATTTCAACTCACCTGTAGCTATTATAGGGGATCTGTAGATTTCATGTTAACAACTGCTGAAGTGTTAGTTAACAATGTGTTGGAGTGGTTCTTTAACTTGAGACTTTATGAACACAATAAAAAGACCTTACTGAGAATAAAAAATAATGTATTGAATAAGAGAACATAAAGTTAACTCCCAACCAAATAATTATTTACAATAATTAGATATAAGTAGAATTATGTACAATAAGTAGAATTATATGGTAGGGGTGATGTTAATTTCTAACGATTTACTGGTCCACTCCAGATTTCTTCAACTACTAAGTTTTGGCTTAACCTTTGATGTGGGCCACAGCCTAGTCTTTTCGCATGTTGATGCCGGTCAGGGCATCATTTACTTTTTTTTTTTTTTTTTTCTTGCGTTATGCGGGCCTCTCACTGTTGTGGCCTCTCCCATTTGCGGAGCACAGGCTCCGGACGCGCAGGCTCAGTGGCCATGGCTCACGGGCCCAGCCGCTCCGCGGCATGTGGGATCTTCCCGAAACGGGGCACGAACCCGCGTCTCCTGCATCGGCAGGCGGACTCTCAAGCACTGCGCCACCAGGGAAGCCCCATCATTTACTTTTGACACAGTTTTTCTTGTAATAGTTAGCCTGCTTCTACAGCTTTAATTATTTAAAGTTTACCCTAAGTGCAGAATTAGGTTCAATTGATTTTGTTAAATTTTTCTGCCTGATAATATGGTCAACCAAATACTCTATTTTTTGTTTTCTGTCCTTTTTTCCCCTTCTTATCAAGTCATAACTTTTCACTTCGTATGGGATCATCACCTCTCTGCTTTGGGCCTGTACGTGACCCACTCAGGCACCTCCACACTGTGCCTGTTCTGAAAAGATGAGAGGGTGATTTTATAGTTATGCCTTTTGGTCTTGGTTCCAAGCTGAGACTGACTTACACAATGAAGGGAAGATGGATTCCATTGTATTTCCTTCCTTATAAGAGCCATTTCACTGCTAAAACCATATGGAATTTTCAGTTCAATAGAGTTAGAAAATCTTAAGCTGTGTGAGAGAGGGAACCCTCTTGTGCAGTACTGCCTCCATGATTCCTAGAGGAGTATTTGTCACATATTAATGACCAAAATATATCTGCTAAAGTTATTAAAAAATAAAGGTCATTGCTTTAAATTTTTACTGGCTGTATTTAAACAAATTGGGTCAAAATTCAGAGAAAGTTTAACATTTAATTCTTTAACACAAATCAAAGTATAATTTTTAGTTTGTGGTTCAGTTAAGCTTGATAAAATCTTAAGGTTTAAAAAACATTTTTTCATTAAAATATGTTGGAGACTTTTAGCTATGATAGACTAATTTTCATCAGTTGAGCCCTACCAGTGTGATAAAGTAGAAAAGTTGAAGGAAAAATAAAGATTGAAAAATTGATTTGGAAAAAAGAATTTGAGGGGCTATGATCCTGGAGAGAAGGAAAGCTTAGAGAGATGAGTGTGATATTTGGCAAAGCATTTGGCAATTTTAATGTGACAGCTGAGAGGCTGAGAAGGCAAGCAGAATTTTGGAAGGCTGATGAGACTGAGAGCACAAAAAATTGCAGTTCAGGGCTCACCAATAATGAAGAGCCTTGCTAAACATTCCAGACATTCAGCTGTAGTCCTGAAAGGCTATACCCCATGATTAAGGACAAAATGGAAAGTGACAACCCCTCACAAAGGCTTTAAATAGGCTTAATCCCTGATTGAAAAGTAAGTGACTCCTCTTCAAATACCTGCCAGAAGAAAAGTAAATCCTCCTTGAAGGACAATACTTTCATCCAGAGCCTTAAATTATCACTAAAATTTTTCATATACAACACCCAGCAATTAATCATATATGGACATTTATGACAACAGAGGTACTACCTAGCAGTATGCAAAACACAATCTTTTTGACACATAGTATTGGGCCCACTGAATATCCATATGGGAAAAAATGCCTCTTCATCAACGACAAATACCAATTCCGGATGGATTACAGGTTTGAATGTGAAAGTAAAATGATAAAGCTTCGAGGATATACCATAGGAGGATATCTTTATGATCTTGAGGAGGCAAAGATTTCTTGAAAAGGACACCCAAAACACTATATATGAAAAAAACTTTGACCACGTTAAAATTAAGAACTTTTACATTGAAGACACATTTAAAAAGTGAAAAGGCAACCTACATAACGGGAGAAGGTATTTGCAATACATATAACTAACAAAGGACACACACATAGAATATATAATGAATTCCCACATGTCAGTAAGAAAAAGACAATGCAATTTTAAAAATTGGCAAGAAAATTAAAAAGGGATTACATCAGAGAGCATATCCAAATTGCCAGTAAACATATGAAATGATGTTTTCATATGTTCAACTATATGTTTCAACTATATCCATCATCAAGGAAAATAAGTCAATGAGATATACTACACACTACCAGGATGGCTAAAGCGTAAGCAAACTGATCATACGATGATTTTGAGTAACAGGAATTCAGATACGGATGGTATTACGGAACTCTAAGTTGATACACACGTTGGAAAACTGTATGGAATTATCTACTAAAGCGAAGCATATGCATATTCCATCACTCAGCAATTCCACTCCTAGCAATTCCAATATGTGTACGAACGCTCTTGAAGTGTTGTTCATAATACTTTAACATTGTTAACAGCCCAAATATCCTTAAACATTAGAATAGATAAATAAATTGTAGTACAGTATATTCATTCAATGGGACCTACACATCAATGAAAATAAAAAATTATTGCCTGGAGGAATAACATGAACATAATATGAAATGAAGGAGTTCAGATACATATATATACAAAGTATAATGCATGATGGTAGTCATATAAAGCTCAAAAACAAAACTAATCTATTGTGATAGAAATCAGACTAATGGTTACCTTTGGGGAGGAGGTGGGTAATGAATAGGAGGTGACCCTGTGGGTTTCTTGAGTGCTGGTAGGGTTCTATTTCTAGATCTAGTTGGTGGTTGCACGGTTGTGCTCAGTTTATTCACCAAGTTGTTCACTTATGATTTTTCTGTACTTATGTGTGCAATATATATTCCTACAAAGGAATATATATGAAATGCTTGGGACTCCTTTTTATTCAAGGCCATTCTTTTAGTATCCTAGTTCCTAGTGCTCAGAATAATAATCCTTCAACTACATTCAAACCAACAGAATTTGGAAATGATCCAAAACACCTGGGTCAGTTGCTTTTCTGAATTTTGTTGTAGAAACAACTATACTTGTAATCTACACTATTTATGTTCATTTCTTTACTTTCGGCTCAGTACGAAAAGACTCAACAGATCACTCAGTGGGAGGCAGAACTTCGTTTTCTCAGTTATGGCATAGCTCTCAAATGGCAGGTTCAGAAATTCCTTTGTGGGAGGATATAACTTATCATTAAGTATGCCGTCATGCCTCATGCTGAATGGTCCTGTGGGTGGTACGATTCCTGCTATCACCAACTCAGTTCCTGGATTCCTTTCAATAGAGGGCCCAGCATCACCTGGCGCAAACTAAATACCACTTTGAAAGGCTGGATAAACGACCTTTGGATATTGCCCAACAGAAGATTTCTGCGTTTCACTGCTGAGCTCAGAGCTTCAATTCACTAATACAACGTTAACAGAACTTTGATGCACTTTGTTTTCATTTATAGGGGAAAAGAGGAGGACAGAATTAAAGAAGAGAAATGAAATCCCAAATATTCCACCCCCAGTACCAAAGGCTCCTGGTGGACACTTTCATGCTGTAGCATCGTAAAGCTCTGAACTTTATCCATAAATTGTAGCTGGGCAAAGCTTCAGCCTTGAAATGTGTGCTCTCCGTATTTTAAAGCAATTTTTACAGCTCCTTTTAACTTCATTATTTCTGATTTTTTTTTCATCCTTGAATAAACCCTGAGTTTATCAGTTTGGGTAAAAGAGAATGTTTTCCCTCATAGAAAGCAAACTGCATGGAACATTTCAACATTTGAAGAGATTTCGATTCTACTTTACTTCGAAGACATTTGCAATCCGAAATTCATTAAAACTGCCTGCAAAACAGGAAAGCTGATGTGTCTCAATTAATTTGGTTCAATGAAAGAACAGCACAAGTTTCATTTGTACATTTATTCTCACCCACTTCCCTTCTTCACCTCCCCCCACCACCAGTTTTCCAGGCTGAGATTTGATCTGTAGAAATATCCATAAATCTATCAGCCACAGGGGAAATGTGTCATCTTTTCACAGGATTTGCTACAGTGGATCTATGAAAGCCCACTTAAGTAACTCTCTGGGAGGTAAATTAATCAGACACGGAAAAGCAAAGAACTAGTTATAACTCCCCCAATTTTAATCCATTCCAAGATCCAACTGCACATCTTCCATAAAAAGCTCCTTTAAAAAAAACTCCACATTTTAGAACATTTATGCCCGTGTAGCCATCTGCTCCAACTTTCTTTGTAACATTTTAGTTTATGATCTCCAAAACACCTATCACCCGTTTTCTGAATGGGCTTGCTCATACTCCTTGCTGTCTGTCAATTTCATCTAGCTCCCAAGTCCTCTCTATTTTGTGATTCACAGGGGCAACCAATGTGCCCATCGTTTGAAACTGCATCAGCGGTTCAATCCTTAGGCTTAAACTTCTGCGGAGTGTCTTTATTACTCAGCTCCTCAAGAATATGGCTGAGGAGTGTGTATGCTGCTTCATCTGCAGCCTGTTACACTAATGAGTTTCCAGGCAGTATTTTATCAAAGCAATGTGTCAGAGCCTTTCCTTATTGCTTCTTGTTTTGATGGGTTAGTGTTCGTTATTAAAGGAGAACACACATTTTTTTCCTCTCCTTGACAGGCAAGTTGAGGGCTCTCAGTAATAGGTGCCGGGAAAGGAACATCTGGTGTACATTTAACGAGGCATTGTTGCATTGTTAACTTAAAGCTGTTACCCGCCTTGATAAACACATAATGGGCCTCAAGAAATTAAGAGAAAATTAAAATGTAAATGTTTACCCAGACCATATTTCCCTTTTCTTTTCATGGAGTCATCTATACCTGCACTTTATATGTAATTAAAAGGAAAGGTTAATGCAAAAATTCTCTTCTAACCTTCTATCGGTCATGTTTCCAGAAACTGAAAGAATTTGTTTTCCCCTATCCAGACCAGAGATTTCCCGGGGGCCAAAATGGCGCCCTGGTGGTCTTGCTAAGTTATTTAAGTGCTGTCCGTGTTTTCTGAAAATAAGCTAGGCCATTTAGAAAATCTGCTTCTCCTGGACCCATACAAGGTTAAGTATACTGTAAATATGTTGGAAATATTTTCATCATATCACCAGTTTTCAGCTCCAAATTTTGCTCATTTATACAGGTGACGGTTAAAATGCATTGGCCTCTTTTAGCTGCTTTGCTGGAAAAGTGCACTATGTAACAGCTGTTCCTACAGGGAAAATTCACAGGTCTGAGGAGAGAAAGTACATTTCTAGACCATCACCAATGATTGGCTCTTTTTCTTAAACCATTACGCCTGTGCACTGTACAAAAGTGGACCTTTTCCCCTCTCTGAAGAAAGGCTGGGATGTAATCCTGCAAATTCATTGAAATAGTCAGAGATGTAAAAGGGAGGGAAGATGGAAGGGATGTAGGGAA
>NW_006780658.1:1300545-1303751 GCF_000442215.2 Lipotes vexillifer | reverse complement strand
AAAGAGGGGGGAAGGGAGATGTAAAGAAGGAGAGGAAGAAAAGGAAAAGTGAGGACAAAAAAATTTTAAAAGGTGCAATTTATAGCCGTTTTTACAAAATGAAACGCTATTACAGTTGTCTTAGTAAAACCTATAATAAGTAGGTTTGGGCAGTTCTGAATGAAAACTATAGCCTCTCTGAAATGGTTACAATATGTCCAATGAACTGAACTTTGACTCACAGCTATTTAATTTGATGTAAACTGCCTTATATGGTGATTTCCATATTTCCAGTTTTTTAAGACATTTCAGGCCTATAGAAATAGTTTGACAGTGCTTTTTTTTTTTTTTTTTTTTTTTTGCTTTTCAATTCCCTCCTTAAAGTTATTTTTTATCTAAGAATGCATTCTGAGGAAGCTCAGTAGTTGGAGGTATGAGTGGCTGCCCTTGTTGTGCTGTTATGTTGTACAAAGCAAACAGGAAAGGTTAGAAAGGATTTTAAGGTTTCTTTCTTTCTTTTTTTAAATAACCAGACTGAGATAAAACAATGAAACCAGTCTGCAGACATAGGCACAGCTGGAGTCACTAGCAGGACTATGGAAAGCTTTTTTTCGGGAACTAAGAGCAAATAAAACGGTTTTTCTAGTTTGATCTTAGAGAATCTATTCAGCTGACACCAGAAAATGGGTAAAACAGCTTAATGAGTTTCTTCATTCTGCTTCCATCAGTCCTAAAAGATGCTCATACATCTTCTGGCCACTCACTATATTAAAACCAAACAAATAAAACTGGATGCTCAAGTTATTTACATCCAGGCAATGCAACAAAGACCATTTTATATTCCTGGCCTTCCTCCCCCATTATTTCATTGAAAAAGTGACTCACATTTAAAGCTCTTCTTGGTAAAGATAATGCAGATTTTTTTCTCCTGTAAAAGTTTCTGAAAATAGGACACTGACCAGTTCCCCTGAATGTAATTTTAAGAGTGGCCCAAGATTTCAGGGACTTCATTGAAATGAAATCAAGATAGCCCCCTGGAGGGGGCAAAACGGAAGAGGGACTAAATTTGGTACCTGAGTGTGAAACCAATTTTCAGGGAATTTAAAAATCCTTCAACGTGCCCCTAAGAGAGCCTAACCCTTAATTACCTTATTTCAGGTAGCAGGTAGGGAAATTCCTGTGGGTAAAAAGACTTTTCATGAATTCCTAAGATGATGGGAAGGAAAAATGGCCAAGACACTGACAATTCTTGGAGAGAAATGCAGTATTTTGTGCTCTTTTGAAAAATACCTTGATTTACAGCACCGACATCATTAATATTCAAGAAATGGAAAAGCTAGAGGTGACATTAAGAAAGCCAGTGAATACGCTGCTGTCAAGAATTCTTTCTTTGAAATAGTGTTTGATTTCTAAACATCAGAAGTCCTGATGGGGAAAGGAAAGAAAGAGAAAGACCAAAAATATGTCTGTATGTATATATACATTTATGTATTTATTTTATTTAGGTTTTTGGACTTAAAGGAGAGAGAATAGAGATCTACATGTCTTTCCTGATTTTAAAGAAACGCTTATCTCTTTAGAATAATATGAAACGGCAGGGTCTCCTGGAGAGGAACCATTTCTTCAGATGTTTCACTGTAAGGTATATAGCAAACATTTTTTTGTTCGTATCTGGTGTAGTGTATGT
The DNA here is from genome assembly GCF_000442215.2 of Lipotes vexillifer. NCBI lineage: Eukaryota > Metazoa > Chordata > Mammalia > Artiodactyla > Lipotidae > Lipotes > Lipotes vexillifer. The sequence goes on along the minus strand of NW_006780658.1, from coordinate 1,302,085 downwards.
GCTGTGATAGTAGTGGGTTTTTTCCCGTTTGTTATCTAGTTCACATAGTAATGATTAAGTAAAATGGGGGGAAAGCATCCAGAGGAGAAAAGAATGTACAAAAGAAAACAGAAACATCCAGAATGGAAAGTGAAATTACGTTGTATCTTTACTGTGTCATTCTTACATGGTCCTAGGACATAGTATAGAAATTCCGTAGATATCTAAGGACTGTATATCTACCTTCAAGGATCTGCCATTGTAGAGAAGACTTATGGAAGGGGAAGGAACAGAAAAATGCACCAAACATACCCACCACATTTTGCACAAACATTCAGTGACTCATTACCCATCGCTTCCCTGACCCTTCCTTCCATAACTTCATCTCAAGCCCATTCCAGATTATTAAACTCTGAGGTACTAAATCAGTTATAACATATGTATTATTTTCTCTTTTGTTTTCCTCTTTCTTATTTAACTTACTTTACCTTTGTTCTAATTTTATAGTTGCCTTATATATATCTTTGTATGCCTTCTAAATCCCTTTTGAAACAAAGAATGTCATAAATAAAAAATAACATTAAGTTAATTGCTGATCTTTGAAAAACTGATTAGTGTTACTGACTACCAAAAAAGGGAAGAGAAAAGTTTCCTTTAGAGTTTAGATAGACTCACATAAATTTTCATTTCCAGTGGGCACTGCATCTTCATATATATTATCTTTATGAATCAGTATTGCATTATAGGACAGAGATTTTTATCTTGAAGATTAAACTCAAGGCTATTCTTAGTATCAGGTATCTGTGGGGATATACACTGTTTGGAGGGAATGTACAAGCACTTGTATAACCATTCATGGAAGAGGGGGAAAGTGTTACTGAATATATCAGATTGAAGGCAGATGGGGGCCTTGTTCATGAAGTTACTTCATCTGGATAAAGCACATTCTTTTTTTTTTCTTTTTTTTTCCTGTACGCGGGCCTCTCTCACTGTTGTGACCTCTCCCGTTGTGGAGCACAGGCTCTGGACGCGCAGGCTCAGCGGCCATGGCTCACGTGCCCAGCCGCTCCGCGGCATGTGGGATCTTCCCGGACCGGGGCGTGAACCCCTTTCCCCTGCATCGGCAGGTGGACTCTCAACCACTGCGCCACCAGGGAAGCCCTAAAGTACATATTTAATGTACATTGTGTGATTTGATATACATATATCTCTGGCCAATTCTTGACTTATATAAGATCCTTAACACTAAAATTTACCTCTTAGAAAACTCCAGAATTAGGGATGCATTTTAATTGGCCTTGACTATGCTCACTGAAAACTGTTAAGATTAAAACTGAAGCATTAACAGCTCATCAGTGATCTGAGGGATACTTTTTTTTTTTTCTGATGAAAAATAGTGTTTTATTTATGTGGTTTCAGGGTCCTCAGTTGTCCTACTAACTGCTGCCTATTACTCTCTCATCCCTTGTGTCTCTAAGGGAGCTCTTGTTCCAGTCACCTCTGGAAGCATTATGGTCAAACCCCACTTGTGGCTGGGTAAATATCTTGGAGACACTGAGGG
>NW_006780658.1:1284050-1300529 GCF_000442215.2 Lipotes vexillifer | reverse complement strand
TTTTGCGGTTCGCGGGGCTCTCACTGTTGTGGCCTCTCCCGTTGCAGAGCACAGACTCCGGACGCGCAGGCTCAGCGGCCATGGCTCACGGGCCCAGCCGCTCCGCGGCATGTGGGATCTTCCCGGACAGGGGCACGAACCAGCGTCCCCTGCATCGGCAGGCGGACTCTCAACCACTGCGCCACCAGGGAAGCCCGAGGGATACTCTTTAATGTTTCCTTGGAGCTGTTACCAAATAGTTCCACAGACTACTTCAGTATTCAGGGGCAGAAAACAAATGTGGGCAGACAGATCAATAAAAAGAATTTGGAGTCAGGCCGGCTACGGCGTGAATTATTCCTCTGCCACATATTACTTGTGAACCTCGGGCAGGTTACAAAGTCTGTTTCCTCAATACCCCAATTGGAAAAATGTCTGCCTCATTAGCTGCTGTGAGAAGAAAACAAAATGATGTATCAGAGTGCCCAATACAGTGCCCAATCTTTAGTTAGTAAATATTTAATAATTTAAATATTTAAATAAGTGCCCAAGATTTAATTATTTAAATATTAATAATCTCTAATGAAAATTAAAGGTAATAAAATACGGTGAATATGGAACAAATTATCTGAATTCTACAAAGTTGATTTTATAATTGATTTATTATAATGGTAATCTTTCCCATTAAAACTCAGGGGCAGGGCTTCCCTGGTGGCACAGTGGTTGAGAGTCCGCCTGCCGATGCAGGGGACGCGGGTTCGTGCCCTGGTCCGGGAAGATCCCACGCGCCGCGGAGCGGCTGCGCCCGTGAGCCATGGCCACTGAGCCTGCGCGTCCGGAGCCTGTGCTCCGCAACGGGAGAGGGCACAACAGTGAGAGGCCTGCGTACCGCAAGAAAAAACAAAAAACAAAACTCAGGGGCAAAACCTAGGAACTGTGTCAACCCTACAAGGCTTGGGATGGTCTCCTCCTACCCTTTTCCCACCTCACTTTCACCTCTGCCCAAAGCCTTCCCGTGCTGCCTTCAATGCACTGTGTTCTCGCTCACTGGGGAGATTTTACACCTGCTGTTCCCTGTCCCTGTCCTCCATCCCCTGCCTTGGCCCCATCCCCTCTCACCCTGCAGTGTCAACTCAAGCTCCCCTGACCTTCCAGCCCCAGTCAGCTCCCTTGGCCATGTGCTCTCACTGAACTCTGCTCTCTTCTTTTGTATCAGTTTCTCAGTGTGTAGTTTATACATTTATTTGTGTCATTATTCGGATATGCCCATCTTGCTTACCAGACTATAATCCATGAGGCAGGCACAGAATCAATATCCGACTAGCTACTAAACTAACTAGTAAAGCAATTCATTTGTGTCTTATTGTTTTCATGGTGTAACACTGGCTTATTTTTTCAAATGAACTTCATAACATAATTGTTGGTCATAAAATAAATGATTAAAAGTACATTTTGTGATTTGGAGTTTGTTTTGGGACTTAGAACTCACTCAGCATACAAGCCTGCTTCGTCTTCGCTTGAAATGCAACCATGTGGCCGCTGCTTAGCAGACCACTAACCAATGGTTCTATCAACGTGACAGAGTCCAGTGGCCACCCCAGACTACAGGAGGCATTTCCTGCAGGCAGTGTAGACTGAAGTCACTACCCTAGCTGGAATTCGGTCATGACATTGAAACAACACATCTCACCCTAAGAAAGCCTAGAGAATTATTTTTCTAGTGCAGCCATTGGCTTGATTTTTAGATACCTTTTCTTTATGAAACCCCATTATATTTACTTTGCTTTGGTATTTCCTCCCATGATTGAACAAAGAAAAACTAAGGGCAGCAATAAAAGCAAATTTTCAAATACTAAATATGTTTATAGCTTAGAAAATCATGACAAAGCTGAGATAATTCACTGTTTTGCATTTGCAATGTGCACATGAGTGAGCCAAATAATGTTTAGATTTTTCTTGGTTCTTTCTCAATAATGGGTCAGATAAATCACTGTCTGATTGCTTATTATGTTCTTGACACTGCATTGGGAATGACTGGCAGTAAAAGCCCCCAATTCAGACTCACTTGTATGCAAACAATAAACATTGCTTACCATTTTTATATTTATGCCAATGATGATAAAATAGTCAACAGCTAAAAGGTACTTAGAAAAAAGCAGCATCTTTCCTATAGAAAGAAATACTTGACAAAAAATGTTCTCCATTTCCACTTGATTATGCTATTCCACAGCAAGGCAATAATGTGAGATATGCAACAATCCCCAAGGCATTTACAGATTTGCTATCAATTACAAAATAATAAGCTAGGGAACATAAACATGCTGAATACTAAGGAAGAACAATACCTTTGCTTGGTTCAAATATTATATTTCTTAGTGCATATTTCAGAATCTCTAGATTGACCCAGTTTGCTGCACAGATCTTTTTCTGTGCCTAATTTCCTCCTTCTCTATTTATATAATATTGGTGATTACCCACACTTACATCACTTATGAGGCCTTTGCTCATTTATTCTCTCGTTTGATTTAGTATTGTGCTTCTAAAAAAGACGATGAGGAAAACGATTTCTAAGACATGTAAAATAACTTGTCTAATGTTTGGTTAAATGGCCAAACACAGCCTGAACTCAAATCTCATTACTCCAAACCCAAATCTACGCTTTCAGGCAAGGATAATACTGTTTGACAAACTTAAGTCTCAGCGTATGACTTTCTGGATCGGGTTTCCAAATTTATGTATCTATCCATTGATTGATTAATTGATGAATTGACTTTCTTGGTCATTTACCCACTGGCCCATCAGTTTTGTTGGTATGGTATCTTGTATTCTATGGGATATCTGATCTTTTGCATGCATGATGTTTTACTAAGCTCCCCAAAGAAAACAAAGAAGAGATAGTATTAACCCAAGAACTTAAACAATTATGAAGCAACTTTTATGTAGGTATGTGGGGCTGGAAAGAGAAGGCTTCTAGTAAAAAATAGATTTAAGTTGGGTCTTGAAGGGAATGATGGACTTACATTATCAGGGAGAAAGCAGAAGGGCATCCCAGGTGGTCGAGACTGCATGAAGCATCTCTAGGAAACATTTTAATGGCTGTAGTGAGTAATTAATGTGGTTATTCCCTAGTATGTCTGCACACTTTGCATTTTATATGATAATTTATCATTATAAGTAGCGTCTGATTCTCATGAGTGTTAGTTAAAAATTATTCCTTAAAGGTTTTATTAATTAAAAATTATCAACCTTCAGTATAATATAATCTTGAAATCTTTTAGGGTCCCTTGGGGTAAATCCAAGTACTACATACCACAAACCAGTATATAGATTCAATTTTGGTGAGGCTCTGCATGAGGGCGGTGAACTGTCAGAAGAGGGTTTTACTTCTGGGGATTTTCAGGGGCAGAAATGTGGCTGCTGTTACCCTGTTAAAAATCATTGCTCCTTGGGTGACACAGAAGGATTCTTGTGACCCTTTGCATGTGGATTTCAACCTCCTGGCTTCTTGTGAGCAGAATCTGATAATTCTCTGGGCAGCTCAGTGCCCACACGGGACAGGGACAGGGGCAGTAAGGGCCCCTGTGTCAGGGTGCACAGGGGGAGGGGCCGTGTGACGTTCTGTCCCCTGTGCGGGCTGCATGTGTTTGAGGGAGCAGGAAATGGGTTTCTGTTAATGCCTGTTGCCAGCTCATTGCTATTACTTCCATGGTGGGTGGTCACGGCAGCACTCCAAGGACACAGAGTCAGGAGAAGTTCAAAGTGAATCCCAAGGGTGAATCAGCTCAGTGTACCTCCTGGAGAAGAGGCAGCCTGAATGGCGAGAGGAGATGAATGTTCCCAGGAAGCGGGACGGCTGGCGGTGGGTGAGAGTGCAGAAGTAGGGAAAAGGCGAGCCACCTTTTGGGGTATATGGGGAAGAGGAAGAGGGCCTGACACCCCAACCTTGAATGAGGGGGATGGGAGAAGGGTGATGATGCCAGGCCCAAGATGGAGGTCCAGCCAACACGAGCTCCTTCAGCAGCTCTCTTTCAGGCCTGGACTTGAGGCTACTGGCCCCAGTGCTGTGGAGGGAGTGTTGGCGGAAGGCAAGGTTGCTGTGACCTCAGATGACTTGGGAGTGGCCACCAGCCTGGAAGACCAAGAGAGTAGTTGGCAGCCAGCAAAGGAAGGCGGTTTTTTCGATCACTCTCATATCGCATCCTTACTTCCAGCCTACTTTCTAATTACACCTTGGGCCACCACCCCGGCTAGTGATTTGGTCTTCATTAAACCTAATATTTATTAAATATTTGTTCAAAACTTACTTAGTTAAGGAGGGGAGGAAGTGATTTTCTATTAATAAAAGTAGTGTGTAGGTAATGAAGAACTGATGTGCCCTTAGTTACCCCAATTTTCACTCATTTGGATTTCCCTTTACTTCTATAGCTTTTCCATCATACATACATGGGTAGTATTTGGCCTCCACACCCTGTAACAACGGCACAAATGTACATGGATGTGGGTACTGACTCATTGCTGGTGAGCAGCAATACTTAGCTTCTGAAGTTTGACTCTGACAGCTGACATCAGAGGCTGTCAGGTGGCTAGTCTCGAGTTGGTGAGCTGCTCCGAATGTAGACGTTGTTGTGTGGGCATGGAAAAATTATTTAACAGAAGCTGGGACGTTCTGGTGAGGATTTTTATTTAGCTTTCCACTTTTCACCTGTGGATTCTCTCTTCTTCCCTAGGAGCGGGACCAAATTATATTGTGGGTTAAGGAGTCGTGTGTGAGAACGTGTCCGATTTACTCCTGTGGTGATCCATCTCTTTTCCATTATGGGTAATGGACCACTATCCAATGCCATCCAGCCGGCTGCCCAGGACACCCCGTCCTTAATTCAGGTCAGGGGATGGGGAGTTCTGAGGCTGGGGTGGCCCATGAAACCAACTGTTCCCAAAGACATGGGAAGAGGACTTTCTGAGGAGATTTCAGCAGAGAGAGGTTTGGAGTGTGTGTGCGGGGGGTGACATTACATGAAAAATCCATGGCAGGTAGAGGATGTATTATCTGAAGAAAATGTAGCTAGAGTAGGATCACTCAAAATCTAGTTGAGATATACATCTGGCTATAAGTCAGTCCTCAGAGTTGGCAGCAGACTTGTAGGGAGTGGTGGGAAGAGCTAGGAGTGGATGAAAGGAGGGTGACAGAGAAAGAACTGAATAAAAAGTCGAGTCATTGCTGTCAGCAGTCCTTCCCTTCCTGCTGCCACCAACAGGGAGATTATAGCACCTGACCCTCCTTCCTTCCACGACGGGAACGGGATAAGTACCAGCATCCTGATGTTTTATCATTCTCCTCTTTCCCCTTCATTGAAGGCTAGTGGTTGTTACAGCATCACTGATCTAGATTTCTATGTCCTCAGCAAGGCTATTTTACGGCTGCCGATCTGCCCAGGAATGTAAATGAGTACATTTAAATATCACGTTCTCAACAATTTTATGTTTTGTTCTAAGCTCAAAATAAAGCTACCCAGGTGTTCTTTTATAAATAGGACTGCATGAATTTAAACAAACCTTTGCATTATTCATTGCAACAAAGGAATCAGAGTTCCTTCTCTACATATAATTTAACACTTTTTAAACGTAATAAACTACTGAAGGTAATTAGCACATCACTGAGCATTTTCTTAAACAGATGTATCAAGTTTGACTTGGAAACCATTTTGTTGGATAAACAATTATTCTGGAACCCACTAAAAGTTATCTATCATTGGTTTTTGGCCATGATGACTTTATATTATCATAAATTATTTTTAATTCAAGCCTTTGGCAAACAATTTAAATGAGATTTGCAATGTAACAGTGCTGATCTCGTGGCTGAAATATTAAAACGTCATGCATGAGAGATTTATCCTTTTAATAAGATCTATCACACTGGACATCACTCACCCTCCCCAATTAAAACCCACTTAATTCACAAACAATTTATTAAAAGATCTGCCTACTACGAATGCACATTAGTATAATAGGTTTTCCGCTCCATTTAAGGTGGGCAAAAACTGGCCATACCTAAACTCAAGATCTTCTTGCCCTGTCAACTATTCTTTATTTTTTTTAACATCTTTATTGGAGTATAACTGCTTTACAATGGTGTGTTAGCTTCTGCTGTATAACAAAGTGAATCAGCCATACATATACACTCTTTATTGATAGAAGTTGACACTTGAAGTCTAAAACAAAGCTTCTAACAGTTTTATAAAATGGGTTTTGTTTATGAAAGTGCATGCAGTAATGAACAGTTTAATTCAGTGGGAATTTCCAACGTTAAATGCACACATGCTCACAGCTGACAGAGTTTGGTCATTTAGTCATTTGTTTATTAACATTACCTTGGGGCAGAGGTCTCTGTTGGAGGAATACCTTTAAATGGCCCCTCTTAGACTGGACATGTAAGGCAAGTGGTACTGTTCCAGGGAAGAGTGTAATAGGACATCTGTTGGCCTGACAGAGGCCCTGTTTGCACATCCTTCTTGGTTGTGGAAATCAAGTACTGGTGAGGAGGGAACAAGGGACATTTGCATGGGAGCCATGGGATCTCCTTGGAGGAGAGGGATTAAGATTCTGATGCCTTCTGTTCTGAGGTTCAGTGTTTCTCATGCAAGGAAATGGCCCTGATAGAGAAAAAAGATCAAGGGAAGATCCCAGGAAGTTGTGAAAGGAAATTTACCCTAAGGATGAGGGCATCTGAACAAATGAGTGGTTCTTGGCACATTTCCTAGTAAGAGCTGGAAACCTAGCACTGGGAAAATATAGCTCTGTGTATGCGTGTGTGGTGAAGGTGGTAAAGAGGGGCGGGGGCGTTTATTAACTGAGGAACTACAATATTGGGACCCAGGAGCATGGTAGCATAAGGTGATCAAGGCAGAGTCTAATACTGGTAAAAGAGACCTCCCTTTTCTCCATCTTCTACCCTGAAAAACTACAGTCCTGGACTGCCAGTGTACACTGCACAGCAGTGTACACAGCAGTAGCAGTGGGGAAAGAGACGGGACTGTTCAGAATGCCCAGTTTTCTCCATAACATTGTATGCTTGGACATAGAGCCGGCTAACTCAGTTCCCAAGTGCCACACCTTACAAAACTGGCAAGATGTCAACTGGTGCAGCACCCGTTGGAAAACTGTTCTCTTCAAAAACAAAAGAAGACAATTCCTCTCCATGCAACCATGTCTGCTGTGGATGTTGGGATCACAGACCTGCATCCCATGTCCCACAACCTACCAGTAGACAGTCCCCTACTCAGAAATTGTAGATAGTTGAAACAGGAACTGGATAAAGCATGCATTGGTGATATTCCCCAGGAATAAATTGTTTATTTCATTCACTAACTTTAAATCCTTTAATACATTTCTCAAGAAATTGCCTCATTTGAAAAAGCATGCATAAAAATCAAATCAAAGAGAGAAAAGTGAAAAATATTTTGCCAACACGAAGCTCAAGAGAAAAGAAAATTAAATATATTTTGAGCATACTCATGTAAGTGAAGTTTATTTTCAGTGAGTTTGATGACTAACACTATTGAGTTATGAGTGGTAGAAAAACTGTGATGTGAAGAATTTAAAATATGTTAAAATATGGTGATATATCAAGAATGAAATAAATACCTCACACTGAATTTTAACAAAAACGTCTGCATTTTTTATTAATAGAAAATATTTTTTCCAACATGCTCATTAAATGAATGTTGAACAAATACGTGAAAACTAGCCACTTAAGGGGGGCAGCAAGTCACTAGCCTGTCCAGGCTGCCCACACGTCCCAGTTCACCCTGGGTATGCCCAGAAGGAAATCTGGGCTGTCTTGTCAAGTGATGCTTCTCTGAGGTCCTAGCACTGCTGCAGACCAAAGAGGGCACCATGTTTATTTTAAACCAAAGCAAACTGCAGATGACATATAACCATGCCTCCTTCCTCTCAGGCATCTTCTCCTCATTACCCTGTGTCTGATCATCCTTATTACACTAAGAACTTTAGCTAACCACTGTCTCAATTTACCAAGCACCTCCCCACATGCCCAACATTCCCAAGTCAGTTCATAACTATACGAGACAAACGTTTGCTATCACCATGAAAGTATCACGGTGTGTCTCAGAACCTCAAGGGCAAGAGTTATGCCTCACTTGGTGTTACACAAAGGTCTCCCTAATTCTTTGGGAGAGGAAGTCATTGATTGATTGATTGGCCAATTCATTCATTCATTCAATATTTACCAAGCACCTACTATGTGCCAGGTACTGTTCTAGGCACTGTGAATGCAGCAGTGAACAAAAAGACGAAATTCTCATCCTCATAGAGCTTACCTTCTGGTGAGGAGATTGGAGACAGACAATAAACAAATAAACAAGGAAAATGTAGTGTATTAGAAAGTGAAGAAAAATTAGCTAAGGGAGTTACCTAGGGAGAACTGGATGTGATTGTGTGTATGTATGTTTTACTTTTAAGAATGGGGGGCTGGGGAAAGGTTCCCTAACAAAGCGACATTTAAGCAGGCACCTGGAGGAGGTGAGGAGCGAACACCACACCAGGGGCACCTAGGGGAAGAACTTACAGGCAAAGGGAACTGCACACGCAAAGGTCCAGAGGTGGGAAAGGACCAGGGTGCCTGGTATGGAAGCAGGGAGGACAGTCAGGAGGCCAGGACATAGATCTAGGTGAGACACGATGGTGGCTCGGGTGGGACGTACAGTAGGGGTGAGGAAGAGTGGTCAGATTCTGGAAATACTCGGAAGATGGATCCTGCAGGGTTTACGATTAATTGGAGGTGGAGTGTAAGAGGAAGACTGGCTCTATGCAGGACAGCTAATTCTAGCTGTCCATGATCCTAGCCCACCATGCTTCCCTGGCCTCTGTCCGCTGCCCCATCTCCCCCGCCCCCAGACTGCCCATATATGCCCTTTCCTCATTGGATCACCTGAGACCCAGTCTCTCTCTTGGGCTTAGCCTTCTCTTGTTTACACAATTCCCATGGTCACATATTTCAGAGGCTTACTCCAGACTCCACCATTACCTGCAAAGGACAGCTTGGATAGTGATGAGGTAGGATGCTTAAGAAAGGCAGCAACTCATAAGGCTCCTGGAGGGGTATATGCTGTAGCTCTTTGGGTCTATTGAGATAGATTTGGTTGTCTAAGCAGAAGCTCACTGCAGATCCCTGGACAGGAGCGACACAGACACTGGACAAGATGAAGTCTAACCAAGTTTGCAAGGAAACCTGTCTACAAGGTTCCTAACCTGACAAAGATGCATCAAAGTTCTCTGTGGGCAACTGAAAAGGATTATATGAAGCTCTGAGATAGACCGAGGAGGGAGAGGATGCCTTTCATTTTTTAGTGAAGAAGTCAACGCTGTATAACCAAACTTTGTTCTAAAAATGCGGAGGAATATCTACTGAGGGCATGCATAGGTCACATACGCACTGTCCAAGTGCATGGCTGCCCATGTCCACCTTGGGCAGGGGCTTGACATTTCCACATGGTGCACAGTGAACCAGATCTCAGTGGATGCTAGACAAACAATCAAGTTAATTGATAAAGGTGATAACATATGCAGGGGCATGCTGAGACTGAAATCAGTGCCTTTTGAGGAACAGAAGTTGTGTAATAAGAGGGTATTGATGTTCCTGGATCAGGAAATGCTGAGCTGGAAATAATCCCCAAGGCACAGAATGCTCATGTTGAGCCAAACTACTGGGGGATTCAGAGATCATGCACAGATTCAGGAACAGAGCATGAGGAGGCAGTTCTTCTTTTCCTGTGTGACTGGGTTACAGGAATAATTGGGGCCTCTGTCACACTGTATTTGTTTACTGTTCTGACTCTTAAATGTGCAGACAACTTGAGGGCAGGGAGCAGTGTCTTATTCTGCTTGGCTCCACTGGCTGGAGGATTGTTGGCATGTAGAGTGCTCAGACACTACTGGGTGGATGGATGGATGGGTGAGTGAATGAATGAATGGAAGAGTAAATAAATGAATGCATGCAAGAGTAAATGAGTGATCACACTGTAAATAAATGTTCCTGGAAAGGATGCTGAGTCACACACACATACATACACATTTACACACATATTCTACAACACACTGATTCCCTTTTTCCCCATTTGAATCAGATATTAATTTTTTGAAAAACAAAAACCACGTTTTAATTTTATTTCCTATAGTTTTTATTTTAAAACCTAATTTGCTTTATGAAATAAATTTCAAGAAGAAAAGAGATGGAGGAGGAACCTTGCAATATAAAGCATCATAAGAGACAAAGCAACAACTACAATGTAAGTACCTTATTTGAAACCTGATTTGAAAATGAACAATACAAACGATGATGTTTATGGGACAATTGGAAATTTGAACAGTGAGAGCACATTTGACAATGTTGAGGGATTATTAATGATATCTTTTTTCAGGTGTGATAATGATAGTATGGTTGTGTTGAAGAAAAAAGGGTCCTTATCTTTTAGAGATACATACAGAAACATTTTTGGATGAAATGTTATGATATCTGGGATTTGCTTGAAATTAATACAGAAGGGGAAACACGGTTGGGGGTGGTCATTGAGGCTAGGTGATGGGTACATGGAGATTCCTTACGCTACTCTATTTATTTTTGTGTATGTTTGAAATTCTCCTTGCTAAACAATTAATAATAAAGAGCTAAAGTGGATGTTAAGATCTGGAAAACTGGTAGAGCAGACACTATGGTGTTTTAAGTTAACCATATCAGGCACACTTCTAAATTCTTCATTCATCTAATCTATTGCTCCTGTGTATGCGTATTCACAGGCAATAGATGCCTTGGTGAAGAAGGCATTTATTTTTATCTTAAAAGTCATCGAAATAAAACAAACCTTTAAAACATTCTCTTTCTTGCTCGTCATATAAATCACTTTATATAGGACATCTTAAGACCCATGCCTTGTGCTTTAAAAGAACTCTATATTACTTGCCAACCTTAGCATAAATCCTCTTGATATGTTTAACTGAGATTTACTAAAATAAAACCTCAGGCCTATTTCGACTGACAAAGGTATGTGCTTATACTCCTATCATTTGTTCAGATTTCTCCTGAGGGTTTTGCTGTCTTTACTCTGCTTGATTGTATTTATGTTGCAACTGAAAAGACTTCAGAACACCTATTTCACAGGCGTTAATTCCTGCATGGTCTTGCATAAGTAACTGCCTGCAGAATCCTGACACCATACCCAGATATACGTCTAATTACACTTTTGAACTTAATGAAATGAATATAATTCTGTCCTCAGATCACAGGCTAGATATTTAAAATTTTTAACTGTCTATTATTTTTCCAAGTAAGCTTATTGCAGTTTGAGTTTGAATTAAATTGGAAAGTATGTGTGAACAAAATTCTTGTACTTCTTGTTTGAAGTCTGTTGTTGCATAAATTTCTAATACTAGATTAGCAATTATATTTGTAGCTATGCATATTTCATACACAAATTATCTATATATTTATGTAAACATATTATGGTAAAATCTCTTTATAATGTAGAACTGGATAGTATGCACTAACTCAGAAGCTCTACTGCTACTGATTTATTTCAGAGGTCGCAGCCTGACTTTCAGTGTATCTAAATCTCTGTCATAATTCTGTTCCAACAGAATTCTACTATTATTTCTGTGAAGAAACAGTACTCAGAGTGGAATTTCAAGTTCAAATTCTGACAGGGATCAGGTAGGTAACATAAATGAGTGAAGCCATGTAGGTGGACTATATAGGTGGTTACCTGAGGTACCTGCTCTGTCTGAAGGTGGCAGCACTCTTAGCTCTAGTTGGTGGTACCTTGCGGGCGTGGTGTTTCCAGAGGTCCTATTTTTTTTCCCAAGAGAAGCCATAAACCTAGATTGTTATGCTAAACCTCCCAATTAAAAAATGTGGGCCAAAGAAGTCATGCCTGCTATTTGCATAGAGCAAACCACTGATCTAGGATAAGGTGCACTGGAAGGGTTTTGCCTCTGATTGCTTCCTACTGTAGAATTTCCACAACTTACTTAATTTCGCAATATATGAATGTATTTCTGATCATCTTTAATCAGGATGAGAATATTTGTCCTCTGATCATTCTCACAGGATCTTCTGTATGCTGACTGTACATGCCCATGGGAGACATGGGGCCACTTTGTAGATTCAGCCTAGCAGTGTGGATTAAAAATAACTAGGAAAGTGGAAAAAAAGGCCCTTTCCTTAGATGAGGGTGGGAGGGTAAATTGGAACTTTTTTTTTTTTTTTTTTTTTTTTGCGGTACACGGGCCTCTCACTGTTGTGGCCTCTCCCGTTGCGGAGCAGAGGCTCCGGACACGCAGGCTCAGTAGTTGTGGCTCACGGACCCAGCCGCTCCGCGGCATGTGGGGATCCTCCCGGACCGGGGCATGAACCCGCGTCCCCTGCAATGGCAGGCGGACTCTCAACCGCTGCACCAACAGGGAAGCCCTGGAACTATTTTTACAGAGAGCAGTTTGGCAATATGTTTAAAACATTTTTTTAATATACACATTTTCGCTCAACAATTATGTTGCCATAAATTTATTCTCAGGAGACAATCACAGATGTTAAATGACATAGGTTTAAAATCATAGAGGTTCACGTAAGGTTGTGCATCTCATATTGTTGATGGTAGTAAACAGTGAAAACACCAAAATGTCTAACGATAGCGAATTGGTTAAGTAAATTATGATGCACTACATCACTTCTATAATTAGATAAACACAAATAATTATTATTTTAAATGAAAGCAAATGATCTGTATGCTGATGGCATGTTCTAAAACATCATAAGGAAATTTGGGTCTAATTCATGGGATGGAGAGTTCAAGCTGTCAGTGGTACAGAATGCAAGGCAGTACTAGTAAACCAAGAAAGAGAAAGTAATGAGTAGGACTAATAAGTCTAATGGAAGGCACACTAGAAGACAAAAATGGTCCCAGTAGAGTATCAGGCTCTAGGTTAATCTAAGGGCCTAGATAGGGCACCTATGGAAGATAGGACCTTATTGTCTTTGGCTGTTCCAAAGCTGGTGGTCATGCCTGTGGCTGTCACACCAGACCATGTCACACAAGCCAGAGCTTCCTTTTTGAGCTGGCAGATTTTTATTGCCCAATGCTTCACACTATAGTGTCTTGGAACACCAGACTGCTTAGAGCTCCAGGATACGCTAGACTCTTTCTTGCCTCTGTGCTTCAGCCGTTACTGCCCATCTGCCTGGAAAGCTCCTGTCCTACCTTTTCTCCATGGACTGCTACTCATGCTTCAGGTTCCTTTAGGCACGGTCTCTCCTCAGCCCTCAGCTCGGTGACATTCTCTTCTGTGCCTATGGCTGTCTTTGTACTCTCAGCTCCTTTTGTAAGGATCTGTTTATGTTTCGGTTGTTGTGCTATCTCCTCCACTGAGCTGGGAGTTTTTTTGATGAAGGAGATTACGCGTGTCTCATGTGTACATCCATGCAATAGCACGCTACCCGGTACCCTATGCAAGCACACAGCTCCGTACTTTCTCTGTCATGGTCTATGTGAACTGCACCACGTGATGCCGTGCTGTGCCCCAACCGCACAATGTAGGTGGTGGCCCTGGGCCCCAGTGGTGTTTAATTGCATGTATATATGTCTTTTTTACATGACTGAAAATGCTTTGAGGGCCTGCTCTCTGTCTTTACAGAGAGTAAATACCCATTATCCTCCTCCTAATGCCTGAAACTCAGTGCCCAAGATACTGTTTTTACAGTCTCAAGGCTTGTAGCTTTTTATGACCATATATTTTTATCAGACAAACTCAAATTTCTTTAAACCTGGGGCACTAAAGGCCTTCATATTTTACCTTAAAAGAAAAGAAAGAGAAAGGGAGCCATTAACACAAATATGCTGTTAATTATTTTCCAACAAAAATAATTTTTTTCTAAAAAACTTTTTTTTAGTATTTTATCTGCGGAAAGTGAGTCTCCTGTGATTTTTTTTTTCCCTAAGTAATTTGGAGTTGAATAAGTACAGTAATGCATAAAACGACAATGAGTTCTTGGGATCTTTTGAACTTATGTTGGGATCTTTTGGACATTTAGGGCAAATTGGCATTTAAAAAAATCAAGTACTGCTATATAATAATGAAGTAACATATGCTTTTTCCCTCTTGTTTCTCAAAATAATATTATTATTGTCATTTTACAAGTGAGGAAAGTGAAGCTAAGCAAAGTTACAGTGATGTGTCCGGGTCATGCCTATAATTGGATACTTCCAACCACAAATTTTCTCCTCTTTACACCATCCTCCAAAGCTTCCTTTAATTGCTTCTCCTCTTTTATTTTAAAGGGGCGAACATGGCTTTTTAATGGGCTTTGAATCCATTTTTTGAAATTCACTTCACCTCATCTTAAGGTTAAAGGTTCCACTACAAGCCTTAGAATGAACTATCTCTGCTAAGTTGGTAATATTTTGTTTTGTTAACAATTGCTTCTCGAGTTCTAAGACATAGGTGAACAATGTTAGTATTATAGAGTTTGGTTTCTTAAATGGAAGTCATCTATTAAATAAATTAAAAACAAATATTTCTGCAAGTTAAACAAACAGAAATCTTTCATCATCTTGGTTTAGACATATAGATTTTCTACCAAATTTTTACTTGGGTCTTTTGGAAAATCTAATCTGAAATCAACCTGGACACGATTTAATGAGAATGGATTGTTTTATCATTACTAATGCGTTTTTGTTTGATTTTCTTATGGATGTGGAAGACGTGGTACTAGATATTATTGGAGGGATAGAGAAAGATGCTTAAAGTCCAAAGTAGAAAATACTGGCCAGCTCCCACCCCCACCTCTACACTTCTACGTGACTTTAAATCCTGAAAGGTTATATCCCTCCAGGTGGTTTAGCCGTCTGGTATTTTATATTTCACACTCTGAGGGAGTTTCCTCAATGGTTAGAAAAACATGATAACCCACACTTTCCGAAAGCCACAGCAGTTTCATGCAAGCTTTCTAAAATTAATGAAGCATCTCAGAATGTTTTTGCCATGGATATAAGTCTACAAATTTGTCACTGTTGTAATTTCCTCAAAGGGATTTTAAAAGAAAACCATCTTCAATAGCAGAAAACATTTTTCATTATGAAATATTTCAGGTGTACATAAAAGCACAGGGAACAATAAAAGGAAAACCTATGTATCCACGACCCAGGGTGAGTGATCACACACAAAAATAACCATTAAAGCCCTGACAATACCCTCCCCAGATCCCATTCCTTCTCTTCTCCAGAAGCAACTATTATCTAAATTTGGTGTGCCTCAGTCCCATCCATGTGTTTTTGCCGTACGCGGGCCTCTCACTGTTGTGGCCTCTCCCGTTGCGGAGCACAGGCTCTGGACGCGCAGGCTCAGCGGCCATGGCTCACGGGCCCAGCCACTCCGTGGCATGTGGGATCTTCCCAGACCGGGGCACGAACCCGTGTCCCCTGCATCGGCAGGCGGATTCTCAACCACTGCACCACCAGGGAAGCCCTGTTTTTACTTTTATTACATATGGGTATACCTAAAACAATAAACTCAACATTTGATGTTATTTTATAGGTTCTGAAATCACATACATGTGGTCTCAACACTTACATATCATTCTGCAGTTTGCTTCTTGTTTTTGCTCAAAAATGTTATATGATTGCATATAGCTCTAGTTCCTTCATTTTTGCAACTGTATAGAATTACATTGTATGAATAGACCACAATTTATTGTCCATTTCCATAGTGATGTACATTTAGGTTCATTCATCTTTTTTGTAATTGCTAACAAAGCACCATTGAACATTTGCTCAAAAATGTGCAGCTCCAAATGGAAAAGTACATTGATATCTGTACTTACTAAGTCTTTTTTTCATCCCTTCCATCAGTTATGCTGCAGTTTTCTATTTTGTTTTTTTAAAAAATGGATACTTTCCCTGAACATGTGCTTCCACTGAATGCCAATCAATTAGTTTTGGCAACTATTTAGGTTTTGTTGTGGGATACACACACACACACACACACACACACCTAGACACACACACATTATCATCTATCTATCTATCTATGCAAATTGATCAAAAAAACCCCACTGGAATTGTTTATATGGAAAATTTTAAAGCAGGTTAGAAAATCAAATTCCAAGTTTTTAAAAATGTACAGCTGAGGTATTTTAACACGTGATACGGGTCATATCAGCCGTAACATCTAACAACAGTGAAAACATCTCTACACTTCCACTCTTAAAAAGCCCTCTCCAGAGGAAAATTTATTTGGACACACAGTTAATTTTTTACTCATGATTCAAATACCACCTTTTGTGAAGGTGTGTTTCTATTTCTTCATTTTAAAATATCTGCAGGGGAGCAGGGTCTTCAACAAACATGTTTTCCTCACGGACGAGACCAGAGATTTCAGAATCTTACCTTTTTGGAAAGAAAAACATGCCAACTCAGTTTTAACCTTGCCAACTCTTTC
>NW_006780658.1:1275653-1284029 GCF_000442215.2 Lipotes vexillifer | reverse complement strand
CTCTTTCCCCTGAACTTTTGTGTCATAAAAAAGATTTTATGATCATTGCTCATCTCAGTATCAAGCATAATAAAACTCTCCTTTTTCTCAGAATGTAATCCGTAAAACCACTTAATCAGGCACGTTTAGACTAAAATTTCCCACAATATGCTGGATCCATGAAAGAGTGAGAGCACCCCAACACTCATTGTTTGGGGGACTGTCCTCTTGCCCTCAGAGCACCTCCTGTCTAACATACCACCTGAGTGAGGCTGTCAGCATCATTCTGCATGTTACATGTTAGTAAAGCTCAGTATAAAAAAATAAGGAAAAATGGAATTTTCTTTTCGAATTCTGCCCCCAAATGGATTCTCTTGTGCATCCCCCGTAGTGCACACACATCACTTTGGGGACCACTGACTCACATGATGAGTAGGGTTTGGATGGATGGAAGGGAAAAGTGAGGGCTTCTGATCACGGCCACAATGAGCAGAGGTTTAGGCTGGAATGAGCAGTGAAAGTGGGACAGACAGCAAAGAGAGGAGTCTGAGCAGTGGGGAGGGATGTGCAGGGGTGAGATGAGGATGGAAAGGAAGACTGGGGTCATGCTGTGGAGCATGTTTATTGCCAGGACTAGGGATCATATTAAAGGCAAAAGGAGAACATCTTGGGACAACATGAGGGATGCGATCAAAATCCCACTTTTAAGAAATTTATCTAGCAGCAGAGTAGAAGGTGGGTTGAAGAGGTGGAGACAGAGAGAGGTTTTTAGAAGGCAGTTTCACAAGAGGTAATATTGAGTTAGGGGACATGAAGATGGTGGAAAGGAGGAAAGGGATTTGAGAGAGGTTATGGAGGTAGGTCTGACAGGCTGTGTGTCTCCAAAGCTAGAGAAGCAGAGGCAGGAGGTGAAGTCCACTGAAGTGTCAAGTGTTGGAGGCTTGGGCAAAGGGAGCAGAGGAATGAGCTCATCCTGGACACATGGACTCTGAACGTGCACATGGAGGTGTCCAGGAGTGAAGGCAGTGGGAGTCTGCCCACCCCCAGGTGAAGATTTGGAAGCCAGTCACTGGGAGGAGATAAATGAAGCCGTCAAAGGGTGTTCTGAAATCAGGGGACTGGAGAAGGGGCTGCTGGCAGAGCCTTGCGGGCGGCTGATGTTTAGGATTCCAGAAAAGGGAGTGGAACCACCAGGGGGACCTAGGAATGGTCTGAGAGATAGAAGATGTGGTCATTCCTGACTCTCCTATCCCAGATTTCACCCCAACTCTTCATATCCTCCTTGCCTGCTTTATATTCTTCACTTGGCACTTACCTCCAAACACTATATATTTGTCTCATTTATCTTAACTATTTTGTTGCTCTGTACTAACATTTAGCTTTGTGCGAGCACAAATTTATACCTTCACTACCATATCTCCTGTGCTAAGAACAGTGCCCGGCACAAAGTAAGTGTGCAATAAATGTTTGCTAAATGAATGAATAAGTGAACTAGCAAAGTTTACTGTATCACAGATACCAAGAGGCTTTATGAGAGGTGAAATGTTCAGGTGTTCGCCGCTGCTATTTAAAGTTCGTAAAATAGTTTTTGCTCCGTGTGAGCTTGAAAACTGTACTATGATAAACAAATAACTCCCTTAAAGATGAAGAAATTATAATAAAAGCAGCTCCCTTATACTGATCACAAAATATACGGGATAGTTTATATAATTTATTTTCTTTCACAATCACTGTGTTATCTCCATTTTAGAGATAAGGAAATGAAGAAATTAAGTAAGTAATTGGCTAAGTAAACTATTAAGAGGTTGAAGTGGATTTTAACCTTGGCCTGTGCTCTTCCCACAGGACTAAGCTGACCTTGACACCCAGAAGCAGAGCCCATGATTCATTCATTCATGGAGTTAGTCAAAGAGGCCAGTGACAAGGAGAATGGATATAGATGAGGTGAGGTTGGTAATGGGGGCCCCCGATCTGCTTGTGTGCTGAATGAGATGGAAAACTACTAAAGGGTTTTGAGCAGAGGAGTTCCACGATCTGTCTTAGTTGTTTAAAGGAGACACTTTGACTTCTATGTGGAGTATAAACTAGAGGGGAGCCAGGGCAGAAGGATGGATGGAAGTTTTGAGACTATTAAAGTAATCCATGCAAGAGGTGATGGTGGATTAAAATGGGTCACAGTGTAAGAGGGGCTGAGATATGGTCAAATTCTTGATATGTTTTAGAGATAGATAATAAGAGGATTTCTTGAAATATTGACTACAAGGATACATAGATATGATCTGAGTGAAAGAAACAAGTTGAGGGGGATAAGATCTGAGGTTTTTGGCCTGAGCAATGAGAGCAGAGTTGCTAGTAACCAAGACGGGGAAGACCCGCTAAATTAGAAGCAGTTTTGGGGTAGGGGCGAGAAGATCTGTTTTGGATATGGTATGATTGTGTCATCAATTACACATCCTAATGGAGATGCTGAGCAGGGAGTTGGATCCCTAAGCCTGTTGTTCAGGGGGAAAGTATTGCATTGGCCAAAAAGTTCATTCGGGATTTTCCGTAACGTCTTGCAGAAAAACCTGAATGAAAATTTTGGCCAACCCAATACAACATGTTAGTTGTATTTGAGGCCATGGGGTGGGTTGAAATTCCAGCTGTATTTAGAAGCAGTGAATGAACAGTCTTCAATACAAATAATGTTTAATGCAAAATATTCTGGCGACCCTCATCCGTTTTATAATAGAAGGTCAGCAACTACAGACAATCTGAGAAATCACATGAGAAAAGAGAGCCACAGCTTCACTGCACTTCTTGCTAGCAATGAAGCCCTGGCTAACACACTCATTCACAATGGTAGAACTGTCAGGTGTAGCCGATGCTGACTCTGCTCAGTGAAGGATGATTTCAATTCACTAATAAACCATGCATGCACTGAACTGAAGCCTTGTTAATAATGCATTATAAATTACTTTATGAACAAATATGCAATTCCTTTCAGGAGTTCATTTGAACTAACTGAATGCATTATAGTGACTAATTCCACAAGCCTAATAGTTATGAAAATGTGTCAGCGAATAAGAATTTCAGTGTAACATCAACTGATATATTTTTTGCACTTCTCTTTGCCAAACAAAAATGGAAAGGCCTTTCTGATGCACATTTGTAGTTTTCCATGATGGTGGGTTTTCTGATCCCTTACGTTGTGGGCCTGTCCACGGGGGGTAGCCGGTTAGCCTGCGAAAGGGGCTTGGGCTTAGGAAAAAAGGGCTGCTTCCCAGATGTCCATAAGTTAATTCCACTGTGAAACCATTATCATGTCCTTCTGCCTAATGCAGGGTCCATTTCACATCTTGCACCTGAATTACTACCGAGCTCACCTAATTTGTTTTTATGGGATGCTGTTGTCAAACGGGCACAGTGTTTTGCACCTAAAGAGACCAACCTTTAATCATGCCCTGAGTGGGGATGTGAAACACTGCAGTGCTAGTGACAAGGACTGCTAGGATTTGAAATGTGCGAAGAGGGAGGGCAATCAGCTCCCCCCACCTTATCAGGGCATTTCTGCAGTTGTTCGAGTGGGTGGTACGCGGTCTCACCCCACTGACTATCAGCATCTGCTCTGGACACATGCTATTTGCTCTGTTCTGTCTGCAGAGCGCTATTTGGAGCAATTTGGAGCCCCTTTCTCCCTTCAATAAAGCCATTTCAGACCGTCTCCATGGCACCGGTTCTCTCCCTAACACTGAGCGGCAGCTGGGCTGGTGGAAGTCATGGTGAGGGTGAAACAGCTGGTTCCAGTCCTGGTTCTGTCATTCAGTTTATTGGCCCCAGGAAAGTCGCTTAATCTAAGTCTCACTTTGTCCTCCATCTAGAATAATGCTACTAGGAAGGTGAAAAGAAATAAGAAATGCGAAAATCCTTCTTGTGTGAAATGTGAATAAATATGTCTAAGCAACCTGTGATTCAAACAGAAGAATATCTGCATAGAACTTAGCAGTTTTAAAAAGTAATGACATATCCCAGGCACTTAAAAAGATATTATGAATGATATAGCAAACATCTGTGTACCACTCATCACCTAGCTTGAAAATAAAACAAAAAATATATAGTAGAAGCTGTCTGTGCACTCCCCCCAGATCAAATTCTCCTCTTCTTTGCATGAGAGTGACTACAAAATTGTGAATCTATAGTTTATCCAGTCATTACATATTAAAAAAAAATGTAATTACATCTATAAGTACCTCTAAATAGTATGTGGTAGTTTTGCATATTTTAAATTTAAATGAATCATATCCTGTGTGATTTTACAACTTACTTTTTGTGCAAGAATGTATATTTGAGAGTTATCTAATTTGACACATGCAAGTATTTCATCCATTTAACTGCTTTATTACACTGTACGACTAAACCATAATTTATGTATCTATGTTTTTCTATTATGAACAACACTTTATGGCCATCTTGCACATGCCTCTCTGTGGACAAGTATGGGAGATTCTCTAGGGCATTTAGGAGGTGGCTGAATTGTCCTGAGCTGGGCTGTGAAAATGTACGTTTGAAAGTTTGCTTTTTATTGCCACATTGTTCTCCAAAGTGGTTAACAATTTATACTACCCTAGTAATGTTTAGATGCCCCATATTTCATCAACACTTGATATTCTCAGAATTTTAAAATTGTTGCCAGTCCAATGGGTATGAAGTGTTATCTCATGGGGTTTTAATTTGCATTTCCCTGATTAGTGAGGTTAGCATCTTCTTGTGTTTATTGGCCATTCAGACTTCCTCTTCTGGTCACTTTTGATCTTTTCCACCCTCTCTGTCTCTCTCCCTCTCTCTTTCCTTCCCTCCTTCCTGCTCTTTCTCCATCTGTCATCATTTTTCTATATATTTTGTTGTTGATGTTGATTTTGTAGGAGTTCTTTCTATATTCTGGACACAAATACTTTTGTCAGGTATATCTGTTGCTTCTGTTTTCACTTCTTAAAATGGTGCCTTTTGATGCACAGAATTAAAAAAATTAACATAGTCCAATTTATCAATTTTTTTCCTTTGTAGTTTGAGCTTTTTTATGTGTGTTATGTTTAAGAAATTCCTCTCTAGCTCTAGTTCATAAATCTATTCAACCACATGTTCTTGATAAAAGATTTAAAGTTTTTGCTTTTCATGCTTTAGTTCTGAATCCTTCTATAATTGTTTTGTGTGTACAGTAAGAGATAAGGATCCATTTTCTTTTCTTTATAGAAAACCAGTAGTCCCTGTGAGTCAGTCTGGGACCCGGGACCCGGGACCCTTTGCGGCAGTGCTTGCACCTGGACAAACATCTCCTTGAGCAACAAAATACAAAGAAACTATAAGGGACTAAAAATAACTGTGTGCATGTGCAGTTGGGGCAAATTGTGTCCAACAAGATATAAAAAGACCAAAAAGACCAACTGCCACTTCTGAAGAGCCAGGAGCAAAAACAGGGTACAGTGCATGCCCCCTGGACACAATGCCACCAAAGAGGTGGGCAAACTGCCTAAGCCACCCCTCCAGCCTAGACCCCTGGACCCGCCCCTACCCTCTCCCCATATAAGGAACCAGCTTGGCCCTCTCTGGGGGGCGCGGTGAGCAAGGGAAACTGTTACTTGTTCTCACTCCCCCTTGCTGCAGCAGGGGCCCCAATAAAGCCTTGCCTGAATTTCTTGTCTGGCCTCTGATCAATTTCTATTGATTAAGGAGGCCAAGAACCCTGGTTGGTGACACCTGCACCATTCATTATAGAGTCTTTCCTTTCTCCTGATGGGCAATGCGGGGTTTGTCAAAGGCCGAGTCCACATATTCACATAAGTCTCCTTTGGGACCCTCAGTTTTGTTTAGTTGACCTATTTATCTATTCTTACACCAAAACCACACTGTTAAAATCACTATGGCTCAATAAGAAGTTTTGATTTCAGATATGCAAGTCCCCAATCTTGTTCTTCTCCATAATGGTCTTGGCTAATGTGTTTCCTTTCCTTTTCTGTATAAATTTTCAAACCACCTTGCTAAATTATTTTGAGATTTCCACTGGATTACACTGAGTTCATAAATTGATTTGGGTAGATAGGATGCTAAAGCAAGCTGATGTACCGTGGTTCATTTATTCAATCATTTTTGAGTGCTTACTTTGTGCCAGCCCCTGTGCTGATATTATTCAGGGAACTTCATGATCTGGACCTGGCTTATCCAGCCACCCTTACCACTCCACATTCCCATCTGGCTCTCTGCACCCCCTCCATCAGGAACCTCTTTCCTGTGAGCAAGTGTACCGTGCTGTCCTCTGTCCTCCTGGTCTTGGCAGATGGTCTTTCCTCTGAGTGGCACACTCTTTGCCCCTGTTCATCTCCCTACCTTCTACTTGCTTTTAGTTTTACTTCCCTGCCCTCTATGTGTGGATTAGATACTGTGCTCTGGACCTCCTTAGCATCTCCCACACCTCCCCTCTCATAAGCTTCCTCACATGTATAGAGGATTTCCTGTCCCTAATGAACTGTCAGTTCAGGGAGGGCAGGGATTATTATATGTTGTTCGTGGAAGTCTCATCAACACTTCATCACTGAGTCCCAATATCTGGCACCTGGCTGGTTCACAATAAAAAATATTGTTGGGTGTATAAATATCGAATCTCTACCAGAAGCAAGTCCCAGAGGCAGGCAGTTTGGCGGGGGATACAAAAAATTAAACAAGCCCCTCAGCAGGGGAAGCTTACAGTCTGGTGGGCTGATTAGACTTGTGTGTAGAAATGATAATACAAAGCAAAATGTAAGAGCTATTGGATTAATAAGCATATTAATAGGCAGTTAAAGATGGTGGGGTAGGAAGGTCCCGAATTCACCTTCTCCCATAGTCACCACAAATCTACAACTACATATGGAATCATTTCTTCTGAAAAAGACCTGAAAACTAGATGAACAGCACCTCCACAAAAAAAGGATAAAAGGGCTGCAAGACCGAGGAGAGGCAGAGACATGGTCTCGCCAAAATCCTCACCCCAGGTGGACGACCCATAACCACAAGGGATCTCGAAAATACAGAGCATTACCCTGAGGAGCAAGGAATTTCTGACTCACATCAGGCACCCCAAACACTGGGTCTGACACTGAAGAGATGAGCACTCAAGACTGGCTTTGAAAACCAGTGGGATTACACCCAGGAGAACCGTAGGGCTGTAGGGAACAAAGAACCCACTCCTAAGGGGCTCTCACTTAGGCTCACTTGCCCTGGGACCCAGCATAAAAGCAGCAGTTTGAAAGTACCCAGACCATATGTGAAGGAGACTTAACTAACTAATTTTAATGTACAGTATCTGCCAAAGAGGCAAGAATCTGTTGGGACTCTCTCCAGGGAAAAAGGTGCTGGCAGGAACCGTTTTTGCATTTTCATTCTACCTAGCTCCTGCCAGTGCTGGTGGCTGCCATTTTGGCACTCTCTCTCTAACCTGCTGGTGCCAGTGGGTGAGCCCTGCACTCCCACCACAGCTGCATCACTACCAGCCAGGCAAACGCTTTGCCTCTCCACCTCAGCTGCTGTGGCCCTGCCACGGGCACATGCAGCCCACACACGGGATGCCCCTTGAGCGCCTTGCACTGGTGGCCAGGGAGGATTGCGCTCTTGGGCTCCAGTGGTCATCTCCTATACAAGGCCATTCCTTCAAGACTGGGAGAGGTAACTGTTTCCCCTAACACGTAGAGAAAAACAGAGTCAGGCAAAATGAGGAGATGGAGGAATATGTTCCAAATAAAAGAATAAGACAAAACCTCAGAAAAAAGACCTAATGAATGGAGATAAGTAACCTTCCTGATAAAGAGCTCAAAGTAATGGTTACAAAAATGCTCACTGAACTTGGGAGAAGAATGGATGAACACAGTGAGAACTTCAATAGAGAGAAAAACAATATAAGAAAGTACTAAACAGAAGTCACAGGGCTGAAGAATACAATAACTGAACTGAAAAATATACTAGGGATTCCAACAGCAGACTGGATGAAGCAGAAGAAAGGATCAGCAAGCAGGAAGACAAAGCAATGACATTCACTCAGACAGAGCAGCAAAAAGAAAAAAGAATTTCAAAAAGTAAAGATACCTTAAGGGACCTAAGGGAAAACATCAAGCAGAATAATATTTGCACTATAGGGGTCTCCAGAAGGAGAAGAGAAAGAAAAAGCACCAGAAAACTTATTTAAAGAAACAATAATGGGGGCTTCCCTGGTGGCGCAGTGGTTGGGAGTCCGCCTGCTGATGCAGGGGACACGGGTTCGTGCCCCAGTCCGGGAAGATCCTACATGCCGCAGAGCGGCTGGGCCCGTGAACCATGGCCGCTG
Source organism: Lipotes vexillifer (assembly GCF_000442215.2). Classification (NCBI taxonomy): domain Eukaryota; kingdom Metazoa; phylum Chordata; class Mammalia; order Artiodactyla; family Lipotidae; genus Lipotes; species Lipotes vexillifer. Next base: position 1,275,721 of record NW_006780658.1, on the reverse strand, counting down.
AGCCTGCGCATCCGGAGCCTGTGCTCCGCAACGGGAGAGGCCACAACAGTGAGAGGCCCGCGTACCGC
>NW_006780658.1:1203532-1275341 GCF_000442215.2 Lipotes vexillifer | reverse complement strand
CTGTGTCCCGCAACGGGAGAGGCCACAACAGTGAGAGGCCCGCGTACCGCAAAAAAAAAAAAAAAAAAGAAACAATAATGGCTGAAAAATTCCCTAATTTGGAGAAGGAAACAGACATCCAGGTCAAGGAAGCCCAGAGAGTTCCAAATAAGATGGCCCCAAGGACATCCACACTAAGACATATTACAACAAAAATATCAAAAGTTAAGGAGAGAATCCTAAAAGCAACAATAGAAAAACATCACCCTAATGCCAAAACCAGACAAAGGTGCCACAAAAAAGAAAACTACAGGCCAATATCCCTGGTAAACATAGAAGAAAGAATCCTCACAAGATATTAGAAAACTGTTTTCAATAATACATTAAAAGTATCATACACCATAATCAAGTGGGATTTATTCCAGGGATGCAAAGATGGTTCCAGATTTGCAAATCAATCAATATGATACACCGCTTTAACAAAATGAAAAATAAAAATCTTATGACTATTTCAGTAGATGTAGAAAAACCATTTGAAAAAATTCAGCATCCATTTATAGTAATAACTCTCAACAAAGTAGGTATAAAGGGAACATACCTCAACATTATAATGGCCATATATGACAAACCGACAGTTAACATCATACTCAATGGTGAAAAGCTGAAAGCTTGTCCTCTAAGATCAGGAACAAGACAAAGGTGCCCACTCGCCCCACTTTTAATTCAACATAGTACTGGAAGTCCTAGCCATGGCAATTAGGCAAAAATAAAGAAAAAAAAGGCATCTAGATTGGAAAGGAATAATTAAAACTGACACTATTTGCAGATGACATGATATTATATGTACAAAACCCTAAAAACTCTATCAAGAAACTACTAGAACTAATAAATAAATTAAGTGAAGTTGCAGGATACAAAATTAATATAAAAAATCTGTTGTTTCTATACACTAATAACAAACTATCAGAAAGATAAATTAAGAAAATAATTCCATTTACAATTGCATCAAAAAGAATAGAATACTTCGGAATAAATTTAACCAAAGAGATGAAAGACCTACACTGAAAACTCTAAAACATTGATGAAAGAAATTGAAAGAGATACAAATAAATAGAAAGATACTTCATGTCCATGGATTTGAAGAATTAATATGTTAAAATGTCCATACTACCCAAAGCAATCTATGAATTCAATGCAATCACTAAAAAAATTTCAACGACATTTCTCACAGAACTAGAACAAATAATTCAAAAGACCCAAAGCAATCTTGAGAAAGAACAAAGCAGGAAGCGTCATGTTCCCTGACTTCTATAAAGCTATCTATCTACAACGCTATGATAATCAAAACAGTATGGTATTGGCATAAAAACAGACATATAGATTAATGGAACAGAATACAGAGCTCAGAAATAAACCCACACATGTATGGTCAATTAATTTATGACAAAGGAGGCAAGACTATACAATGGGGGAAAGGATAGTCTCTTTGATAAATGGTGTTGGGAAAACTGAACAGCTGTATGCAAAAGAATGGAACTGAACCACTTTCTTATACCATATACAAAATTAATTCAAAATGGATTAAAGATTTGAATGTAAGACCTGAAACCATAAAACTCCTAGAAAGAAACATAGGCGGTAAGCTCCTTGACATTGGTCTGAGCGATGTTTTTTTGGATCTGACTCCAAAGGTAAGGGCAACAAAAGCAAAAATAAACAAATGGGACCACATCAAACTAAAAAGCTCTGTACAGTGAAGGAAACTATCAACAAAATTAAAAGGCAACCTCCTGAATGGGAGAAGATATTTGCCAATCATATATCTAAGGGATTAATATCTAAAATATATAAAGAACTTATACAACTCAATAACAATAAACAAACAATCTGATTTAGAAATGGGAAGAAAATCTGAATAAACATTTTCCCAAAGAAGATATACAGATGACCAACAGGCCCATGAAAAGATCCTGAACATCACTAACCATCAGGGAAATGCAAATCAAAACCATGAGATGTTACCTCACACCTGTCAGACTGACTACTGTCAAAAAGACAAAAAATAACAAGGGTTGACGAGGATGTGGAAAAAAGGGAACTCTTGTGTACTGTTGGTGGGAATGTAAATTGGTGCAAACACTATGGAAAACGGTCGGGAGTTTCTTTATAAAGTTAAAAATAAAACATGATCCAGTAATTCCACTGTGGGCACCTATCCAAAGAAAATGAAGACATTACTTTAAAAGATATATGCACCACTATGTTCATTATGGTGTTATTTACAGTAGGCAAGATATAGAACCACCTAAGTATCCACCAACAGATGAATGGATAAAGATGTGGTATATATACACACAATGGAATACTACTCAGTCATAAAAAAGAATGAAATCTTGCCATTTGTGACAGCATAGATGAACCTTAAAGGTATTATACTAAGTGAAATAAATCAGACAGAGAACGACAAACACCATATTATTTCATTTAAATGTGGAATCTAAAACAAAACAAAGCAAAACCCAGACTCAAAGGTACAGAGAAGAGATTGGTGGTTGTCAGAGGGGAGGGGGATAGAGTGGCATATGGGTGAAGGGGATCTAGAGGTACAAACTTCCAGTCATAAAAAAATGTCATGGGGATGTAATGTGCAGTGTGAGGAATACAGTCAATAATATTGTATTAACTTTGTATAGTGACAGACGATAACTGGACTTGTGGTGATCATTCTGCAATGTATACAAATATCAAATCACAATGTGTTACACATGAAACAAATATAATATTGTATGTGAGTTATACTTCAATAAAAAAGATAAGCATATAAAATGCTAGAGTGTTAAGCTGGCTTCCCAGATTTATTAGAATCAGTTTTCTATTGAACGAATGTAGTTTTACTGTAATTTCTGGTGTTTTATTTTAAACGTAAATATACTTTGAAGTTCTGATATTTTCAGCAACCAACCATGATCGGTGAAAATTACAGAAACTTTTAATTCCATTGCAAGTAGGAACTGGTTCTGGTTTTAGATGTGAGATATGCTATGGGAGAAGAATCTTGGCAAAACAATTTCTGTTTAGCCCCCAGGTTAAAGACTCTTCCCGTTATTCCTTCATGACCCTTCTTTAGTACGGAATTTCGTATCTTCTAAACATGATTTAAAAACTATGAAAGTGGCAACTTCCTCTTTTAACTGCCTGAACTTGAGCCCCTGTCATCTCTCTCCCCGATTATTGGTATGCTGCTCCTTTGCCTCTCCTCTGTCCACTGTCCTCCATGACCCTAAACTTAACAGTCCCCAAACACCAATCTGAACAGTCTCTCCTTTCCTTAATAGCCTATGATGAATAGCTAGTGGCTAAAGGGTTAAGCTCAAACTTCCAGTTCAGCATAGAAGATCCTGCGCTTCTTGTATCAACTTATCTTTCCTTCCCTATCTCCCACTTTGTAACCTAATTATTCACTTTTATAATTCTCTCCCTAACTAGACCATGAGTTCCTCAACCATAGGAACCCTGTGTTATTCCTCTTTTTATCCATGATGCCTGGCACCTACTGGTTACTCAGTAAGTGTTCAGTGAATTACTTTTATACGACTAGGGAGGCTTCTGTAAATTCTGAATGAATTTTGGTGACATCAAATTGAGAATGTCATATTAATTGAATGTTGAAGGGCATAATTGGTGTTATTTGTTAAAAGAAAGTTCACTTAGTAAAATTCTCAGTGATCATTTTTTTTCTTGAGAGCCATACCATGAACAGCCACTCTTGTGGCTAACACTCTGAATACCATACAAAAGGGTTGGGGTGAGGCTGAGCCAGTAGGACTGAGTCCAAGAGGCCAGGAAGATCCTCTTGTGGCTTCCACAGATTCCTGATATGATGATAGTGGTGCCTGAAATTTTGTGATACTGCCGCAAGAATATATACATGCATTGAGGAAAGTAGCATCTATAAATATCAGAATTTGAAATCTGTATGGTTATGTCACTAAGTCTTTACTCTTATTCACCATGTGCAGTAAGACTGATTAAAGGAAAACAAAATCTATTCCATAGATACAAACTGGGAGGGGCCATAGTTTCATATTGCCTCATCTATCTCAGACTTTTCCAAAGAGAAGGGAACAAGCAAATAAAAAGTCTATGAGCTGTTAAAAAAGACATGTCACCGTCCTCCCAAATGAAGGGTGATACCTCCAAATAGTACCAAGCCTGGAGGAGCCACCTGTTCATAAGGGATACTCTTCATCTGTCCCCAAATCTTGATAAATGTCAGGGAGAGACGCTTTACCTCCAACACTCCTCCGTGTTTCCATGGAGCAACGGAATAATGTACTCCTGAAGAGGGAAAAGTACGGGGACACTTCCAGTGTCTCCCCAGGGGAGAAGGCATAACCACAATTTAGCCCCTTCTAGAGTGTCTTTTCTTAGAGTCAGCCTGCCTGCTTGTGTTTTCTGCCCTTCCTCCATGAGTGAGTCTACAGGGGCCACTCTGCCACTGCGCGGGGATCCTGTACCTGGGCAACTCAATCTACCTAATTAAGAGGCAAAGGATAGAAAGGCCACTGTGGCTACACATTTAAGGCATATCCACATACCCAGACCTTGTCAGTGATAAAGCTGATTTTGATCACCATATGTCTGCCCTCTATAACTCATTTGGTTAGACATTTGGGAGGAGGATAAGATGTCATTTACGGTCCTTCCCCCTCTCCATTCCCAACTCTACAATCACCCATTAGGTCCATCCATATGTAAACAACACAACAGACACCCTTTCTCTACCCTTCACACACACATACACACACATTACATTACAGATGCACCAAAAGTCTACATCTCATCTGTTTTCCCTCTCCCCAGAAGTAATCAGTATCATAGATTGATGTGTCTTCATCCCATGCAAATTTGAGACCGGGTTAGTAGTTGGCTAGGAGACTTCTTTTTCCCTTTTGTACTAACATGTTAATTCCATTATTAAATTAGTTTTCTCAAATTTACGTTCACTGGGTTTCTACAAACTAGAAATATTCTTTATCAAGTTTGTTAGTGGAAATAATTAGTGGAAGGGACAGCGACCTGACTTACAGTTAATGATGGACTATGAAGTTTGAAGTGGATTGTCAGGAAACCTGAGTCAAAACTTGCTGTGTGGGCTTCCCTGGTGGCGCGGTGGTTGGGGGTCCACCTGCCGATGCGGGGGACGCGGGTTCGCGCCCCGGTCCGGGAGGATCCCGCATGCCGCGGGGCGGCTGGGCCCGTGGGCCATGGCCGCTGGGCCTGCGCGTCCGGAGCCTGTGCTCCGCAGCGGCAGGGGCCGCGGTGTTGAGAGGCCCGCGTACCGCAAAAAAAAAAAAACACAAAAAAACCAACCAACCAAACAAACAAACAAAAACTTGCTGTGTGACTGTAAGCAGGTCAGGCTCTCATTGTTTCCTCATCTGTAAAATGAGAAGCCCTGTATCCATCACACTAGCTTATAGAGTTCGAGTGAGAACCAAATAATCATGTATATAGAATGCTTTAAAAAACACAGTGCTACACTGATATGCCTAAGTTTTCAAATGAATTAATATATTAACTAGGAAGACAGAGAGCGGATAGTATACTAATCCTGTTATATGTGATCATTAACTTTTAGAGTTGCTGTATGTGAAACTGAGGAAAGAGCATCACTCTAGTGAGAAAAAGGAAGTATTATTTTGCTCTACTACATGGTTTACTAGTAGAAACTTCTACGACCTGGTCAGAAGTATATGGTATTTGCATATATTGTGAGAACAACACCTAAGTAATTAATACATAAATGGAAGCCCACAGTCTTGCACCGTATTTCAAATGCTGACACTGTTTTTCTGGTCACCCTGGTCAAGTGGTAATTAGACAAGTCTCCACTGTGTTCTCTATCAGCAGCAAAATGTGAATGTGTTTTTCGGGAAAATGGTAAGGTTTGGGATGATAGGGGTTATAAAATAAGAGAATCTGTCCTAAATTAGTGACGCTACAGAATTTTTTTGGTTTCTATACTTTAAAATCAGGCACCTGTTTACCATCCTTTTTAACAGATGAGGAAACAAATATCTCCATCTGGGGGGCAGTAAGCTTTGAGAAGTCACAGCAATAAGTGAGAACACAGCCAGAATCAGATGTCACAGTCCACTGTGAACAAACAATACAGCTTCTTCCCCAAAGTACAAAATATCACTTTGTCCTGGCTCCAGATGGCTGAGATTTTCCAGGAAAATACTGAATTTACAAACTCTGTTTTTCTGAAAAATCCCAAACTTTATAATAAATAACTACTTATGTATATCCCTATCAAGAGCATCACTAATAATTAATTGATTAAAAGAAAAAAGAATTAAAGATCTAATTTGTGGTTGGGACCTGGGATGGCCTACATGAGTAGCCCAGCTTTAATTTGTAAATAAACAATTCAATACATGAGTACATGACAAAATTATGAAAACAATGGAGTTGAGGGGAATCCCCCAAATAACAATTTGCTTTTCAGGCAGGTACTCCGCTACTAAAAAGGTGCCAACAGTTTGCAACTTATTAGCAGGTACTGGGGTCAATAACATTTTTGGTCTCTTTTTTCTTTAGGACATGAAATAATACTTGTTTTCAAGGAAACAATCACCTTCTGATACAGTTGGTGAACTAAATACTCAAGGAATGTCAAAAACATAAATCTTAATACCAGTGGGCACCTCCAGTTTGAAATGCCTTGGCACATATCTGAGGTCCTTGAGTATTTTGGGGGAAAACCCTTTTTTCCCCTGGAACAAAACACATATTCCGAGAGTGACATTTCATGTGTATCCATCTGTTACTTTGAAATCAGAGTGTCTAAACTGAATTTAGGGGGTGTGAGGTGTGATGGAAATAGTCCCAGACTAGAAGCTTCACGATTTCAGTCCTAGTTCAGGCTCTTGAGTTAAATATTTGACTCTTGGCAAGTCCCTTTCCTTCTCTGGGGAGTCACTTTTTTTTTTTTTTTTTTTTTTTGCAATACGGGGGCCTCTCACTGTCGTGGCCTCTCCCCTTGCCGGACGTGCAAGCTCAGCGGCCATGGCTCCGCGGCATGTGGGATCCTCCCGGACCGGGGCACGAACCCGTATCCCCTGCATCGGCAGGCGGACTCCCAACCACTGCGCCACCAGGGAGGCCCGGGAATCACTTTTTTAAGTCTAGAAAGCGAGGCAATATAACTAAATGAGACTGATAAGCATGTGATTGACCAAGTGATTGAATCTGTGGCTTAACAACACTGATGTCTCAAAACAAGAAACCTGAGTACAGAACAAAACTAAGCTCCTTAGCTGCCCTGGGCCTCAGTTTCCTCATTTATAAAATGAATGTGGTGCTACCTCACTGGGTTATTGATTTTTAAGTAATATTAGGCACAGAAACCAAAGGCACACAAACCTAGCGGAATGCCTTTTCACATGCTATGTATTTAGAAGTTGGTAGCTATGGTTATTGCTATGTGCCAGATGTTTTGAATACTTTATCCCAGTGTTTCACAATCCTTAGCATGCATCAAAGTCACTTTAAGGTGGTGCTAGAGAATCTGCATTTCTAACAAATTCCCAGGTGATGCAGACGCTGCTGATCCAGGGACCATACTTTGAGAACCTCTGCCTCACTTCATTTAATTTTCACGAAAGCCCTCTGTTATAGATAGTGTTATTTCAACAGAGAGGCCTGTAACTCATCCCACGTCTAACAGCTGGTAAGTGAGTTCTTTCATTTGTGGCTGAGAATCCTTTAAATATAACTTTTTAAAATGGTCGAATGAGATTCTATTACTGATATTTTTTATTTTCTAAGAATTTAGAAAGCATTTGAATGCTTCTGAAATTAGGCTGTGCAAAATGATCAATGTCAAAGAAACATGCAGATGGCTAGGCAGAGGAGTATATTGTAAAACAGTTGTCAATACCTGAGACTATGTGAGATTCTACCTACGAGTACTGTCCATTTGAGTATCATCTCAGTGGATTTGCCAACAGCAAATACATTTGAATTTTAACTTAAATATGGATTCCTAATGATTTCCCAATGACTTCAAAAATACCACAGTCTGATGGGGCTTTGAAAGGAAAAGTTATTGTGTATGCAGAAGAAAGCTGGCCATACCCTGAGTAATGGAAGTAAAGGCAGTAGAAATTGTCAAATTCTTTAGAGTAGATCATAGCATTTTCAAGGCTGGGAGGATAGATGTGCCTGATTTATGCACTGTGATGGTCTATCACTCAGGCACTGAAAAGCTCGGCCAAAAACTTCCAAATTGCTTTGAAGAGAAGCTATTTAATATATGGTGTGAGTAATTCAGGAGAGGGAAGAAGAACTTTGAGTTTAACCAAAGAGAAAATGCAGACAGAACTCGGATACTTTTTCAGACACCTGGAAATCGAATGGACCTTGGTTACATAAGCCGTTATGTCCCTGCTAAGCCACACAGACAGCCCTGGGCCACAGGACCCAGAGGTAACTTTATCCTAGAAGAGGAGGTAAAGAATACTTCAACCTCAACTGTGAGAGTGTGTAATTGTACAGGTAAATTGCAATGTTGGTTAAGTTAAAAAATTTGATGAGTATGTAATATACTGTATCTTTTTCCCTCAAAGAAGCCTGTAAAATAGGATTGCACCTTGCGGTAGATAGCGTCTAAGGATCTAAGAAATATGATATATATTTGCACCCGTAATTTACTTAGTCACTCTCTTGTTGTGTTTAGTAATTTCCAGTTGTTGCTATTACAAATAGGACTTCTATGAGCATATTGGTACCGAAGCATTTTTTTTTTTTTTTTTGTAACTGATTACTTCTTTAGGCAAAGTGTGACTCAGTCTTGAGGAAAGGGGATTTTGAAGATACGTAGGTAGGAACACAACATTGTCTCTCTTCCCCAATGTTGGAGGATGGACATTCCTGAATTTCTGCATAGAGAATCCATCACATGGCTGACGCTTTCTCAGCTCTGTGGGTTATGCGGTAGGAAGGAGAAACCAGAAACCAACTCTATTTATTTTCCCTCTGACATTTATCTGAGCAAATTTTAGATTATTTTAGTTAATCTTCCTAACCTTTTCTTTCTTTTGCAACCTGAAGCAATTTTTCTCTCATAGTGTAAGGAATTATTGGCTATTCTTCTTTTGCATCTTTTTTTTATTCATGGATAGAACTGCTGCCCTTTGAACAAGACAATTATTCCCTAAAAGACAGAAATGAGTTTACTTCCCCCATGGTTCTGAAGTAATTATATAAACAAAATTTTAGAATGCAAGTGAGAATAGCAAAATAGGAAGAGAGGTTGGCAGAGTTAATTGGCTGACCTTCTTATGTAGATCTCATTTGGGATGTCACTTGAATTTTTGAAAATCATTGCTTATTTCCTTTGAGAATTATTTATTGCTCTGTGTAATTTGAATGTATAATACATAGTTTGTTCACTTCTGCATTATAGCTTGATTGAGAAAAGCTATTTCTATCAGGGAGAGAGAAAAAATATTTTGAATCACTTTTTTACCCTTCCAGTATTGGTTTAGAGAAAATATACAGATGTAAAATGAGACATAATGAATTGTCAGATTTATCATGGTTTCATTATTTCCTGACACTGGAGGGCCGGCAGAGCCACAGCGGGACGAGTACTTTGGGGGTGTGAGCTTTGTTGAGACTTTGGCAAAGTTTAGTTTTAAACATGTGAAACGGTGAAACTGACAATAGTGTTCCTTCCCTTCCTCCCTCCCTCCCTCCCTTCCTTCTTTCCCATCTTCTTGGTCTGCAACTTCTTCATCTTCTTCCTCCTCTTCTTCTAGGAGGCAGTACACTGGCCTTGAAATTAGACAAACATTGTTTGGCACCTTAATTCTGCTGTGTGATGACACTGGCAATTTGCCTGACCTCTCTGGGCCTCATTTTCCTCCACTGTTCACATGGTAATAATACATACTGGCAGGGTGATTTTGAAGATTCAGTGAGATAGTTTATGTAAGCAGCTGGCAAGATATAAGTACATATTAGACCCTTAATACATGGCAACTGTTATCTCATAATGTGGCTGTGAAAAGCATGCGATAAAATATTATAAAAAGCCCTTTCTCCACATAAAGAGTGGTGTAAACTTGAAATGTGGAAGGAGTGAACCCCTGGCTCATCTTGCATGTCTGACTCTCTTGAATGTGTAGTGCCCAGGGCTCAGCCCTCACACTGCTCTCTTTCTGCCTACCCAGAACTTGCAAAATGTCTACTTCCAAACTACTACTGAATTTAATAAGTTTATAAACCTGTAAGTCAGATGGGTCTTATTATTGAGTAATTCCCTTAATGTTGAAATTCAAGCCAGGATCTTATTTGGTAAAGCTGAGAATTATCTTAAAAATCAGATTCTAAATTTCTTCTTGGTGTAGAGCCATACCCACTTATTGAATCAACTTTCCTTCCCTTCTCGGCATCTCGCTGTATAGTTATAGCTGGTCATATTGCCAGTTATCTTACAGATGAGAACCTAAGAGTAATTCCTCTCACTCCACCCTATGACACCCAAACCTGCCTTCTGTGGTTTTCGGTGTAAATCTTAGACAGAATTAATTTCCTCCTCATACATAAGGGCTCCTTTCTATACCCACAGCTTTGGTAGAAGTAAATAGAACATCAGTTTAATCTTAGGTTCATTATTTCCCCAGTGTTTATAGTTTTGTGTGTATGCACTTGTACATTTATCTTAGCACTGACAAGTTTTAAGCACATAATAAATATCAGTTGGGATGAAGTGAGAGAGGGGCATGGACATATATTCACTCCCAAATGTAAAATAGATAGCTCGTGGGAAGCAGCCGCATAGCACAGGGAGATCAGCTCGGTGCTTTGTGACCACCTAGAGGGGTGGGATAGGGAGGGTGGGAAGGAGATCCAAGAGGGAGGGGATATGGGGATATATGTATATGTATAGCTGATTCACTTGTTATAAAGCAGAAACTAACATACCATCGTAAAGCAATTATACTCCAATAAAGATGTTTAAAAAAATTTTTTTAAATAAATAAATAGTTGGGTAAGTGATTGAATGGAGTTGAATGAATTGTGTGTGCGTATGTATGTGTGCTGTTTGGTAACATATCTAATAGCTATAACTCATTTCATTACTCTTACTTCTACTTGGTCTTCATAATATTTCTTTTTTGTATATCAACTTATGGTACTCACAGATGCCGGTTATTATTTGAAAGTAAAAATTGTGCATACTGTTTTATTTTGAACCTGAAGAAAGTTAGATCTAAGACACTAAAAAAAAAAAAATCCAACAGATACATGAATGCATTTTCATGTAAAGATTCAAATTACAAAAATTTATCTCAGCAAAGTGCTAAAGATCCTATTCACTCAACCCCTCTTCTCCCCAGAAGTAACTAGAATTGACAGTCTGGTGTAGTTCCTTCCAATCCCCTTTTATAAAATTACAAACATATACAAATATATAGTTTTTCATATGAAGGAGACCATACCATATGTATTGCTCGATACTACCACCTTGTTGATCAACGTGTCTTGTACTCTTTCTACTATTTTAGTCGATACAGAATAATCTGAAGTGTGGCTATCTTGTAGTTTATTTGATCACTTTGTTCACAATAAACATTTAGATTTCCCCCCGTAATTTTTGGCTGTTATAAGCAGAATTGAACATTCATTGCTGTATCGGGTTGGCCAAAAAGTTTGTTCGGGTGTTTCCATGTTTCCATAACATCCACTTTATGTTATGGAAAAACCCGAACGAACATTTTGGCCAACCCATACCTATATGCAAGCATCTCATTAGGACAGATTCCTGGGCATGGATGTTAGTCACAGAACACACATACTAAAAAGGTTGATGCATGCCACCACATTGCTTTCCCCAAAAGCTTAGCCAATTATTTACATTCTCACCAATAATTTTTCAGAGAGCCCAGAGCATTTCCACTCTAAAGAGGAATATGGTTAATCATCTCCTCATTACAAGTCATGACCTGATAAATTCAGTGATTATATATACACTGACTGTGTATGTGATGCAGTGAGTTAGCACAGGATATTGGCTCCATTATATCAGATTAATATCAAAAATCCCCTTAAATAAGTAAATGTTTCTGAGTTAGTGGTTTCACTTAGTAGGACTACAAATTCATAGATAGAGGGAGTTGACATGCGCTGAAGGAAAGGGGAGGGCAAACACTTTACTATTCATCAAGATATGACTATCAGTACCTCATTCTTAAAATTTAAAAACAATATACTCAAAAAGTGTTGCATGATTAAACTAAAAGATGGAAAGGACTTTTATACTGTTTAAGCAAAATGTAGAATTAATCAGTGTTATGGCTTGCATTCTATCACAGCACATAGCGGGGCAGGAGCAATTAAAACATTACATTAGCTCAACACTTATGAAATTTGGGCTATAAGCATGTACTAAGAAAGCACCCTAGAGAAACATGGAGGCTTAGAATTATCTCTTTATTCAACGTGAGCTCTATTATCTTGGGGACTCCAGAATCAGTGGCAAAACTTTCACAGCTAGGCTAATTACTTTATTAAGATCTGCTTTACTTAAAAATAAATCCAAAGCAGAAGCCAGAAATGGACCTGCTAACAAATATTTATCCTCTTTGTGGTGTTTCTTTTTCCTGTGGTATTGCATCGTGGGTTCCTGATCTCCACTTTGACGGTATCAAGGGCAGCATCATTCTTGGCAAATGCATGCAATAGGATGCCTATTTTCTTTTCTTTTTTCTTTTTTTATGGTATGCGGGCCTCTCACTGTTGTGGCCTCTCCCGTTGCGGAGCACAGGCTCCGGACGTGCAGGCTCAGCGGCCATGGCTTACCGGCCCAGCCACTCCGCGGCACGAGGGATCTTCCTGAAGCGGGGCACGAACCCGTGTCCCCTGCATCGGCAGGCGGACTCTCAACCACTGTGCCACCAGGGAAGCCCAGGATGCCTATTTTCTACGGGGCTTTACCAGTCTTCTTTCTGTGCCCTTTCTCCCCAGATATCTAGTTTCCTCACAGCTGCCAGGACCTCCCCCTATAGAGTCATCTGTCATGTCAGCTCTGCCCTCCTCAGACCCTCCCATTCTTCATTCCCACATCCAATCCCCTTCATTAATTTGGGCCAACATTCACTGACACCGATTCTGTGCCCAGCTGCCCGCATCATGCCAGGTCCTTTGATGTAGGAAGAAAGCCCAATTCCTGCTCCCAGGAAAGCCTCAACTTAATGGAATTTTCTGGAGGTAATGTGATAAACTTTTTTAAAAAAATTATTATTTATTTATTTTTGGCCGCGTCAGGTCTTAGTCCCGGCAGCGGGATCTTCGTTGAGGCAGGCAGGATCTTTCCTTGTGGTGCGCGGGCTTCTCTCTAGTCGTGGCAAGCGGGTTTTCCCTCTCTAGTTGTGGCGCACAGGTTCCAGGGTGCGTGGGCTGTGTAGTTTGTGGCATGCAGCCTCTCTAGTTGAGGCGTGTGGGCTCAGTAGTTGTGGCTCATGGGCTTAATTGCCCCACAGCATGCGGGCTATTAGTTCCCTGACCAGGGATCGAACATGCGTCCCCTGCATTGTAAGGCGGATTCTCTACCACTGGGCCACCAGGGAAGTCCTGATAAACTTGTTTAAGATCAAGTGTTGTAGAAGATAAAGTTTAATTAATATGTCACTTATAACATCCATAATTTAACAGGGACCTTAAAAGACTAAGTAGTAATAAAAACTTCAGCCACTGGGTCAAGGCCAGTGGAGCACACTTTTTATTTCTTGTGTTGAGAGCCACATTCTTACCCAGAAGGTGACTCCATCTCCTTTGGAGATCCCCTCTAGCAAATAAGAATAGACATTTTTCTTAGGTGGGCTTATATCACACAGACCTGTTACAGATGTTAATATTTATTTTTTGCATTTACAGCACCAATCTCAGTTTTGTGCATTTGATTTATCTTCCCTTCTCAGACAGAGAATTCATAGGCAATACTGGAGCCCTTTGTGGAGTTACGCCAAGATTATTTGGATAGGAGTTATATTTCAGTCACGTGCTCCCCTCTTCACATGGAAGAAAGCAGCTCCAACCATGCAAGGCAGGCCTACTGCTCACATGGCACCTGAGCTGTGCTCTCCGCAGCAGGACATGCATAGATTACAACAGAGAGGTCTGGGGGTGGGATGCAGACTGCTGTGGGAAATGTCCACACTTACCCTGTGGAGACAGACCTCCAGCCATGGATTGCGGGGACAAAGCTAATGAAAGAAGTGTGTCAGCCTGGACACCTGAGGCACTGCAAACCTCAGAAAAACGAAATGATTAAACCAAACCAAACCAAATCAATCACCATAGATATGAACTGCTTTTCTCAACTGTAGACTTGCCTTTCCATTTCCTGTAAGTAAAGCAAGAAAAGCGAATAGTACCTCATTCCACAGGTAACAGTATTGTATGATACACTTAAAAATTTGTCAAGAGGACAGATCTCATGTTATCTGTTCTTACCACAAAAAAGGAAGGCAGTCTGAATCTTAGAATTACTAGAATTTTCAGTGCAAAGTCATTTTCTGTAGTAACTCAAACAGACCTCTGCTCTGCTGGAGGGGCCACCAGCTCATTCTCACCTGCACCCCTTTCAGGATTCCAGACCATTGTGGCAGACAGTGCTAGCTGCCAAACAATATCTACACTCCCTTTCTTCCTTACTACTAGAATCCCAGCTTCATTTAGGGCAACAACATGTCCAATTAAACATTCCCTCCAGAATCCCTTGCAGCTAGGGGTGGCCATGTGACCTAGCTCAGGTCTATGAGACCTGCTCTACCAAAATGTAGTCCCTCAAAGATTTCTGGACTGTTTTTCTCTCCACTAATATTTATTAAGTGCCTACTAGGTGCCTGGTCCTATGTGCGTTACTCCTATTTTACAGATGAGGAAACTGACCCTCGAGATGAAGGAATTATTTGAAGCCACCCACAGGAATAAGTGTATGACTGGAGCTCTGAACCCAGGTGGGCTGGCTCCACGCCTCTCAGACAGGATAATGCCATTCTGAGACAACAGGGAGAAAGGCTGATTACCCAGGAAGTGTGAAGAGGCAGGGGAGAAAGGATTTTCTGCCATTTCCTTGGAACCAAAGGTTGATTTTGAGAACTCTGCTTCTGTTTGGCTGAAAGGGAAGGCTTGGATTTGTTCCTCAAGGTCAAATATATAAGGTACTAAAGACAGAGTTGTGGGCTTCCCTGGTGGCGCAGTGGTTGAGAATCTGCCTGCCAATGCAGACAACACAGGTTCGAGCCCTGGTCTGGGAAAATCCCACATGCCATGGAGCAACTGGGCCCGTGAGCCACAATTACTGAGCCTGCGCGTCTGGAGCCTGTGCTCCGCAACAACAGAGGCCGCGATAGTGAGAGGCCTGCGCACCGCGATGAAGAGTGACCCCCACTTGCCACAACTAGAGAAAGCCCATGCACAGAAATGAAGACCCAACACAGCCATAAATAAATAAATAAATACATTGTGTATTATTTAAAAAAAAAAAAAAAAAAAAAGACAGAGTTGTGAAATTACTATCCATGTCCTGGATGTAAAATGTCCATTTACTCTGTAAAAACCAAAAGGGAGAGGGGAACACAGTCCACTTAAAAACTAAACGTTATCATCCTTAATAACCCAGCTTGGAAATTAACGAGCGGTAGGAATTGAAAGAGTCATTTTGCTTTGGCTCAGGCAGAAAACACTGATGGAATTCTGTGCCAATGCATTCCAGAGCTTTGTAATTGTTCCCCTAAATGCTCAATAGTTTTAATTTGTATAGAATACGTGATTTTAATCAGCCTAGGCAACTGTTTATGCAGGGTTTGTTTTTATTCCCCCACAGAAGCTGCAACATGAGAGATATTTAAGTAGAGCCTCTCATCTGAGTTTTCAAAGAAGACAAATGCCTGTATTAAAGAAAATAGAAACCTTTCTTTACGCTGTTTCAATGAAATATAAATGAGATATCTTCATACCACACGATGACATACCCACTCAATTTTGATTCTGAGTTAGAAAAGCTTCTTGGCATCAATTGGCTATTGCCATTTATGCCACTGAGATTTTTATCTGTATTTGGAAGACCCCAGCTACCATGAGGAATTCAACTCTGGCTATCATAACCTATCTAACAGTAGGTCTAACTACACTGATTCGCTCTTTAACTTAACTTTCACGTTTTAGCCAGTTTTAATGATGTCGTATTGATATAGCTTAGGGATAAGAATTAGAATATACTTTTTTTTTAAGTTGAGATATACGTGACATATAACATTATGTTAGTTTCAGGTGTACAACATAATGATTTGATATGTGTATATATTGCAAAATGATCACCACAATGAGTCTAGTTAATCTCCACCACCGCGCATAGTTACATTTTTTTCTTCTCCTTGTGATGAGGACTTTTAAGATCTACTCTCTTAGCAACTTTCAAATGTGCAGTTCAGTATTATTAACTAGAGTCAATAAAACCACGGCGAAATTTTCATTTGTATTAAATGTTTGAGAAATGAGGTAACTAGTTAGTTGAATGATCTGGTTTACCAGCTAACATGTAACATGCATGAATTATACTTTTCAGCTACTCAGAATATGATATAAACCCCTATGATTATACCTTCTCACATGTAATATGATTAGTGATTAGGTCTGGTCCGCTCCCCATCCCCATTTTTAAACGCAGGAGCAAGTGATGCCTCTTTGGAACTGTCTTAGTTCACAGTACGGTCTGTAGGTGCAATAGAAGTTTCACTCTTCTTTTTTTTTTTGGCGGGATTTTGAGGGATTATAGACCAGCTGAAAATACTCTTTTTGTGTATTCACTGTGTAACACAGGGACCCCACTATTTGGATGTTTTGACTCTACTTACCACATCGTGATTTGTTGTACGCAGTAATAATAATGGTTACTGTTTACTGAGCAACTACAATGTGCCAGAACATTACAAACATATGTATGTTTGTATATATATTTACTTGCATTTATTTACATATATAAATCCCTATCCAGCCATGCATATACAGTGCATGAAGACTGTCACTGATACAAAAGGCAAGTATATCTATATATTTTAAAACTTATCACTTTGGGCTTCCCTCGTGGCACAGTGGTTGGGAGTCCGCCTGCCGATGCAGGCGGCAGGCGTGCCCCGGTCCGGGAGGATCCCACGTGCCGTGGAGCGGCTGGGCCCGTGGGCCGTGGCCCCTGGGCCTGCGCGTCCAGAGCTTGTGCTCCGCGACGGGAGAGGCCACAGCAGTGAGAGGCCCGCATACTGCAAAAACAAAAAACCAAAACAAACAAACAAACAAATTATCACTTTATCACAAATTTCACTTCCAATTAACTGCGAACACCAATGTGTCTCTATTTAAGGTAGAATGTAAGAAGTTAAAGAATAATTTATATTTTATGAGCTTTCTGGAAACTTTAGATTGCTTTCACTTCTCCCACTGCTTTCTGCCAATTAAACTGAATTATATCTAGAACCGGTTAAGAAAGTGAAATCATTATGTCAAGCAATCCTTTGTCTTTCCGTTAGAAATCACACAAATAGCATCTTTGATAGGGAAGGGGAAATAAGAGCAATTTGAGTGCCCATACAAGTAATTCCTAAATTTGAATTACATTAGAAAAAATCCCCCCAAACAGCTGCTTGGTTAATGGCTAGCAAAAAACTGTGGGAGCTATGTCACACATCCCCAAATTGCAGCTAAACTAAGCCTGCTTTGAAGACAGATAAAATGTATGGGTTAAATTATATGGAAAGTTACAAATGGTTCAGGAGTCATGAACTGCTCCTCTGTAAATCAACACAAGGCAGTCCAGACCACTGAGGCCCCTTTCCCCTTGCTCTTCTTTCTGTTCGCCCACTGCCCATCATCGCACTGCCGGGCCATCCGCACACCTGTCATTCAACAAAAATATACGGTTCACCATCAGGCACTGCCAGACATGTGACTGCAGACCCTGTTCCACCGTCACTGACTCCTGCCTAGAGGTGGGGGTGGAGGGTAGATGAGGCCATTTAGTCTCCAAGTGGCCCCATGCATGAATCGCTCTCCTAAATTCTCTTGCATTCCAAAGGGAGGAGTTGGGGTGGCATTGGCTGTTTGTGTCTCTCTCCTTAATCCTTAGTAGCGAGAGCATGCATATAATAGAAAAACAAATTCAAAATATAAACTATTTCTATTACCAGCTAAGAAATCCATGTTTAGGTAAACTAGTTAAAAAAACATGTTTGCCCTAATGTTCACAGTACTTTATAATTAGTACCTGTAGGTGGGGATACTCAACAGGATGATTAAATTCATGAACCACATTCAGCTGAGTCTCTCTTGACCCCTATCGTATCTCATGGAATCAAAGCTTCAGTTGCTGTTAGAGGATTCCCGCTCAGGATTTAATTCTCAACTCCTTAGAGTTTAGGATGAATTTTCTCTCTTTTAAAAAAAAGGTATTCATGTCTCCTTCTTGAAGCAAGGGGATAGGCAGTAAATACAGTTCGGTGCATTATTATTATTATTATTTTTTCCAGTGCATTCTTTCACCTAAGTGGGCAAGACAGAGATGACAGCTTCATGAAAGAAGCACAAGTAGCATTGGGAGGGGTAATACTGACATCAGTGCCGAACTCCCATTTCCAACATTCCTTTCTCAAAGAACATTTTTGTAATAACATCAAGATGAAATGTAATTTATGTAAAGACTCATGCACTGTATCTGACACCAGTAGGAACCCAGGAAGTATTATTTTCCTAATCTTTTACGGATCCCTTCCCACCTCTCCAACCATGCACCTATGTGTTCACACACACACACACACACACACACACACCCCTTGACTAAGCTTAGCCCTGGCTTATTCAAGGCATGCTGGCTGCCACTCTCTGCACTTTAACAAATCATCTTCCCCAACCTCCATCTTATTTTATTTTACTCTGCTTGATTTTTCTGAAATTCCCCCGAGGCACTAATGGGGAGGCTACCTAGTGTTTTTCTAATAGGCTATTAGGTTAAAAGGGGGAGAAAGGCGTTATCCTTTTCTGTGATACAAAATGAACAAGTAATGTTAAGTGTAGTAATTACTGTTTTCCCAAATCACAGCATGCAGCCAAGTGCTTATAAAAGGCACGGGCATGAATGACATGGTGCTTTCTTCCCAGCTTAACCTGCTGCAGAATCAAAACAAGAGAGGCCACATGGTCCCACCAAACTGAAGCTACTCCCACCTCTCAGAGCCCACTTGTAGAAAAACGGGATGGTGCTGGTGATGGGGTTGCCAGATTTAGCGAATAAAAACACAGAACTCCCAGTCAAGTTTGAATTTCAAATAAACAATAATATTTTTTTTACTAGAACTATGTCCTCAGTATTGTATGAGACATACTAAAAAAACCTGTCGTTTACCTGAAATTCAAATATAACTGGACATCTTGTATTTTATCTGATAAACTTAGTTACTGAATATGTAACAACTAGATTACTAAGTGTACTCTTTTGCCATCTTCTTAGATCTACATCTGGTCTACAACACCTAACAGACATTTATTTTAAAAAAGGAAATAATTTACATGCAGGTGGCTCTCACACTTAGAGTACCTAAGAATCACCTGCAGGGCTTTTCAAAACACAGTTTGCTGGGCTCCCATCTCCAGAATTTCTTTCTTTTTTTTTTTTTTTTTTTTTGCGGTACGCGGGCCTCTCACTGGTGTGGCCTCTCCCGTTGCGGAGCACAGACTCCGGATGCGCAGGCTCAGCGGCCATGGCTCACGGGCCCAGCCACTCCGCGGCACGCGGGATCTTCCTGGACCGGGGCACGAACCCGCGTCCCCTGCACTGGCAGGCGGACTCTCAACCACTGCGCCACCAGGGAAGCCCTTGTTTCTTATTTTGTCTGCATGTTTAGAGTCTTATAGTCACATTTCCTGTAGGGTGGATTTCAGGGCATTAGAAACCTCTGTTTCCTAAATTCAATAAAAATAGGTTTTCAGCATCAGACATACTGCAACAATTGTACAGGGTGTAGCAAAATTTGCTTTTAAGAATTAATAGGATTTCCCAAAGGATTTATTTTTCTGTCAAACCTAATCCTCATGATCAACAACTATAGTTACAAGTAATTCTTTATGACTTTTTATTCACGTTTTTCTAAGCTTATTCTTACACATCCTCCAGGGTAACTTTTATTACAGGAATTGCTGGCTTTTCTGCCAAAAAAAGAAAACATGCTTTATATTTAGATGACAAAGTAAGACATTTGACCCAAATGCATCACAACGCACTATGTAATTCCACAGCATATACTTGATTCTTCCATTGAATCTTAACTGATTTCAGAGGGAGACACAATCAAAAAGCAGGATTACCCCTCCTGTTCCCCTACCCCACTATACTCGCGCAGAGCACACACTGGCTTCCTTGCTGGTCAGGTCAGAAGGACAGCTGGATCCCTTAGACTTGTAGCCTGTGGGCAGTTTCTGTTGGTGTAGACTGGTGGTTGTGATTCCTTCATTCCCCTTCATGCTTTCCATCCCTCCCCCTGAAGCCTTTAAATGCCTCCCACACAAACATTTCTGAAGTGCATGTTTCATTAAGAATATTACAGGGGGCTTCCCTGGTGGTGCAGTGGTTGAGAGTCCGCCTGCCGATGCAGGGGACACGGGTTCGAGCCCTGGTCTGGGAAGAACCCACATGCCGCGGAGCAACTAGGCCTGTGAGCCACAACTACTGAGCCTGCGCGTCTGGAGCCTGTGCTCTGTAACAAGAGAGGCCGTGATAGTGAGAGGCCTGTGCACCACGATGAAGAACGGTCCCCGCTTGCCACAACTAGAGAAAGCCCTCGCGCAGAAAAACGAAGACCCAACACAGCAAATATAAATAAAAAATTAATTAAAGCTCACACCAATCTCATGATTAAAAAAAAAAGAATATTACAAAAGGATTGGAAAATAAATGCCACAGGTAGTATTAACACAACTACAGCCTAACACAACTAACATCCATTTTATTTCAGGGAGTACAGCACATTGAGGCACTATAAGATAATAGGTAAGAGATGGCCTGTGATCAAATTCCAGCAATTGCACTAAATAACTGTGTGACTTTGAACAAGTTACCTAACCTCTCTGTAGCACATTCCTAACTGACAAAATGGAAGTCATGGAGTTGTGAGGATTCAACCAGCAAATACACATAAAGATTTTAGAGTACTGCCTGGCATGGTGGGAGCTGTATAAGCATTTGCTGTTACCCTTAAGCAGTATCTTCTGTCTTTTTTCTCTACTGCATGACTCTAAAATCGTAGTTGAGTAGATAACATATGTACAATGTGTATGAATCTTGTTTCATTTAAGATCATAATAATTGCTTCCCATGCTGTTTTATTGTTAGCATAATTAAAATTGTAATGACTGCTTACTGGTCTATCTAGTACAAGGGTTAACATTAAATTGATTTCACTTTCTTACCGTTATAAATAATGCCGCAACGAATATCTTTAACTAAATATTGTCTTCCTTTATTTGAAATATTAATAAGGTAAAAAATGACCATAAGAGGGGATGCTTTTATACTTCAGAAGTATATTTCTGATGTGATGCACACATTTCTACCATCAGCAGCAAGAAAAGAACTCATCAATGTTATTGAGCACACAAAAGAATAGCATGCTATAATCAAAACAATGTGCATTTTTCTCTTTATTATATTAAAATATTTTCATAAGTTTGGTTTCATAGTTACATCTACTTTTTTGTAATGTAATGTAATTATTTTACCCAATTATCTATTGCAGTTTTAATATTTTTTTCTTATTAATTATACTGTATTGTAGGATTGCAAACATATAACTCTTGCTCTATTTAATATCTTCTTTTACTCAGTCATTGTTTTTCTTTTTTAAACTTAATTTATATGAGAATATATGTCTAGACAGTTGGATCTATTTTTGTGATTTATTTATAATATTTCTAAATGTTCTAGAGTCCTGGCAAATGATTTAATTTTTAAAGATTTGATGCTGATTTTGTAATGAAACTTATTTTATGGTATGTGAAGTATAAATCTGAACTGAGAAAGAGTTCACCAGTTAGTATTTTACAACAATTCACTGAAGAATCTTTCTCTTCCCCACCCATTATTTTGGAGGGACCTCTTTTTACCCAGTCTTTAATGATCACGTACAGTGGGATTGACTTCGTGCTCATATGGTCTCTACCAGTGACCTGTCTATCCTCCCATAAACAAGCCACTGCATTTATGCTTTTCTTTCAAATACATTTTAACGTCTTAGAGGAGTAGAGGCAAACAGCTCCTTTCCAGGAGGGCCTTTTAATAGCTCACCTTTTTTAAAAAGTATGTGTGTATGTTTTGCTTTGTTGTTTACTTAAGTATAGTTTACATACAGTAAAACTGACCCTTTCTAGGTATATAGTACTATAAATCTGCACAAACTTACATAGTTATATAACCAGTACCATCCCCAAAAGCTTTCTTGTGCCATTTTGTAGTCAATTTCTTCTCCCCAACCCTAGGCAATCACTGGCTTGATATCTTTCCCTATAGTTTTGTCTTTTTCCAGAATGCCATATAAATGAAATCATATATTAGGTAAACTTTTTGAGCCTGGCTTCTTTATCTTAGCATAAGCTATTGAGATTCTTCTGTTTTGCTCCATACATCAGTACTTTATCCTTTTTTCT
This sequence comes from Lipotes vexillifer, assembly GCF_000442215.2. Classification (NCBI taxonomy): domain Eukaryota; kingdom Metazoa; phylum Chordata; class Mammalia; order Artiodactyla; family Lipotidae; genus Lipotes; species Lipotes vexillifer. The sequence continues at coordinate 1,252,598 of NW_006780658.1, read as the reverse complement.
TAATGAGTAGTATTCACATTATATGGAAGTACCACAATTTGTTTATCCATTCACCAGCTGATAGACGTTTGGGCTATGTACAGCTTTTGGCAATTATGAATCACATTTCAACAAACATTTGCATCCTAGGTTTTTTGCATCCTAGGTTTTTCAACTGCCAGTTGAATTTTCAAAAAATAATTTTCAGTTCTAACAAGAATCCTATCAGAAATTTGATCAGGATTCAATTATATCTATATATCTAAAAATATCTCTATATTATTGACATGTATGTATATTTAAGGGGGAGGTAAAGGACATCTTTTGGCATTTAGTCTTGTCAACAAGGAAGATAAATAGTTCATGGCTCTTCTGTTTCTCAAGCTCATATTTTATTGTGTGTGTGTGTGTGTATGTGTAGTTTTCTTCAAATAGGATATACATTTTTAACCTAAGGTTATTATTGGGCACATTATAATTCTGTTGCTAATGTGAACAAGATATTTTAAAATGATACTTTCAAATAGCTATTGCCAGAATATAGAAATGTCATTGATTTTTTATGTTCATCTTGTATTCAGCTACTTGTCTGAATTATTTATCATGTCGAGTGGTTGTTTGCTTACATCTTTGAGTTGTCTATGTACATAGTCATGCCACTTTTCTCTTCCATTGTATAAAACGGCTATTTCTGTTTCATGCCTTTGATTTAACATTACTTTGGAAATCTTGTTCAATGCAATAATGGTGACCATAAAGATTTTTGTTTTGCTTCTAATTTTAATAAAAAATAATGCTCGCAGTTCCTGATTAAATGTAATATTAACTAGTAGTTTATAATATTAAGTATCTTTTTAATACTATTTTTAATATTTTTAGGAAGGATGGTATTAAGTTTTATCAAATTCATTTGCTGCATCTATTGATGATCATGTAGATTTTCATATTTAACAATTTGATGTAGGATTATATGTAAATATTCCATTATATTGAATTATCCTTGCAGTACTAGAATAAAACCTACTTGGTCATGTTGCATTATTATTTGACTCTCTGCTCTTTGAATATATGAAAGTGTTACTCAGGGTCTCCATCAGAAAGCTTTTTCAGCATTGTTCTGAACATGAGATATTTATTTAATAAAACTCCTGGCTCTTTCAAGATGCCATTTTCCCCAGTTTGCCTGTTCCCCTTTGCTCATGGCAGCCTGCCTCTAAGGCCTGCCTGCTCGTGCACATTTCCATCCTCAAGAAAGGAAATAAATAAATACTTGTTGAATGAGTACTGTCAATTTTGATGTTAACTGTCTCATTATATTCTCACAACTCCTTGCCAGGAGAGTATTATTGGCACTAAATGAGAAGACAGAAGCTCAGAGAAATTAGGAAATTTCCCAATGTCACACAGCTAATAAATGACAGTACTATAATTCCAATTCAGCTTGTTTTTTTCTATCATACATACTCCTTTTTAGCTCTGTCGATGGAAATAATCAATAAACAATCTGTAATAGGAATAGAAAAGAGTTTTATTTGAGCCAAACTGGGGACTATAGCCCAGCAGACACAGATTCAAGAAGCACTTGAATTGGGTTCCACCAGATTACAAAATGGGGGAACTGTATAGAGGCAAAAACTGAAAAATTATATAAGTTGTTTGTCAAGAATTATAATTAGAGCTAGCAAGAAGTAACGGGCCTTGTTAAACGAGGATTGGCTGGGGTCCAAAATGGTTGCATAGTTACAAGGGGAGTCCTTGAGACCATAAGGTTACAGCTGGCAGCTGCTAGCAGTTACTGTTTTGAGAATGGTTGGTGGTGTCCTTGAGTCTGATACAGTTCAGAAAATTCAGGTTCTCGGGGCTGCAGAAACATATCTGAAACTGCATCCACAATGGCCATCCAGCTCCATTTCGGATGCCTGAACCACAGTTACTCCAATTTGACTTTTAAATGCATTCATTTCTTTAATGGTTAAAGAAAATGTACAATGCATGTTTGATAGGCCACACAACACACTGTTCTAGTGAGCGTAAGATTTAAGTTAAATAATGTACAAGCCAGGATGACTTCCCCATACCTCAATGTGCGAAAATTTCTTCCATAACCTCCAAGACATGTGGGATTTAAAATTCTCCCCTTTTACCTTTTTGTTTGTGTTTTATGTATGCAATAGTTTATATTTTCATATTTTGATTTAACGTTGAATGTCTTTCCAATAATATTGGCTCCCAGAGGTTGCAGTTTTAAAATTGGTCTTGTTTATGAATGGATAGGGTTATTAAGAATGCTGTATTCTTTAACAAAAGTGCTCAGTATTTCTCTACTGACTGACAGTGCATATTTAGCATGCAATGACTGCAAGTAATTTAAAATAATTTTACTATTTTAATTTATTTTTAAATAAAAAATAAAAAGTTTATTTTTCTTTAGACTATTGAGGTTATTTAATCTTTCTGAACCTGTTTCCTCATATGTAAATTGAGGAGACTGGATTAAATCTGTGCTTGCGTAACTAGTGACACAAATAACACTTTTAATGGGTACTTTATAAAAATGAATTTCAAGGTCAAAACAGTCTGTGAATGGTTGCATATAATATAGGATTTTAGCACATGTGGGTTCATGAATATCCTTCAGTAAAAACACCTGCTATTTATCCCAGGATTTCCCAAATTAATTTATATCTGCTCATTTATATTCCTTTTTTGTATTATTATCTGGGGGCATATATACCTTGAGGGCCAAACTTTGGGAAATGATAGATCAGGATTTTTCTAGTTCTAAAATTTTTTAAATGATTTAAGGAAATTACAGGGTTTAAGTATTAGATTGTCATACAGAGGGACGTAATCCAATAGGACAGAATCATCAAATCCAGTCTACTATGATAAAACTAAGAATTAAATTTAAAAAGTGACATAGATTCTGACAAATAAACCAAATTCAGCAAAATCAACTAGTACTGATAGGTCAAGAAACCAAACACTTCGCAATAAGCAGCCACACTTGAAACAGCTGAGGTCATGTTGATGGGAAGCTTTTTGCATAAATATGACAACAAGATAACGGATCATTAAAAGCATAAGTTATTCACTATAGTCTTAGAAGAAATGAGAGGAGAGAACTGCATAGACTGGATTAAAATGTTACTAGCCCACAAGTTCTCTATACAAGAGACTTCCAGTGATCAGTACAGTTCAACATACCACAATAACTCGTCGAAATGTCAGACAGTTGTGCTAGAAAGTCAATTTAGTTGTGAAGTCAGGCATTTAAATGAAAAAGTTTGATTAGCTTAATTGGCAACACTTCTTACAACAAAACCAATTTGATAATTTTTTCCCTCTCCATAATTTTTTCTATTGTTAAGACATTGCTCTATGTAGACTTACACATAACTATTTCTAATTATGTATTCCTACTTTTAAAATTTTAGTTTTGAACATTAATTTAAAAAGGATACTTGTGTTATTTATTCATGAAAGTTAAGATTGGGGAAAGTTCTTTCAAAAAAAGTTTTCTGTTACTCCCAAATTTATCCCTCCGCCCCACCTTTCCCCTTTGGTAATCATAAGTTTGTTCTCTATGTTTGGGAGTAACATAAACACACTACTATACATAAAATAGATAAACAACAAGGACCTACTGTATAGCACAGGGAACTATACTCAATATTTTATAATAACCGTATGGGAAAAGGATCTGAAAAATTATATATATATATATATATATCTGAATCACTTTGCTGTACACCTGGAACTAACACAACATTGTAAATAAACTATACTTCAATTAAAAAATAAATTTAAAAAAGTCTTCTAAGACAAAATGTGGTAATTTTATGTGTCATTTCTGGTTCTAAATACCAAAATTGTAAATGTGCATGTATTATTTGATCCCTCTATTCCACTTCTAGGAATTTTTCTTAAAGAGATCATCCTATGTGGGCCAAAATGAACGTACAAGGATGGTCACTGTAGCACTGTGGCACTTTTTTTTTTAATAGAGAAAAACTGCAAACAGCTAAAATGTCATTGAGGAGTTTATTAAATTGTGTTGATAAACATGTATACAATAAAATGTGCTAAACCCATTTAAATAAAAAGAAGTTGTTCTTTGACATGGGAAGTTATGGCATATTGCATATTTTTTCAAAGAAGAAATGAAATTACAAAATGCATGTACAGTATGATCTTATCTACAATATTAGATAGGGGTGTGTGTGTGTGTGTGTGCACGTGCACACACGTGTGCAAGAATAGGGAGACAGAAAGACAGAGAGATACATAAAGGTTTAGAAGGACCATCACCAAAATATTGACAGAAGGTTATATATTAACTGGAAGATGAGACTTCTGGTGATTTTCCCTTTTCTTATTTTATTTTGTTTACTTATTATTTAAAGTTATTTTTCATTGAGGGAAATATAAAAGGCAGAAGAAGTGCTAACAAAAGAGACCGAGAAGAAATGGTTGAAAAATATTAGAAAAACCTGGAGGAAATGTTAATAGGACAATTAATCAAGAAGAGAAAATTAAGGAGGATGTGGTTGGGGCCATGGCTGAATAGCTGACTGTTATTTTATTGGCAGTTGTAGTGCTCATTACTTTTAGTTTTATATATCAGCTAAAAAAACCCTTATTTCTTTGACAAACTCAAGTTCAAATCCTACGTCTTCCTTGAAGAGTTGACTGACCATGCAACCCACCTGTAAGAGCTTTCTTCTGTGAAATTAAGGCAAAAATATTCTGTTTCATTAAAATTCAGTAATTGCGTACCTCCTTGACTCGCCTCCATGCGTGTTTTCATCTGTCACTTAAACAATACATCATTAAGCTACCACTTCTGGAGGGCTCTCGTTTTGCCAGGCACCTTTTCAGTGCTTTACAGACTCTTCATTCTTACCATGATCCGATGAGATCAGATTTATTATCCCATTTTTATACAGTCGGAAACTAAGGCTCCGAAAATCTTGTTGAGGTCACAGTGACAGAGCTGGAAATCAAACTCATTAAGATTCCAAAGCTCGTGTTTTTAACAGCTCCACAATACTGTATTTGCATGTATCTATTGTTTTCCTCATTTAGGTTGTAATCTCCTTGAAGCTGTGTCTCTATACTGTTCCCAGTTCCTAACCAAGTGACAGTCAGATAGTTTTGACTTATTAAGGTATAGTTACTTTTTGGCTTCCCTGGTGGCACAGTGGTTGAGAGTCCACCTGCCGATGCAGGGGACACGGGTTCATGCCCCGGGCCCGGGAAGATCCCACATGCCGCGGAGCGGCTGGGCCCGTGAGCCATGGTCGCTGAGCCTGTGCTCCACAACGGGAGAGGCCACAGCAGTGAGAGGTCCGCGTACCGCAAAAATAAATAAATAAATAAAAGATATAGTTATTTTTGAAAGCAAAATTTTTTTTCTAAAAAGCTGTTTCTGTAAACAATCTCTCAAAAATTTTATGACACTGAACATGATATGAAAATGAGGGGAAAAATTAGCTCAATTACTAATTAGTGTCATATTTAAACTTTTGTTAAAGTTAACTGTTCATTTTATGTCAGTAATGCCTGCTCATTGATATATTTAAGTAACTCAAGCTTTTCATAAATGAATTTCTTTCACCTTCTATTTCACAATAAGGACTCAGGCTTAACCTGATTTATGCCAACATCTATCATCAGATCTTGCTTAAACCAACAGTGATTGTTCTTTATAGCATTAAATATAAAAGCAAGATGCCTTAGAATTAGCCTGATAACTTTAGTGTCTGCTGTGGCCTTGGATAATGTTTAATCATTAGCTCTAACATAAAATCTTATTTCGATGTATAGAAATATTTATTGCAACTCAGAGGAAATATGGACGTTGGCTTTGCCTTAGCCAATATTTATTCTCCCGGCTAGATAAATTTTAGCATTTACCTGAGCAGAAGTCAAAATCTATTTACTGTAAGTCTAGGACATCTCAGTTAATCCCACACCAGATAGACACACATAATCCAGTGAATAACAACACAACAATTCAATCAAAATTATTAAGATGCTTTCCACTTCTAAAATCCTAACTGTGGGTCAAAATGAATGTTTTCTCCCTCTTTGTGTGTCTCTCTCTGTCACAAGAAATCACAACACAGCAAACACACAAAACGCAAACACATCAAGCTAGGAGTGTAGGAAAAGGACCTTAAAATGAACATTTAAAGTGTTTCTCTACTGCACACTTCTTTTTGTTCAGATTTCGGTTTGATCTCTGACCAAAGAAACAAGAGTGTTTCTTTTCAGGGCAGCAGTAGAATACTCTGCTTCCTGACAGTGAACAAAATTTTACATTTAGAAGAATCACTGTCCTGACAACATTCCTTATTTCTGGGGAGAGGAGGGCAGGATCCCTGGACTGAGTCGCTAGGGGCTGAGAGAGTGAAGGTGGCTGCTTTCATGCAGGAAGAAAGGCTGCAGTGTCTTGCTTTAGGCAGTGTTCTTTTTGACATGAGAAAGAGAGCCAAGCCCTTATATCATCCCTGGAAAACCATACTTCCAGTGAATATTCTGCAGTTCTTATACCAGTGTTTATCATATGTATATTCTAGTATTAAATGCTTGCGGTGGGGGGGGAAGCAACACCATAGAGAAGGTTAGCTGTGCCCTCTTCTATGTACGAGCATGCAGCAAAACAAACAGATGAGTTTGGATAAATGAAAATCAATACACTCGAAAAGGTCTCTTTCATTCAATTGATTCAAGCCCAGTGGGTAATAGCACAGCAGAATGGGAAATGGTGTTAACGTGGCCCTGGCATAAATCCCATTTACAGGAAATACAGTAACTAAAGTGGATAAAAGCATGAGGGGATTTAATGAACCATAATGAACTCTTTACCATGGACCTTTATAAATGTTTTTAATATGGTCTTATCACCATATCGCTTGAACTTTCAATGAGGCAAGATAATGCTTTATGGTATGTATGTTATTTTTCAAAATCTAAGAAGTCAGAATAACAAACTGTTATTCTTGTCTTTAGAGTTAAGAAGCACTGACTGCTAGAGCTGGAAGGATCTTATTTACAGAAAGGGAAATGGAAGTCATCAGAAGCATCATTTATCGCTCAGGGTCACACAGCAACTTGGTGACCAACAATTCACCACAAGTCAGGCAATTCACAGTGCAGTGCTCTTTTTCTCTACAAGTCAGTTTGGAGATGGTGGAATTAGCAATGTGCAGACAGTTGCCAACACCTGGGGAGGCTGTGAGTGGGGAATCGAGGGCACAAGAGTCCAACCAGCTGGTTCCTAGATCAGATTCACTAAGCACAGCTAAAACTTTTTGGAATTCTGATACAGGAAAAGAAAAGAAAAGAAAAAACCCATAGTTTTTGACCTCGTAAGTCTTTTTCTGGGAATCTATCTTGCAAAAGCAATCTCACATGTGTACAGACATAGATTTAAATGAGGGTGCTCATTCTGGTATTGTTTATAATAGTAAAATTTATAAGCATAAATGACTGTCCATGGGCTGGGGGCAGGTAAATGATTATAGCACCTCCATACAAGTGATTACTATGAAACTGTTAGCAAATGTGTCAAGGATGACTGATATGTACAGTCATGGGAAGATGTCCGGGATGCACTTTTAGGTATAAACAACCAGATATATTCATAAAATAATATAATATACAGAATGATGCTATTTATACTGAAAAATGAAAACCATTATATGTATTTCTGATATGTTTCTCACTCTATTCTCATCTTCCTACCGTGTCACACTTCTGGATGTGGGGACAAGGGAAGGTTTTGAGGAGCAGAGCAATTGAATGTGACCATATAAGACTGGGAGAACATATTTTAGTAACTTTATTCTTTTTGTAAAAATGGTACTTCATTATTATGTAACATAATGTCTATAAGTATGGTCTTTGGAGTCAGAAAGACAGAAGTTTGCATCCTAGCTCTGTTTCTCACTAACGGTGTAAGCCTGGGAACATCTCTTCAGCCCCCTGACCCTCAGTTTACTCTAACCTTCTCAAAGTTTGGTTGTAAGAACTAAATGAATTATTTTATGTAAAACACCAGGCATAGTACTTGGCAAATAACCCTCAACAAATGGTAACTTCTATAATTGTGGTTGTGTTTATAAACATTCAAATTAAACAGAAAAGTACCAAGAAGACAAGACAAATCAAAATTCTACCACCTCTGTTATTATTTGATGTGTGCTTTAAAAAATCATTATTTATAAACTGCTGTATGATCTACTTTTTTGACTGGTAATATTCTGTAGACTTTTCCCCACGTCTGTATAATAAGCTATACCTATATCATTTTAACAGCAGAACTGGAAAACTGTGTGTACTATAATTTATTTAATCGGCCCCTTACTGGCGGACATTAGAGTTGGCTTTAATTTTTCCCTATCATAGACTTGACTACAATGAACATCCTTGTGGAATCATTTTCTCACACTTGTGCAAGTATCTGGACGAGGGGAATTATAATGGCCGAAAATGCTTGAGTGACATGGTATTCCTGTTAGAGGAAACCATGTGAACTAGAAAGAAGAAGAAGAAAAGTTCTTAAAGGAACAAGGGAAGGTTTAGTTTCAATTCAGATCATGGAGTTTGGCATTTCTTTTATAGGCTATGGGGAGTCACTGAAGGTTTTTGAACCAGATCAGAGCCAGGTTTTGGGAAAGAGGAAAGGAGTGGGAACCCCTTAGGAGGCTATAGCTACAGAGCAGGGGTGAGTTAATGAGAGCTCAACAAGGGTGATGGCAGTGGAAATGGAGGGTGACAGGTTCCAGAGACCCCGCAGCTGTGCAAGTGATAGGAGGGTTTTGCAACGTACTGTTGGTCTCTGGCAGGAGGGAAGACCCAATTCTGTGGTTTCAGTATCTACATCAGCACAGGGGCCCGGGGGAGGGCTGGTAGGCTGCTACCCAGACTGCTAACAGTGGTACCTCTGGTGGTGAAATTTCAGGGGGTTTTCTTACTGCTCCTTATGTTTATCTGCAATTGAAATTTTCTACAATGAATGTGTATTATCTTTATTTGGAAAATAGTTACATAAGCTAATTCTATAAACATTTAAACAATAGAGATGTATATAAAATAAAAAGTAAAAGAATCCCCCCTCCCAGTTTCCCACCAGATGTCCTCCAGTTAATAACTGTTAAGTTTGGTGTATTAATTCCTGGACACTTTTCCTATATATTTTCATTTATGTAAAAATACATATATATTATTTTTACAAATATGGGATCCTTCCAAATATCCATTGTTTGTCACTTTGTTTATTCCAGCCCTTTCTTTTCAGTGGCTGCAGTGTATTCCATAGCGTGGGACTGGGTGACTGGGAGAATGGTAGCATTCTCAGCAGAGGTAAAGCAATGGACAAAAGGAGTAATATTGGAGGGAAGATGAGCAGACAGTGGTTGATATAATGAGTTTGAATCCCCAGGGGGACAGTTGGAAAATGAAGGTATGAAGTTTAAAAAAAGAGAGAGAGAGAGTTTTAAGAGACAGGGACACAGAATGAGTAGTTGAAGGCAAAGAGAGAATCCCAGTTACAAAGGTAAGCTTGTTAACCAAGAATCAAGTAGTATTTATGGAGCCTCATGATATGCCTAGCAGAGTGCTGACCTTTGACCCCAGGAATCAGTGCTTCTGAGTCAGAAGAGTTGGCCTGGAACTTTCTGCTGTTCCGAAATGCTATACAGCCCTCAAGTTCCATGAACTTCCCCAAATCGGTCAAACTGCAAAATGTCCATGAAATTCATACTATGAACATAGAGTCCCTTTACCCCTCTGTGGAATAATGTCCTACAACTTACTTTTTCAACATGGTGAAGGAAAACTACAGATTTTCTCTCTAGTTCAAACTAGTGTGCATGAAAACCCCTTCCCAATGAGTCTCAGCCAAACAGTCCAATATTATCTCCAGACATTTTGCCCCATAAACCTTGCTCATAACTCCCCAAAACATATAGTGACCAACCATCCCAGTTTTTCCGGGACTGAGGGGGTCCTGGGATGTAGGGCTTCTGTTTTGAAATAGATATCATCTTGGGCAAACTATACGTGTTTGCCTGGGACTAAGGCAAACTGGGACAAGTTGATCACCTTACCAAATACAACAGGCCCCTTTGGGCCTTCTATCCCCTCACAGAGGCTGTGTCCTTTGTCTGGACTGTCCTTTGAGCCCTTCTCTACCAAGTGAATATCTATTAATTCTTCAAGATCCATCGTAACCCCCCTTGGGGTTCCCTTTGCTTAGCTTTCCTAGGCGGATTTATTTGATCCCTTTCTTTGAATCTTTGTTGGTTATCTCCATATCTGTCCCTCACTAACATACCTAAATTTTCCTTTGGGGACTTTACCTTATGTGGTTTGGATGGATATGACCCCACTCATCCTCAGGGGTGGGTCCTGGTTGGCTTAGGCCAATCCATGGATCCCATCCCCAGGCATACCAACTGTTCAGACAAAGGCATAGAAGAGAGTAAGGATACTAAAAATTGTGGAGAGCTACTACAAGCTTCCTTTTGCTACACTTGGAAGATGTAGTGAGAAGTTGTAAAGTCTGGCATTGCTGATGGTATACTGCAAGCCCAAGAATGGTGCCAAGAGTTGATGGGGAACCACCATGGAGCTTGCAAAGATATCTTGTACTAGTTTGCTACGGTTGCCGCAACAAAGTACAGTTGACTGGGTGGCTTATCAACAGAAGTTTACTTTATCACAATCTGGACTAGAAATATGAGATCAAGGTGTCAGCAGAGCTGATTTCTTCTGTGGCCTCTCTCTTTGACTTGTATATGGCTGTCTGCATCTTCACATGGCCTTCCCTCTCTATATGTCTGTGTCCTAATCTCCTCTTCTTAAAAGGACACCAGTTTGATTGGATAGGACTCACCCATATGACCTTATTTTAACTTAATCCCCTCTTTAAAGACCCTATCTCCAAAAACAGTCACATTCTAGGTACTGGGGGTTAGGACTTCAACATAAGAATTTTGGGGACACATAATTCAGCTCATAACATACCTGTATTGTGGAAGGCAGAGCAGAAAGATAAAGAGAAGCCATGACCTTTGCTATACTTTGAGCTGCTGGGTGCATTCTCACCTTGGATCAGAAATATCTGTTTTAGTTATGTGAGCTGATAAATTAGCTTTGCTCTTCGGCATACCCTGAGGTTTAGTTTTACTTTGTGCCATTTGCATTGAAATATTCTCATGTGATACAGCTTTGTCACTTTTTTGTTATATAGCACTTTTCGCATAGTATTATAACTTGTTCAGAGGTCAACCTACTGTACTTAGTTGTGTGTAAACTATTTCAGGAAAGGACTATGTTATTCACATCTCTTATCTCCAGCCCCACAGTAGGTACTTGGTAATGTTTGCCCAATGAATAAACACTGATAGCATTTTGAGCAGGTAGCCTGGAAGAGAAAGACTAAGAAATGCTCCTCTCAACTTCCATTTTATTCATTTTATTAACTTTTTTGATTAGTATTTTCTGGGCCATAACCTTAAAATGGCTGCAGTTAAATCACTGAGCTTTGATCCCAGCATTATAAAACCATGACTAGGCCCTGGAGACAAAGCACCTGGGACAGCAGCAGTCAGAAGCACGGGACTAGTAAGGTGGTAGAATATGTAGGAACAGCAAAAATGATTGATACCATGTTTGCAGCAACAGAAAATGTGTCTTCACTACATTTTGCATAATAAAAAAAGGAGAGAAGAGAAACTTACAATTATCCTCTTTGAATTGTCAAATATATGTGTAATTTTAGAGGCCAAAGGTTAGAACAATGATGACAGAAATAGCATAAAGGTATTCAATAACAATACAGAAGTACACATTAAGATGTATGTTAAAGTGTATTTTTTTTAAAGCTCTTTTTTTTCATCAGAGCACAATTTCAGGGAAATGCCTGCATTTTCCAGGGAAAATTGAGCTCCCCCAGGATTTTGGTTCTTCATTCCAAAGCCAGATAAAAGAATAGTTTTACTTTTCTCTCCCTCAACTTTCTAGCTCTTATGGATTAAAGATTAATTCCCGAATGGCTTTTCACCATCATTTATTGTGATAAAATGTCATGACCTCTTCTTCTTTGGTGTATATATTCTCTGAGCAATTACCTTCCTGTGCTTTTCCACTGAAGGTAAGTTTGGCTTCAATCCACAAAGCTCTTTTACTATCTATTACAAGGAGCTATTACAACCATCCCAAACCATTAACGCTTCTTTTTTTTTTTAAAAGTCAGTTCATCTGTTATGAGGCTGAACTAAATGTATAACTTTTGACAATCACCTATGCTGAGTCCAATTACTGATTTATTCTTCGCTTCCAGGAGCCAGAGAAGAAAAAAATCCCAGGTGTCATTCTTGTGACACCTTCTGATACTTAGCACACTTCATGAGATTGCCTTCCTGGGCTGTACTCCTCTTTTGGCTTGGGGAGGATGTAGCTGTACTCATACTCATGGGAGTGTACTTGGGGGTCAGAGGGAGGTCTGGGAAGAAAGTGAATCTTTTTCAGGAGAAGGATGCATGTGAGGTAGGTTTGGCCATCTGTTCCTGAGAAAGGACCACCACTGGGGAGGAAAAGAGGGGTGTCGCTGGATCAGTGTCACAGAGTCACACGGATGGACACGTTTCCATGATAACAACTCGTGATGAGTTAATATTATTTTTTCCTTTTGTTTCTTCTGGATTATTTCTTTAGAACACTGTATCATGATAACGTGCTTTAAATTCCCTACATAGAAGACACCCTCAAAAGCTTTATTAATTGTTAAGCCAATTTTGAGGTTTAGTATATATATTTGCTAGCATTCTTTATGTATTTTTTTTTTCCCTTTGACATTTCATATTTTTCTTGCTGAACCAACACCTGATACATGATATTTTAAGTTAGATATAAATAAAACTTAACATTCTCTTTACAGCCTCTTCCCTCCCCTTCATCAAAGGATCTTCCATCAAGACCTTCTTTTGCTTATCCGACCAACTCATACTTGCTTACTAGATTAATTCTCCTAAAGCACAACAGCAATTATGCCACTTCCCTATCCCCAAAATAACATACATATTAAAAAAAAAGGAAACAACACATACGTAATAGAAAACAACAATTACCACGAATGTGAAAGACAGATATTCATCATATTTCTACACCAGGATATGACTTCATACATTTAACATTCATTATTAGCACAATGCACAAATAATTTCTAATTTGTTTATAATGATCTTCAATTAGATAAGCTATTATTCTTGGCAATTTCCTACTTTTTAAAAAGCAGCATCCCCTAATGAGAAAGTTGAGCTAATTACAGGCATGGTTGTCAGTACCCACTCCAGAATTTCTCATCAGCTCTTATTCTAAAAATATCATGTGTAAGTGATATATTTATTATAGAGACAAAGGAAACAGTGGTGTCTACAAGCTTACTTAACTTTTGGCAGAAATTCTTATTTCAAAAATATCCCAAATCATAATTATATTGAGGGTTTTATTTTGCCGCTTTCATTATATAAATTTAGGTCGATAAATATATACTGTGCAAAGAACATTATTTTGCTTTTAACAACTCTTCCTGGTATGGTTGTGTGCTTCTATAAAACCTTTTATTAGACATCATGATCTTTAAAAATTTTCTACTTATTTTTATGAGTATACACTCACATTCAAAATGGCTAACACAGCCTTCTCACTCTGATACTTTGACACTTCCAAGGCCAGGTCAGAATGACCAACAGGTTTTGGGTAGAAAAGTGCCCATCAGGAATTTAATGAATCATTTTATGAAGTGGAAGTCTGTTATCCTCTTAATCTATAATCTCATTCTGAATACATATTAATAATTTTCCTAAAATTTCATGTGTTTTTCTGCCCTCTCCCCCTCTCCCTGCCCTGGCCCCAGTGATCCCGAAAGTTTATACACGCATAGGCAAATTGATTTAGTAATGTACTATATGTGAAAAATACAATACATGAAAGCGTTTTCCACTTCTTTTTTTTTTTTTTTTCTTTCTGGGAAAACAGTTTTGTTTTGCAGTTATTAGGAAACTTAAACAATAATTACTGAGCTTCCCCTACCCAGCCTCTGAGAACAGGGTGCTAGGCCCTTTACAGCATCATTTTATATAATCCTCACCATAACTGTTGAAGATTGGAGATGACTATTCCCATTTTACAGATGAAGAAACTGAGGCCCAAGGTCATCGAACCCGTGTCCCCTACATCGGCAGGCGGACTCTCAACCACTGCGCCACCAGGAAAGCCCTCCACTTTCTTTTGTAACAGGATCTTCTCAATGTGAATTTTTAGATAGGGAATGATGTAGTCTATTCATTGGGAAGACTATTTTAGTAACCAGATATAGAATGGGTTTTGCAAGCAAGGAACTGGAAAAGGGAGACTAAACAGAAACGAGTGAGGAGACCACTGAAATAATCTAGAATGTGGAAATTATAATGTAACAATAATAATAAAGTTAAATTCGTTGAATATTTACCATGTGCTAGGCCCCCCTAACACTTTACATAAATTGACTAATTTAATATTTTATAGACAAGGAAACTGAGGCAAAGTGAGGTTAAGTAACTTGACCATAGGCACACAGATGGTAAGTGGCAGAGTCGAATTCCAACCCAGAGAGTCGGACACCAGAGTCTGCACTAAAGAATTATCCTGTTTTCACAAACACAGGGTTTATTTTTCTCTGTTAGAGCCTTTGTATTAATTGATGTATAAACATATAATTTTAATTGTGAATAAAGATTACAATCTTCACAGGATGGAGAGAGCACAGTTTAGATTTCCTATAAGATCACTTTTGCACAGAGATTTTTCTGGGGAATGAAGCATTTAGCTGGTTATGAGTTTGGGCTCATCTTTCCAATTCGGAGTATGAAAGCTTCCAGTATCCACACAAATGAAAAGATCAATTTATCTGATTTTCTCTAAAATGAAGTGCATTATTCTATCTTACTATTCTCTCAACAGAGAGAAAAGGCACAGAAAAACTTTTACTTTTTATGTTAAACAATTTATGTTAAGTCCCACGATATTCATCCAAGTTTAACAGAGACACAAACTGTAAGGCAACATCATTCAAACCCTGCCACCAGCCAATCCAACAAGCTCTAGTGCAGGCAGGATGAGGGAGCAGCGGAGGAATGTGATCAGTCATCCTAAGCTGGTCCTGAAACCATCTGATCAGAGTGAAAAATTCCATTAAGTTATTTTATTAGGTCGAAGCTACATCCGAGCGGTCATTTCAGAGACAGGCTCAGCTCAGCTGGTACAACCTGGGCAAATAGACAAGCCAGAAACACTCACTCTGACGGCACCTCTGCCTCCAGGCTGACTGCAGTCCCGGATGTCTGCCCTACCTCTACCTCCCTCACTACCTATGAGCTCGGGTGTCTCACAGCCAGTCCTGTCACTGGGGAGTGCCAAACCCACTTCTTAGTGCTATTCTTGCCACCTCTGGCCTCCTGGACTCTCAACCCTGCCTACCTTTCTTTGCTATGAGGCATCTGGGCTGTGATAGAAAAATAGGCTCTGGATAGGAAATATGAACGTTGGTCATTTTCATTATCGTTACCCTGTGCCACCTTGACAAGTCACATGATCTTGCTGAACTTTAGTTTGGGCACCTAAGAAATGGGTATCTCCAAATCACAGGGCACTCACAGAGTGTCTTTTTCTTTTTTCTCTTAAAATAGCTTGAGTTTTTTCTACCTATTTTGTGACCCTTGCTTGATTTGCATACTTTCCTAAGACATGGCTATAACAATGCCTTAAAGTGTTTTATAAACTGTAAAGTGAAATGCCAGGCATTATTATTATTGCCTTGTCTGTCTTCCTGTTTAGCCAAAGCTCCTCCAGGAAGCCATCTTCTGGTGGCTCACGCATGGCCTTGACACTCACCTGTGTGGAAATATTAAACATCTGCTGCAGTCAGCATCCAACTACAATGAGTCCTTAGACCAATACCTTAGCTTTAGGTGAAAAATGCATCCCACCCTGCTAATTACACTCCCCCAGAAATCACAGAACAAAGATATCAGAAGCTCTTACTAATTTCTCTTTTGCTAACTGAAAAAAAAAAATCCAAGGAAAAACTCAGATTCATTTTCTCTTCTGTTTCCCCTTAAAATAAGTGGAAAACACCTGCTGGGCCTTTCACCTGCTGGGCCCCCTCTCTTACTAAAGTATCTTGCTTTACAGTCTCAAAGTGAAGGAAGAATTTAAAATACAGCCGCACCAGTCAGAAATTTTATGAACAGCATAATCCATTTTAAGAGAATTTTCTACACAGTTCGTGCCGTCACAATTTAAACACGTGATACACAAAGCCCATGTTCCCACGCCCATTGCTGGATGGTGAGCTCCACTCTTTACCAGACTCTACCTCCAACTGTATGCTGTATGACCTTGGACAAACCGTTGTCCTCTCTGGGCCTCAGTTTTCACAAGTGGAAAATGCAGAAGTTGGCCTTTGAGGCTCTTGCTGCCTTCATCTCTGATTCTCTATCAAAGACTTTGAACACGGGGAACACCAAGGCTTCCTGGGCCCAAAGTGGGTGCAAACTTATAGATATGCACAAATAAAAATAAGCTAAAACCTTACGTTTAGGCCCATAAAAATTTTATTCTAGTCTACCATAGGAAACACCATGTTCACTATCTTTAACTATGAAGGCACTATCTTCTCAAACCCAGGATGGAATATAAACAATGCCTAGCTGGAGACACAGATTTAGCCCTGCCACCACCATCCCCCTCTTTACTGAGTTCTGCTACCTAAGCCCTAGTGATCCTGTTGGACTAGGTTGCCATTTGAATCAGTCTCCCTGGGATTTGGCTTCAGGACCGGTATTGTAAGTGTTGAACACGTTGCTTCTTTTTTTTTTTTTAAACATCTTTATTGGAGTATAATTGCTTTACCATGGTGTGTTAGTTTCTGCTCTATAACAAAGTGAATCAGTTATACATCTACATATGTCCCCATATCCCCTCCCTCTTGTATCTCCCTCCCTCCCACCCTCCCTATCCCACCCATCCAGGTGGTCACAAAGCACCGAGCTGATCTCCCTGTGCTATGTGGCTGCTTCCCACTAGCTATCTGTTTTACGTTTGGTAGTGTATATACGTCCATGCCACTCTTAGGACTTACCTCTGTTGTAGATTTTGGCCTCCACCCCCAGTGCAGGTAAAACGTGGCTTGTTGCCAGCCCTCACTCCCGACCCAGATTACAACTTGGCTAGAACTACCTCCAAATCAGTGATTCTCAACCTTGGCTACCTATTAGAATTACAGGTGTAACTTCGAAAAACTCTAATGCTCAAACTATACTCCAGACCTACTGTATCAGAATCTTTGGAGGTGGGGCCCAGGCATTGTTATTTTTTTTTCATGTCGCCCACGTGGTTCTGGTGTGCAGCCAATGTTGGGAACCACTGAGCTCTATGAAGCTTCCATGCATGAAGTTAGATGAAAATGGCTGAGAATTCTGAAAGTCTAAGCAACACACAGTTGCCAGCCCAGGGCAAAGAGGCCTGGAATTGTCAAGACCTGAAAAGATTGCGACCTGAGTTCAAGTTCAGGGCCATGGAGTAGAAGTAATTTGATTCTGAAGTAGGATTCCTGAAATGATATGCAGGGTAGAGCAGGACACTCCAGGGTAGGGGCATGTGCTGGATCAGCACTCAGTGGGCTAGAACCAGAGAGACGAGCAAGGCTTGAAGGATGAGCAGAAGCCTTGAAGGCTTGAAGGTCAGAGTAGGTGATGAGCTATACCTAGGGAGCTGGCCAGAGAAGCAAGGATCAGGCACTCAATCAAGGGGTCTGGGTTAGGAATGCAGGCTTGGAGCCTCCATATGGGCATAACAATGAATATTTATGAGATGATTTATGTTTGCAATTTGCTTTCACAACCTTTTATCATCTTTAATTACTATAGTGAACCTTTAACATAGGGCAGACACAATTATAATGCCCACTTTCTAGATGAGAAAAATGAGGCTCAAGAAGGTCTAATAGCATCTTTGAGGTCACACAGCGAAGAAGCAGCAGCATAAAGAATGAATTTGATGACAAAATAAAAGAGCTTTGCTTCAGTGAGGGAGGTTTCTTGTTTAGGGCAGGAACAAACTACCACTGATGATGGTGCTGACACAGATACTCACTGATATTTAGGCAGCACTTCACAGTTTACAGAGCACTTTCACGTTGTGGCTTATCTCACTGGACATTCACAACAACCCTCTAATGTAGGCATGGCATTGTGCAGATGAGAAAACTGAGGCTCACGGATGAGACCCTATTTGTCCAGGGTCACCCGGCTGGTGGAAAAGCAGAGCCCTGACTCCCTGTCTAGGTGAATGCTCCCATCTTGGTCCCATGCTGGCTCCACTAATGGCCGTCTTGAGGTCTGCAAGTATTTAGAATTGGCTGGGAGTCTCTAACTGGAATGAGCAGCAAAAGATGAAGAAAAGCAGGTACTGACTCATAGGTCCTACACTGATGCAACTCAGTTGTAATTTTTGTCCCCAGTTTGATTCAGAGGCCAGCTCCACGTGGCAAGGTTTACAAAGTTAAATAGAGAAAACCTTGGTTTTATAAGAACCCTGAGCCACATTCTAGCAATTTAACTTCTGGCATCTAATATTGTACTAACTTTCTTTCTGCATTTTTGTATTTTCTCTTGCATTGGCAATGGACCAAAATCTGTTATAAGAGATATTTCAAGGGTTGTTTTTTGGCTTTATCGTCATGGCTAAAATGAAGTGAGAGCATTTAGGTGAAATAACTGCACACAGTGCAGACCATTTGGCCCATGTGATTCACTTTCTTGAACTTTTCTTTTTTGTATAATCATCTTCACAGTAAGATTATGAAAGCTGGGATTTGCTTTTCTGGAAGGAGAAAAAAGTAAATTTATTTGGAGGTCAAAATCTAACCCTCTTTTCGGTACCCACCCTAATCTCACCTGCTCCTCAAACCTTCTCTGATATCCGCCTCCTGACAGGTTCCAGTCAAACCCTCTTCTCAGCTCTTACGGCACTTTGCTTATGTCTTCCTTGTAGTACATTCTGCTTTATATCATGGGTCTCCATGTACATCTTATTTTCTCTTCTAGATTATGAACTCTCTCAGGGCAGACAGTGTTATCTTTGCAGCTTCCACAGCACCAGATTATTCGGTCAATAAACATGTGTTGACTAGGTGCTTGAACTGTTGTGAAGGGATTCAGATGTCAACTAAAAACTCTTGGATGTGAATTTTAAAGAAAATATTGATTTAATATTGTCAGATAAATACAAAAGAAGTGGTATAATCTAACTTACAATGAAGATCAATTGAAACATGCCTTTCTAATTGACTGTCTACTTAAACCTAAAATGACAAAGTAAATATCATTATCAGATATTCACAGTGGAAATGTGTGCTCTTAAAGAGGATGTGGATGAAGGACTATGATTTTCATGCGGTTTATCCATCTTCTCTCTCTGTTATTTTGACCACAGTGACTTTGTCTAACACTGTCCTCCCCGTTAACACAATCAGACAAGTGTCCTCAGGGTTAAGAGGGGTGGCGGTGTGTAACCACTAACGTACAAACAAATGACCACCCGTGTGTACTATAACAGTTACCCTACAGATAGAAGATAGTGTTCCTCATTGTATGCTTATAGCAAAATCTCAGCTTATTACAATGATTTAATAAAGTAGTTCAAAATCTCATAGCCATTATAAAAGTATTAAATGTGCAAAGTTAGGCATTGTGTAAGTTTTCAGATGCAATGATTTTGTTTCAGTAAAGGCTCTAAAATTTTGTTATAGATGGTCTTACAGGAGGCCATCGGATTGAAGGGGAGAAAGCCATCTGGCTCGAAGCTGCATTTGCAAAGCAAGCGCCATGCTTCTGCTTTGACTGTATGTCTATTTGAGGAGGTTTTGGAGAAAGAAGCTGAAGGAGATTATGAGGGGGCATTTTAACACTATAGAAATCCAAAGTTCATGCTTTGTAACAGATGTGTTATCAAAATGTGCTTCTTGTCCCAAATCTGACTTGACTTCCAAAGCCCTAGTTACCATGAGGAATACTAAAAACACTAGCTACCAATGATGTCATTGCTTCTTAGAACTATGCATTTAGAAGCATATAACTAAAGTTTCCTACTGACATCATAAGTGCTTCCAAAGGCATCCTGGAGTTAGAGGTACTTTGTTGATCCTTAGATGCGGGCAATAGAATTCACTGATGAAATGCTACTCATTTCATATGCCTCATAGAGCCACTTAATTGTGAATTTATGGTATGAAACCCTTACTGTGATTTTACTGTCAATCAAACACATGGTCAGGTAGAACATTACTGAATGTGGGACATTTTAGCATGGGGAAGGTGAAAACACTTTTAACTAAGTAGACTGATTCACTGAACTTGAAACCTTGAAATCTGTTAATTAAAAAGTGAGTCTGGGACTTCCCTGGGGGTGCAGTGGTTAAGAATCCCGCTGCCAATGCAGTGGCCACGGGTTAGAGCCCTGGTCCGGGAAGATCCCACATGTCACGAAGCAACTAAGCCTGTGCACCACAACTACTGAGCCTGTCAGCCACAACTGCTGAGCCTGCGAGCCACAACTTCTGGGGTCCACGCGCCTAGAGTCCGTGCTCCGCAACAAGAGAAACCACCGCAATGAGAAGCCTGTGCACCGCAATGAAGAGTAGCCCCTGTTCGCCGCAACTAGAGAAAGCCCACGCACAGCAACGAAGACCCAATGCAGCCAAAATAATAATAAATAAATAAAATTAAATTTAAAAAATGAGTCTGATCTTGCTGATAAGAAAGAAGTAAAAGCTTACTATGAAGAGGCTTTGATTCCTGCAGGTCACTAGAGGTATGCTCTTCCCTCTCTTCTTTCCCCTTTCCTTCCGTCCTCTTCTATTCCCTTCCTTTTCTTTCTCTTTTCCTCCTTTTTGTTCTCTTCTTTCCTCCTTTCATTCTTGCTTCATGCTTCAAGCTCACTTACTTCACCATCTTCACTCCACAGACAATTTATTTCCCAGACTGGGAGATGGAAGTTCAACCTGGTTCTTAAAGATCAGGCTGAGAATTCCATTTCTAGTTTGAAATTCACACTCTAAAATGGCATCGGACAAATCATTTTGAAACGGGGACACTTTGAAAGATAGCCATAGACTTCAGGTTCCACATAAAAAATGAAATATTTGGGTTTAAGTTTCATCTGGTATCATGTATTTAGTTCTTATTTTATGATCTGGAAAAATGACATACATGGGCCTTTTCTCCTCCAAATAATGAAAATAGCCTGTGAAGTGTTATGATATATGACTGACAAGAATTCCTACTCATGTTATTAGGGTATTTTTCTTCATTATTGCTAATGTCTTTGGTCCTACTGGAATCCTGAGCCTCATTTGCAACAGGGCCCAATTAAATTGTTATTGACTTCCTTTTTCATATCTTTAATAAAAAGGGGGGAGGGTAAGGAGATACACTGGTTCTCATCAAGGAAAATTCCTCTCTTCTGCATGTATGACCATGTCTCCTTCTTGAGCTGTCTTTCAAATGGCTTTGATTCAGCTCATGGGCTTACATTCTTATCCAAGATCCACACACAATTTCACAACAGAATCAAGAGAGGTACATTAGATTAAATATTGATTTAAGTGTAAATCCATCCTTTCTTGCATTTGGGCAAAGTAGAAAGGCATCAGGTTAGCTGCAGGTAAGGCCACCTTTACACAGATGATTAAAGCAGGGCACGACTTTGCAAGCTAAGGGCAGTGGAAATCTGGGAGTGCAGTCTCAGCTGAAGACATGGGAAGGATGCAGTCTCAGCTGAAGACATGGGAAGGAATGGCCATGTTCTGATTCCTTTTTACTTTCCCATTCCAGCCATCCTTTCAGAATCTGAGCTGAAAAATAGTTTTAGATAGAGATAGACAAGGAAATTGACAGGGTCATACAGGGAATCGGAAAACCCACATCCCATTTCTGGCTCTATTGATGACCAGGTAAGAGTGATTTCACCTCTCTGAATCTTGGATTTCTCAGCTCCAAATGAGGGCACTCATCCCCTCCTAGACCACCTCATGATACTACTATGAGGACCACATGAATTCATGAGTGTGTAAGGGTTTGTTAGAATGGCAGAGGCTGGAGAGGAGAAAGTTTCATTGTAGCATAGGATGACACACTCGATCTGCAAAATGGTTTCGTTTCTTTGTTTGACCTCAGCTTTTGTGTTTGTTATTACCAAACACGGTTCCCTGCAAAGAAAGCTCTCCTGGTTTCCTGGACAACCTTTAAAACAGGATATTCAATGGTAAATCTTAAAATTATACAACTTAATCAGAACATAGCATACGGTCTCATCAGACATGTATGCCCACCCTATCCATCGACTTCCCACAATTCCCTTGTGATTAATTTGTAAGAGGAATTGATTAAAGAATAATGTTAAAATTCTTTGTTTGCCCTTACACAGTCACGAGATTATCTGATTCTCACAGTAACATCATTAGGTGGCCAAAGGGGAGGTGGTTACCTTCATTGGGAGCTGAGGAAACTTAGACTCAGAGGTTATGTTACTCATGGCAATCATCAATGGGCCAGGAATTGGTTTCCAATGCCCCACATAACCCTGTCTCTTTCCCAGTCTACCCATGCCGGGATCCCTAATCTCCTTACTCCAACAGGACACCATGAGACCTTGATTCTCTTAAGGAAGGGTAACCTTATAGTCTCAAGTCCCCAGTAGTACAAAATTGACACATGGCTGAAAATGAATGCAAAAGAGAAAAGTTTGAATGTGGGCAGTTGGGGGTTAGAGAGAGGGGTACCACAACACTACACATTTATATGATAAATATCACCCCCTTCACTTATAAATTAATGTGTTCTTGCAAATATGTGCAAGACAAATGTTGTGATGGTCTTATTGAGACTGGAGAACAGGGTGGGAGAAAAATCAATATAGAAATAATGCTCATGACATTATGTTGAGAAGGATTCTGAGAGCTCATCTAGGCTTGGTAACAAATAGTGATCTGTTGGTTTGATAATGTCTGCCAATCGTGTGTCATGGCAATGGGTAGCCCGGATAATGGTCTAGAACAGTGGCTAAAAACCATGGTCCAGCTGACAGAATTTGGCCTGGAGACATGTTTTGTTTGGGGAGCCCAGTGTTTCAAATATTTTTAAATTTGAAGACCTTTATATTCTCCAGATCTCCTGCAGTCTGCACCACTCCCTATTTCTTATCCTTGACCACCTGAAACTTTTACTGGCTCCTGAAGACATTTTGGTTTATGATCTTGAGCTATACGCTAGATTACTTGGTCTGGCATTGAAATCCTTCTGCAGCCTGAATCCTGCTGCGTTTACTGCCTTACTTCCCATTAATCCCTAACACAACCCTCTTCTCTGGCTTCACTTACTCACTGTCCCATTTATTCATACAGAAGCCAGGCTCCTGTTCCTCTCTAAATGATGATCTCTCAGCCACTCTTGAAGGCCAAGTTAAGCCCTATGTCGTCCATGAAACATTCTTAATTATTTCCTCTTATAAACAATTACAATATTCACTATTACAGTTTGTCTTTGTTCTTAATCTATACTATCTGGTAGCATTACTTAAATGTTTAAGTAACATTTTATATATATATATATATATATATATATATATATCTTTAAAATTCTTAGCCCTTAGTTGAGTTTAATAAATGAGAAATCTTAGATATTTTATCACTCAGGTGCCCTCAGGAGCATATTTTGAAAGTCACTCAAGGCAAATCTCCTAGGAATTCTAAGTGAAATCAGACCATTTCTTCACTAAGCTGTGGTCTTCTATATAAAGAAAGTTCCTGGCACACTGGAGTTTATATCTGTTAACTTTGGGTGTAGTTCTTATGGAAAATGTGATATACATCTATAATATATATATATATTCTTAATTGGCATGTAAGACTGAAATTTATGAGAATTAGTATATTGTATAGTGCTTCAATCCCTCTTTCTAGAGCATGGTATGTTATCTTACATACTTACCCTTTTGTTTTTTTAATCATTCATTCTACAACCATTTTTTTGAGTATATACTATAAATGCAAGGTATAGAGCAGACACAGAAAAGTGTAAAATTTCTTTAAGTATCTTACAGTCTGTATGTAAAGACAAACTATGTATGTGTGTGTGTGTGTGTATATATATATATATATATATATATATATACACACACACACACACATACATAGTTTGTCTTTACATACAGACTGTAAGATACTTAAAGAAATTTTACACTTTTCTGTGTCTGCTCTATACCTTGCATTTATAGTATATACTCAAAAAAATGGTTGTAGAATGAATGATTAAAAAAACAAAAGGGTAAGTATGTAAGATAACATACCATGCTCTAGAAAGAGGGATTGAAGCACTATACAATATACTAATTCTCATAAATTTCAGTCTTACATGCCAATTAAGAATATATATATATATTATAGATGTATATCACATTTTCCATAAGAACTACACCCAAAGTTAACAGATATAAACTCCAGTGTGCCAGGAACTTTCTTTATATAGAAGACCACAGCTTAGTGAAGAAATGGTCTGATTTCACTTAGAATTCCTAGGAGATTTGCCTTGAGTGACTTTCAAAATATGCTCCTGAGGGCACCTGAGTGATAAAATATCTAAGATTTCTCATTTATTAAACTCAACTAAGGGCTAAGAATTTTAAAGATATTGTATCATTTAATCCTCACAATTCTGCAAGATAGCTCTTTTTATCTCCAGTTTTACAGGTAAGTAAACTGAAACCAAGATGAGTAACTTACTAAGGCCACAGAGTATTATGTGTCTTTCTGACCCAACATACAAATGGGGCTTTTGTGTACAGATGAAGTCTAAGACATAGTTGTCAAATGCATATTGATGAATGCTGATGGGAGGAGTCTAGATTCTTTCTTCTATATCTATATCAAAGAGAGCTCTGTCTCTAGCCTCAGAATATCCAATTCAGTTTCCTTCTTTGCCACATGCATAAGTAGTCTGGCAAACGGCCTCAACACACAGTTGTGTGACCAGAAAGTCCCTCACCCATGAAGACCCATGGGGGACCCAACTCATTGCTCCTGCTCTTAACGACAGAGTCAAGGGCTGACATGTTACTCTTCTTGGAAAAACCTTGATATCATTTTCAATTGCCTTAAGATGATTAACAATCCTTTTTGGGGGGATTTCTTGACACACTTTTAAATATTAAAATTAAGAAAAAGGCATGTGGCCAGTTGAAAGTATTGAGTGGATTATATCCAGTGCCACTGAACTATTTACTTGATTGCCTTTCACATTTGAGATGGTGGTTGAGACCTCCCCATTGCACTGTCTGTGGTTGTTTATATGCACAAAAGGCAGCATTCTCTCACATTACAGGAAACATTATCTTGTCATTCTGTTCCACCTCTCTCTACTTGTTCTTGAAAGCTGTACACTGCCCCACACTGTGACACATTACCCACTAGGCTTACCTGAAAGACACCATGATAATAGTATATATGTATTATGTGTGTGTCTTTGTGTGTGTGTGTCTGTGTCTGCTTCAGCAAAAATAAATTTTAAATTTTAATAAAAATTGTGATAGCATACCCGTGAGGGTTGGTGACACCCCGATGTGCCTGGTACACCAGTTGCAAGGGCAAAGGTCAACATCCTGAGTCTGGTATTTAAAACTCTTCACAATTTGGGCCCAGCAGAACTTTCTCATCTTCCTCCAACTGCTCACCTTCACCTCCCCAAGGTCAGGTTAGATTGAGCTGAACCTTGTTCTTCACTTTTCATCCTCTGTGTCTGTGATGATTCTGTTTCCTCTGCATGGAATGTCCAGCCTCCTCATCTCTGAATATAAAAGCCAAGTGCTGCCTCCTCCAAGAAGCCATTCTTGAGTCTTCCCCCTCCTTCCTAGAGATTATCCCTCCTGCCTCTCCCTCTCTGTATGTAACTTGTTAGATTTCCCGTCACTTTATCTCTTGCATTAGACTTACTTGTAAATATATCCTAACCCCTTTATTAAATTGTAAGTGCTTTCAAGTGTGATCCATGGCTGACTATCTACTCTGCCTCACTCAGAGAAGAAATCAATCCACCTCATTTAACATAATGGGAAGTTCTTTAAGGATACTCATTGCTCCTGGTTTTGTGTTTTTGTGCTTGTATTTTTTTTCAGGCACAGCAATTAATTTTTCCTAGTTCATTTTGTATCAGCTGTTGTTTGTATCTTCTGGAACTTCTGTGGAGGTTGCCTGACGATGGTTCCTGTGCATGCAAATGGTTTCTTGAGAACATTCTCTGACTGCAAGGGCATGCTTGGCCTGTGATGGCGTGGGGGGCAGACCCAAAGTCCTGGAGCTTTAGCACTCAGGGGTGACCTTCAACAAGTGAGGAGGAGGTGGATAAATGCCCTGGCTTCCTTCTCCCTTGGTGGGACAGTTCTCAAGTGCGTCCCACAGTGTCCCCGAGGGTGCTCAGCAGGACGGAACTCCCCTAGTGCACAGCTGTACTGCTCGCTGAGGCTCCTGTCACTGCCCTTCCTCCCCACCTGCTCACTTCACCAATCCCTCTCAGTCTTCCTGAATAAACTTATTGCTCCCAGATTCTTGTCTCAGAGTCTGCAATGGAGGACACAAACTAAGACAATTTCTATCCTCTCCCCACAGTCCTCTGGTAATCAGATCTTGGATTAGTCTATGGACCACAGTGAACCTAACTGACCAACAAAGAAACCGGCCTCATTATCTCCTGCAAATCCTACAAGGTAGGACGTGTCCAGAGGATACAAGAGACACAGCAAGGCTGTTAGAATCTAAGTTCACTGGAACTGTCAGAGCTGGTTGGGCTGTGGCCAAAGGGACTTCTGCTTGAAATTACTGCTGTTTTCAGTGTTGGAAAAGTGACTGGCTGCACTGAATGTCTTAAAAAATACACCTATTACTGTTTGGAAAATACAATAAAACCAGTTATCATAGTTTTAGGAGTTCTAAAACATGCTTGCTTGTAACCCTGAGGATTCCAGAGTCAGAATCTTATCTTAGCTCAAAATCCAATACCTGATCAGAAAGATTAATGTTCTTCCCAGTAATGACATTTTTACCATTTTACAAAAAGAGCAAATTTACTTTTCCAACTTCCTCTTCTTCACATCCTAGGCTGTCGGAGAAAATCACAGTCTCACACATGAAATATTTTCAAACCAGAGGTGGCAGGTTGATGGAAAATTACTCTGAATGTATTTGGGCTCAGACAAACTCTCCCAGCTCTATATTACTCATGATAAGCATGACTTCCAAGCCTTGGCTTTGTCAGATTTTCCTATTAATTGGGCTTTTTTGAATAGATCTTTATTGGAGTATAATTGCTTCACAATACTGTGTTCGTTTCTGCTGTACAACAAAGTGAATCAGGCATATGCATACATATATCCCCATATCCCCTCCCTCTTGAGCCTCCCTCCCACTGTCCCTATCCCATGTCTCTAGGTCATCGCAAAGTCTCCCTGGAGTGTGTGTTATTTTCTCATTTATAAAATCATAAGCCTTGGGATAATCCCTCATTAGATCAATAATATTCTCATCAAATGAATGTAATACTGCCCAAGTGAGGAATATTATAGATAACCGTAGTGGTGGAGTGTTATTCCTATCACCTTGTGTTTGTCTCCTCACCTCCATCCGTCCCCACACTCACTCTGAAGGCAGCAGTTCTCACCTG
Source organism: Lipotes vexillifer (assembly GCF_000442215.2). NCBI lineage: Eukaryota > Metazoa > Chordata > Mammalia > Artiodactyla > Lipotidae > Lipotes > Lipotes vexillifer. The sequence goes on along the minus strand of NW_006780658.1, from coordinate 1,224,798 downwards.
GAGCGAAGAAACTGCCTCTTAGGCAGACCAGTGACCCTCTCCCAAACTTCTCTGAACCACCCTCCATGTTGTCATGGCATCCAGCTCATGTGATTGCCTTGCTCTGAAATCACTGACAGTATTGATATATGGAGGAATTAAAAAAAAAAAAATCTACCCTGCATTCATTTTCCCCTCCCAGAAGAGACCCTCTCTTTTCTTCCTGGGCCAGTACTCTTCCCTTTTGTGTGAAAAGCTGAAAAGTCCTCTGATGCTCTTCCCACAGCCATTTTCTCTCGGACCCAGGGACGATGGAGTGCTTAAGCTCACCAGTGCATCTATCCTTCTAGATTCTGGATCTTCAACATGAGATGGAGGACAGAAACAATGGTTGGAGCTCCCATAACCTGACCAGACCCTTCCTGCTAGGGAACCATTCTTGATATTTCTCTCTCCTGGCCCTCTGGAGCTACTACTCTAAAAGCAAATCCTACCAGTCTCCAAGGTTGGTTCTCCAGCCTTCCCATAGACTTTGCAAGCTCCCAGTGTACATCTGTGAGTTTACTTGAGCTTAACATAGAGTATGTTTCTGTTGCTTACAAGCAAGGAATTCTGGCTGATACAGCTCACTACTGCCTTAAGGATAAAGACTCATAATCTCAGTTCTTGCCTGTTCTCCCATTTTCACACCACACTTTGGCCACACGAGCCTAATTGTCACTCCCTGGACACAACACATAGCCAAACAATTGTCCATATGCTCTTTCTTACTGGGCCATCATTTTCCCTCTTGAGAATCCTTACCTACCATTCATTGAAGTCTCACATACCTGGGTTCAGATACCAACTGTGACCCCCAGAAGTTGCTTGGCTTTGTGCAAGTTACTTGAGCTTTCTAAGTTGACTCACCTATAAAATGGAAATAACAGTGCCTACTTTACAGGATGTCTGAGAAGGTACAGTAAAGCCTAGGTACTCAAAAAATGTTTGTTAAAAGAATAACCAAATAGGTTCAAGTTACCTCTAGCATCCTGATAAGAATAAATAATCCAAAAATGAAACACGTAATTTAACGGTAATTAGTAGCACACATATTCCAAGGAATTATAAATATGCATGTGTGTGTGTGTCGTTTTAAGACCCCTCTTTCAGTCAAAGTCTAGAAAAAAAAAAAAAAACGAATGGGAAAGACTGGTTTTCTGTAACCACTCCACATGATCTCATGTGTAACAAAAAATCTAAAAGTTCCTACCCTACAACCGGGGTGATTACGGTTCTCTGGACCCAGTCATACAAAGGTAACTCTCTTGTCTCTTGAGAGAATAGCCTATAGAGCTCTACAGTGTGCTACTCAGTCAGAAAGCTATGCTCTAAAAAACAGAGATATGTTACTTTCTCCATCAAAGTGAACTTTAGTTAGTAGTAAAGGAGCCATTAAGTTGAATGAGGATGCTAACCCGCTTCAAACATCTCTGCTGAGTCAACCAAGTGAGTAATGGGGATTCCAGGAAAGGCTGGGTTGGTTTACGTGTGTGTCTAAATATATAATAAGATAAAATTTCTGGCTTAATTACTCAGTGTAGTTGAATACAGTATAGCCATAGCCTACCTGTTTCAGGACAGTGTGATGAATTAAGGGTGAGGAAATTCTTGAGATATTGGCAAAAGAAAGAGTGAATTCCAGTTCTAATTTTACCAAGATGGGCATGGCAAATTGCACAATAAAATCACATCTTCATTTGTTGTCCCTCTTTCTTCAGACTCTAGGATATAAATCTTGGAGTCTGCAGAAATATACTCTTCCACTGGGCAGAAGACAAGGAGGTACAATTGCATCATGGAGCAAAATTTTTGAGGGGCCACTCAGAAATGACTGGCAGAAGAGGAGTGGAACCCAGCTCCTTCTGTCCTAATCGTGAGTCTTTTGGCGGGGGGGCTCTGGATTGGATGGAGAGAGCTCTGGATTGAGGAACAGGTGACCTGGGTCCCAAGAGGGACTCTGCTGCTCAACTGTGGGGAGCTATTCAAGCCAAGGCTGGGCCCTAATCTTCCCTCCAGAAAATGAGGGGCTTTGGGGTGTGCTCAGAGTTTCTCAACTAGGCTCCTACAGCCCTAGGGTTCCAAAGAACCCCTCACGAGTAGGGAGGGAGGAGCTATGGACTTTGACCAGCCTCTCCCCCAATCTCAATAACACGGGTCTGCATTTATAAGTTACATATATGGGCTTCCGTGTAAGACTGTGCAAAACAAAACTGCAGCTAAATATTTAGGAAAATCCTGGTCTAGACAATTGTGAATGAGAACAAACGCTTATATATTGCTTACCATGTGCCAGGCTCTTTTCTAAGCACTTTACATACATCAGAGCATTTGATCCTCACAACAACCCCTATTAAGTACTATTATTATCCCCATTTTATAGTTTGAGAAATTGAGCTATTAAGCAATTCACCCAAGTTCATAAAGATCGTAAGTGGCAGAGCTGAACATATGAACTAAGGCAGTTTGGCTCCACATTTGGTGTTCTTAATGCCTATGTTATATTACTTCTCCCCAGCATCTTTCTATCTCAAAGATTCCATGATTCCAGTGTCAGAAACTTGATATCATCTTTAAGTATAAATCTTCTCTCATAAAACTAATTTTGGTACCCAAAATACTCTCCACTAGGGGCTTTCTTGGATCAAGAATTCAGGCTCATGGCCCTTTCATTAAGGGTGGTCAAGAGAAAGGCTTTGGATTCCCTTCACAGGAAGCAGACTTTTGAAAGACAAATGGGGATTTTCCTCTTTCACTCTTTGCTTCCTTTTTCTCACATTTACTGATGATGTGCCACAGACCAGGAACCAAACGAAGCAGTGGAGATAAGGGAATTGAAGTCACAGTTCCTGACACTAAGGACCTCAGAGTTTAGAGTGAAATAAAAATCTGTACTTCACAGATTAAGTCCTGAGGCAGCCATAGGCCAGGATGACATGTCAATAAAGAAGAAGATACGAAAGAATCCTACAGGAAGAACCTTTATATAATTGAGGATGATCACAGGAGGATTTAGCCACATAGACGAAGCAGGAAAGGCTAACTCTGGCTAAAGGTAGAACACATTCAAAGGCATGCAGATGAGAGATAACACCGTATTCTTAGGGCTCTTCAAATAGTTAATGTGACTGGAAGCTATTGGATATCTGGGCTATCAATGAAGATGACTCAAGAGAAGAGCAAGGACCTGGTAAGGGAAGACGTTATATACTAAGGAGCTTGGATTTTGGAGTCTCATAAATTATATTATGAACTTAGCAAAGGGCCACAGGAGATAAGGGTGGAAAAGGATGAACAGTATTTCTATTACCAATCAATCAACAGTAATTGGATATATGGAATTCAAGGCTAAGAACTGGTAGGAGTTGGTCATGCTCACCATGGATCATTTTCCATCATAGTTCCTTAGAAATGCTTAGAAAACAGATAAAGAACCCTAGAGATGGATGGCCCCATGAGACTCTTGGCACATGCCATATGTACTGACTGGGAGGTAAAATGACACACAGGCAGAGAAAATCTCCTTGTACGTTATCTGGCGCATAAACCCTACTGCTCACTTGCCCTCTCAGCATTTAATTCCCTTTGCAAATACCTTTCAGGTAACCTTGGATCCCAACCATTCTTTATGTTCTATAATGTGGTTGAAATAGACTCTACCCTCCAAATTTAAGGCCCAATAAAATAACTGGAGTGTTCATTAGCTTTGCCAAAAATTAATTATTTTAGCCATTAATATATGGAAAAAGAAAGCACAGGCAAGAAAAAGTACAAAGCTCCTCTAGTCCCGTTGATAAGGGAAAGGTAGGGAACTGTTATTGATCACTTAGGATGGAGGCAGACTGTCTGCTAGATTCTCTCTAGGGGTTATTTCACTTAATCCTCAAGGCAACCTGGTGAGGCAGCCATTCTTCTCATTTTACAGATGAGAAAACTGCAGTGCAAAGAAGTAATTGTCACTCAAGTCTGTGCTGAAGGGATCCGAGCCCAGATCTGCTTGACTGCAATGCCCGTGCTGCCACTCTCCACACACAGTTTATCTTAAAAGGTTGGAAAAGGTTAAAGAAATCCTGTGCAAGAATGTGCATGGATGTGTGGAGAATTCCAGCACTATAATTTGGATACCAGTGCTGACTGAATCACTTATAATATTGAGGGGTAACTTAAGATGACCACACCTGTAGAGCATTTCTAGCAGCTTTCGTTTCTCTATCATTTTCCAGCTGAAGCTTTCAGGCAGGGCTGTCAGATTGCATCAGCTAAGACACAAGCTTAGGAGGCTTTTATCATGCAAACAGGACTAATATGCTCTTCCTTTTGGCCTGGCTGTCTGTATCTCCTGCGGGGTGATATGACTCAGTAAACTTGGCTCTCAAAGAAACTGAGTTAGATTTAGGAAATTATTACACCCTCACCCCGCCTCGAATATCTCCAAGGAGTTTTGAGCCTGATATCAGAGAAACTTGCACCTGCTTGGTGAGAGGAGCCGCACACGTTCAGCCTGGGGAGACGACATCACCTAATGTGTGACATTTCTGAGAGCATAACTGAACACAAACACGGCCTTCTTACTAGCATGTTTCAAATATTTAACAAGATCAAGACTACATTTACATGCATAATGTCTGAAATAATGTACCTTCTGTTATGAATGAACCTTGAAATTCTGAGCTGCCCTGAGGCAAAGTTTTTCACCTGCCTTTCTCGCTTCGCATTTAATCTTTCTGAAGATCCCAGAAGTGCAAGGGAGCACGCTAAAACAAGAGCTCGTGTGCTAGCACCTGTAGTCAGAAAACTGACAACTGTGATGGCAACGATCTCAAGGTTCCCCAAGGGGGCTAGTATTTGTCACTGTTGGTGCAGGGGGAAGTATTTGGGGCTTGTTTTCAGTGTTTTAAACCAATCACATCAAGATATGATTGTCTGGAGAGCAGAGGTGTGTAAAGTGGTGATAATATCTATTCTTCTGTCAGTGGACACAGGTTATTTCTATAACTTGGCTATTGTAGATAGTGCTGCAATGGACATGGAGTGACGATATCTCTTTGAGATCCTGATTTCAATTCTTTTGGATATATACCCAGAAGTGGGATTCCTGGATCATATGGTAGTTCTATTTTTAATTTTCTGAGGAAGCTTCACACTGTTTTCCATAGTGGCTGAACCAATTTGTAGGTTTGAAGTGATAGCTCATAGTTTTGGTTTGCATTTCCTTGATAACGATGTTGAGCATCTTTTCATATACTTGTTGGCCATTTGTATGTCTTCTTTGGAGAAATGTGTGTTCAAGCCTTTTGCCCAATTTTTAATCAGGTTATTATTACTTATTTTGCTATTGAGTTGTAGGAATTCCATTATCAGATGAATGAAAAATGAGGTAGATACATGCAAGGAAATATTATTTCCTTCAGAAAAGAAATCTTGCCATTTGTGACAATGTGGATGAACTCCGAGGACATGGATAAGAGAAATGTCTATCACAGAAGGAAAAATACTGCATGATTCTACCTATATGAGATATCCAAAATAGTCAAACTCATAGAAATAGAGAGTAGACTGGTAGTTCACAGGGGCTGGGGTTAGGGGAAATGGGGAGTTGTTATTCATTCGGTATAAAGTTTTAGTTATTATGCTGGATGAATAAATTCTAGAGATATGCTGTACAACATAGTGCCTATAGTAACAATACAGCATTGTACACTTCAAAATTGGTTGAGAGAGTAGGTCTCATGTTTAGTCTTCTTACCACAGGGGGAAAAAAGAGACAGAAGGAAACTCTGGGAGGTGTTGGATTTGTATAGTATCTTGACTGTGGTGATGGTATCATGAGTGTCAAATTATACACATTATGTATTGCAGTTTTTGTATATCAATTATACCTCAATAAATCTGTTTTATTAAAAAAGAGGTAATAATAACAGCTTACAGAAAACATCCACCTCAAATTCTTCCTGAAACTTAACAGACTATAAACAAGTAAAATGCAAATAATATTGAATATTTCATTTAACCCTCAAAGCAAACTTGCTGGGTGTGATGATCTCTATTTAAATGATGAGAACTCCGAAACTTGGAGAAGACGTGTGACTTGCCAAAATCCAAGGCTACAACTAAAACCCAGACCTTTGGACTCCAAAGATTCTGTTCTAATGCAGCAAAGTGTGCAGAGTACAGGGGTGCATAGTAATTACACAGAGAGGTGCAAGGTGATGGTGATCAGGCCGTGCTGTTCATGGTCATGAATTAACTGATTCTAGAAAATCAAAGTAGGACGAACTCTTTAGGACCATCCACTCTATCGTCTCATTTTACAGATGGAGGACAGGATGGGGTTAGGGGACAGAGTACCAAAGAATACCTGCTCACACCTCCTTCTCAAGGTCAAGGGAAAGAAGAGCAGGGCTAGTCCAAGAGCGTCGGACACTGTTCGTTGACCACTGAAAATCCATTTCCAACCTCCTTTAACTCTGCCACTTCTCTTTACAGAAGGTGCACAAACTAGAAATGCAATTCCCCAGCCTCCCTTGAAGGTAGGGATGCTGTGTGGCCCCACCTTGGACGATGATATGTAAGGGAAAATCTGATGGGGAAGTTTGGGGAAAGATAATTTCTCCCTGTTAAAAGGAGAAAGGCACATGGAAAACCCTCTGTGTCCTGCTTTTGGAGATTATGGTGTGAGGATATGATGGCTGGAGCTTTGGAAGCCATCATGCTGCCTTGCGGGGAAGGCCAATAGAATTGCTGCTAAACTAACCTGTCACCCTGACCTTGGAAAACTAGTGAACCATCTTCAGAACTATCTAACGCCAGACTTTCTATTACTTGGACAGTGTGTGTCCTTAAGGTTTAAGCCACTTTGGATTTCTCAGTATACAGTCTAATACAGGCTGACTGATGTGGATCAGCAGACATTGTTCCTTGCCTTCCCTTCTTCTCTTTCAGTATCTTGGAGGGATCCAGGATTCTGGAAATAGCTCCACTGGATGGTGAACTCCATTAGAGCAAGGGCAGTGTCTGTTTTGGTCACTGCTGTATTCCTGTACCTAGCAGCGTTCCTGGTACAGAGTACATGCTTGACAAATATTTTCTGATGAATTTAAATTAATTAATCAATTACTCTCTCCACAAATATTTATTATGCACCCCTATTATATGCCAGGCACTAAGATAGATATTGGTGATAAAGAGATAAATAAGACACGCCCTCTATCCTTAACATGCTAGCAGTTCAAGTCGGGGAGGCAGATATGGGCCACAATTAGGATGTAGTGTGAACAGTGCCATAACAGAGGAGTGCTGTAACTGTTACCCGAGAATGGAGTAGCTAATGCTGTAGTGGGGGGCGGGGTGAGGATGAAGGAGTAACCTCTCCTCGCAGTCCCCGCTCTAACTTTCAGTCTTGGTGTTCAGTTCAAATATCAAATATTCATTCAACAGCCACCCTGTGCATGACATTATGCTTTGCAATAATTAGTAGTTCTCATAGAAATACAGCTTTACAGTGGTGTATTTACTGGTGCACCAGTCACTGTTTTTTGTGACTTACATATATTTATGTATTTCTTCTTTACGACAGCCCAATGAGGTAGGTACTCTTATTTTCTTCATTTTACAGATGGAGAAACTGAGGGAAAGATGAAGGTAATTTACACAGAGACTAAGTGGCAGAGCCAGAACTGAATCCAGGCTGTCTGGCTCTAGAAACCAGGTATTAGCCAGTATATGTAAGACATGTTCACTGTTTTCTAGATATTTCCAATCATTTGAGAAGACTAGAAATGGACGCTTTCATCCCTGCCCTGGTTCCTGCATTTGATCTGGACACACATTTTGCTGGATTTCAGTTCTAGCCAAGAACACAGCATCAGCCATGCTCTTTCTTCCTCAAGCATTCTTGCAAAGCATACAAATAACCTAAATCATGACGACATTGATTTCCACCTTTATTTTAAATGTGGTCAACAAAGGACCAAGTGCGGGGGTGGGCTGAGAAAGTCTTCTCTGTCTGTGGAAAATGAGTTTAAAGATACATTCCACTAAAGACATTTTTCCTTACAAAATTCGAGAAAAGTGAAGTCTAATTACTTAGCTGTGCCAGATATGCTTTTTCAGCTTCTGCTAGACTTAGCTCAACACAAACTGTGCTTACCCTTGCATACACAATGAGTCTCATTAATTCCTTCTTTCTTCCAAGCTCACTGAAGGAACATGGAAACAAAACTGGGGGCTAATTCTTCTCTTTTTAATGTATCTGTGTTAGAAACTTCACCTCGAACCTGGTTCTTTCCACTCTCACAGGGCTGCCCTGCTCTGACCAGCTGGACAGGCAAGGTCAGGAGTTACAGAAACTCTGTGACTAACAGTATTGTTTCTCCTGTGAAATACAACACATAAGAGCACTCCCTGAGGAGATCTGCAAAGAAGTGAAGTAACAAATGGAGCCATGGATGCGTCCACTCCCTCCCCTGTCATCTATCCATTCTATTATCAATGCAAGCCCTCGCCTGTACTATCTGAGATATCACAGCAGATACCACTTAGTGATATTATGCTCAGAATTACACAGATCTTCTCAGGCACGTAGAGTGGAATAACATGACACGGTATGTAGACGCTTCAGTATTTTTCACACCTAATGAATCTCAGCTCATCTAAGTAAGTTAAACATTTCCAATGTGAGATTCCCCAAACTTCTGAGCTGCATCCACCTCAGGTCCTAACTGCCAATTGTAGTTTAAAAAGATGACCACAAATTCTTTGACACCCCTTTATTTAAAAGGTAGAGCCCAATTTCCTTCTCTGTGAGTGTGGGCTCTACTTAGGGACTTACGTCTAGCAAAGAGAATGTGGTAGACACGAGGATGTGTGACTTGCAAGTCTAGGTCATTAAAGGATTTGTAACTTCTTCGTGGTTCCCTTTCTCTCTCTCTCTCTCCCCCACCCCCCTCCCTCCCGCCAGCTGCCATGTTGCCCTCTGAAGAGGTCCACGTGGCGTTCCTAAGCCTCCTGCCAACAACCTGAGCTAACTAACCAGGTGTGACAGTGAGCCACTTGGGAGATGGGTCCTCAGCCCCAGGCAAGCCTTAGTCCAACATATGGAGACCCTGAATCAGAACCACTTAGCCAAGTTACTCCTATAGGTTCCTGATCCTCAGAAATCATGTGAGATGGCAAAGGTTCATTGTTGCAAGCTACTACCTGCTAGAATAACTTGTTATATAAAAATAGAAAATTAATATACTGCCGGAACAAAAAGGTAGATGACCTAAAAAGGAATGACATCACACTGACAGCAGACTTCTCATCAGCAATAGTAATGACTGAAGATAATAAAATATCTTGAAACACTCAATAAAAAGTCATTGCTTTTACTGACTCCTCCCAACGTTAACTCCTCCGCCTACATTTGAATGCAATCTTTCCTGCCTCTTCCTGGTTTTTGCTGCATCTGTAACTGCCATTTGAGTTTCAGTGTCTCTTACCTTCTCTCTATGACTTCTTACCTACAAACATATAAAAATCTCTTTATCTTAAAACAGCAAAACAACCACCAACAACTGACGTGCTTGATCCATCTGGCTTCCTCCCATTTTCCACCTTCTCCTCTTCCACCCCCTCAGCTACCTCTGCTCCTTCACAACCCACTCCCTTTTTTTTTTTTTTTTTTTTTTTTTTGCGGTACGCGGGCCTCTCACTGTTGTGGCCTCTCCCGTTGCGGAGCACAGGCTCCGGACGCGCAGGCTCGGCGGCCATGGCTCACGGGCGCAGCCGCTCCGCGGCATGTGGGATCTTCCCGGACCGGGGCACGAACCCGCGTCCCCTGCACTGGCAGGCGGACTCTCAACCACTGCGCCACCAGGGAAGCCCAACCCACTCCCTTTTGAGGTCCACCTCACGGCCCTGACACATACACTGAAACCTCTCTCCCAAGCATCACCCAACACTTCCTAACTGTCAAACCCCATGGCCTCTCAGACTTCACCATCCACAACCTTCAATGGCAACCAAAATTGGAAAACAGCCCCTTGTTCGGTGGGTGCCCTGCCCCCCACACCTGCCATGCTCACAGTTCAGCCCTGTCCGCTCTGCCCACCTCACTACCCATCTTCTCCTACCTCCTTTAGTGGTTCTTCTAAATGCTGTTTTGTTTTCCTCCTTGAGTCAAATGCTTTCTCCTTGACCTCTCATTAAGCCTCTCTATAGGAGTCACTCAACACAGACCTCAATTTAGTCTTAAAATTCCCAGCCCCAAGGTAGATTCTCTCTACCTTGGCTTCGAATCCCACTTACCATCCCAGCTTTGAGTTCCGTCTTCATTTCCAGAATTTCAACATATCCTCTGCTTGCTTGGAGCACTGTATTTCTGTTACGTGTGTTATTATTTGGGGACATTTCTATGTATTGTGGGAGCACTGGGGTGGAGCCCCTCCTGAGCAGTTCAGTCTACTCTATTGCAGACTATTCTCTTGGTCTATCTCATAATTTAGACATAAGTCTACTGACTCATCTCTTCCACTCTATGGAATTTCCCCTAGGGCAGTGCTCTGTTTTATTCTTCTTAGGTAGCTTCTGTTATGGGGCTTTCACCCCAGCAGTGCTCGGATGGATAGAAAAAAAAAAAATCAAATATTAAGCATCTTAATTTCTCATTTGAACAAACTTATCAAACCTGATAGCCGTTTATTTCCCCTCCTTAATTTTTTTTTTTTTTTTTCTATTCAATGCCCTAAGGAGCCTACAGTGCCCTTAATATGCACAAGAAAATCCCAGGAAACCAGAGCAAGCTGCATGCATAGAACCAGAGCAGAATGTAGCCTCAGGAAGAATTCTTTTTTGTCTGGTATAATTACTAGTTTTGATGACTTTCCTGGCTCCTGGTTTTACAAATGTAGGTTGTATCTAAAATTAAAGTAGATTACTCCATATTTATAAATCACAAACATAAAATGACAGAAAATTTCTACAGGCCTAGGCTTTTTCCTATTAGAAAAAGAAAATAATAACTTAAACCAAACTTGATTCATGGTTAATACCTGGATATAGACAACTAGAACTTACATGGGATACGTTTTTTTGTTTTTAAAGACAGAAAAAATTCATAACCAAAGGCTCATTTCTAATCACAAACATGTAAAGAAATAGACATCACTTTGTTTTCTATATATTTACAAATGTAAATGTTATTTCACCCATGCTCTCTTTTCTAACCAATTTAAATTATTTTCTCTTTGGATTGGGAGGAAAAAAAAAACAACCAGAATAACCACCTTAATAGCCTTTGTTGGTCCCATGTTAGAAAACATTTAGTGATTTTTTTCTTCTCAGGGTTCTTACACAGCTTTCCCAGGAGCTATGGCATCATTGATATTCATGAGCAACCACTGTGACAGTTTAGCAAACAAACCTGACGATAAATCCATCTTTCCTGTCATATGTGACAAAAATTCTTCAGAGGCTTTATTTATGCAATTTAGATCTGCAGGCTTAAAGCATGTGGTAATTTTATTTCACAAAAGCCCCAGGCATCAAAGTATTTATTTTACACTCCTGGACCTCATCAAGGAAATGGCATAACCTGTTCTTGTGTTTACCTTTTTGCAAATGAGCGACATAAGATGGAGATGCCACCTGCTTCATGGTGGGGAGGAATGGTGGGAGAGCAGGAGGAGAAAGGTGGGGGATTAATTAGTTAATATCTATGAAGTATTTTGCAGATGGAGAGTGATATGCAAGTGTGAATTTTAATTACCATTCCCTGCCCTCCTTGGCAGATACAAATAGGATAATTTCTTGGAACAAGAAGCAATGGTCTAACTTATCACATAGATGCTTTGATTCGGGAGAGTGAAATTCTTTGTGGGTTTTGAGGTGATAGAAGTATCTATACCTCACCCTACTCCTCTATGGAAGAGACAAGGAAAGGTGTTGAGGACATGTAATTGAATTCTTCATGGCAGCAGAAGTGGAGGGCACTGTTTTGTAGTTCTCTTACGAAATCATCAAGTTTATGGCTATCACTGGATTCTATTGCCTTCACATGTTCTTTTCTACTTGATACATTGGTATGTTTTCCTTTTCAGAGAACAAACAGTCTAGTTACAGAAAAGCATCAGAACCTGAAATTCCACTCTTAGGTATATAACTACCAGAATTACCTACATATTTCCACCATAATTCCATACATTAGAATGTGCATGGCAGCATTATTTGCAATAGCCTTACTCTAGAAACTGTCCAAATTCCCATCAAGCATTGGAATGATACATAAATTGTAGTATATTCACACAGTGGATTCCTACACAGCAATGAGAATGAATGATCTGTAACTAAATTTAATGAAAAAAAATGCCATCAACATAAAAAAATTGAAAGTCAACACAAAAGAATACAAACCATATGATTCCATTAAAATAAAAACCAAAAAAGTATGGAGAACCAATGCATGCTGGTACTTACTAGTCAACATAGTGATTACCCTTGCTGGGTAGGTAGAGATTGGAAGGAGTCACAATGGGGTGCTTCTGAGCTTCTGACAATGTTTTGTTTCTGGATCTGGGTGTTGTTGCACAGGCGTGTCCATGTCATGAAAACTCATTGACCTGTAAGCTCATGTAAGCTTAAGCACTTTCCAGAACAAATTTCAATAAAATATTTTTAAAAGAATAATAATAATTAATCCACCAGTATTAGGTTAGTTGGATTTCAAAGCAGCAGATGCCCTTTATTTCTGGCCTATAATTTGCTAGAAGTACCTGGCAAAAGTGAAGTAAACTGGGAGACTTCTTGTGAAGTTTGAGGAGTTTTCCAAAAAATCCAAGTCAAAGCATAAACAGGTAACACACTCCCACTCTTTTCATCCCCTAGGTAGTAATCCAGTGATGAAATTGAACAAGCCATACTCCGATTTCTGCTTGGCAAATTACTGGCCACACATGGTAGATAGAGAGCCATGCCAGATAAAAGGTCTACAGAATGTTTTTCCCAAGAAGATGCTGAGAATGACCCTGAGAGTTTAAATTTGGCAACTGAATAACAAAACATAATGCAACTCTCACCTAAATATATGGCATGCATTCTTAGAAGACAACTAGCATTGGAAAAATTTGTCTCCATGTACCCCTCTTTCTGTCACAAGCCTCTCTTTGAAGTGTCATATGCTGATAAAATTCCAACATGACTTACTAGTACCCTTGAAGGGCTTTAGAGAAACATGCAGTGGACTTCAATGAGAACTTAATTTAAGGGGGTGGGTGGTGGCTGGTTAGGGATTCCTTATAAAAGCTGCAGTTCAGTAACTGACCTGGTGTATCAAATTTGGTTGTTTTGCTAGTATATATAATCTCAATCCCAAACTCCAGCAATTAAGAAAAATAGGCAAGTCAGTTTTTGTAAATGAGACATAAAAGAATATATTCAGGTGTTCTTCTGTCACCTTTTCTAAATCAAAACTCCATCCTGGATATTCATCAAGTGAAGAGACCTGCCATGGTATCATTAGACACATCCAATGACACATTGCTATGCATGTGTCACATATCAACCAATATGTAAAAAATTTTTAAACTTTAGTGGTTCTTCTTTTTTGTAGTATAATGTCATAGATTCCAAAAACAAAGAAACAATGAAGCCACAGAATAAGATGTGGAACTGATCCCCAGAGTGTGACAGTCCTCTCCACAATACCCCAGACTTTTGTTGTTGAGATCACTCATCCAAGAAATGGTTATTCAAATACTTGGAATTTTCAGACTTTAGGCACTGTTCTAGACTTTTGTGATGTAGTAATAGAGCAGACCCTGCTCTTTGGAAGCATATATTCCAGTCAGATAAGACACACAATCAACAATAAACTTAGTAAACAAGTATATAGCTGTTAGGAGATGACAAATTCTACAGGAAGGAACACAGCAGGGAAAGGGGTCTAGAGTGTAGGGTTATGGTGGGAAGGGGGGCAATTTTTAATAGATTGGTCCAGATATAATAGATTTGTCCATTAAGGTTCATCCTTAATGGACCTTATTGAGGTGAGAATCTCACTTAGATTGATGGTGTCCCTTTTTCAGCATAAGGTAGGTTTGTCTTAAGAAATGGCATGATCCACTACTTAACAAGTAATTGCTTCTATCTTAAAAGTTGTACACCATAAAGCCAGGATGACATGGAGTTATGTGATCTTCAAAGCAGGTATTGCCAATTGCCTATCATGACCATAAAAATGTCTCATCAAAGCTCCTTGGTAACCAAGTGAACTGACTTGCTTCCTGGGGTTATCAAATTGAACCAATTACATTTAAAGGACATCTGCCAAAAAATAATGATCTCCATTTTTGAGTAGTTGACAATTATGCCATTGTTTCCAGTAGTAGTCAGATAGCAGGACACATTGTCTTTTGAGAACTCTTCTAGTTCTGAACAATCAGGTCAAATCACCCATGAAGAAGAAATTTCCCTCCTATTTTCGATGGCCTAAATGGCAATCATCCACAAACATTCACATCATTAACTTATGAATTAAAAATAAGGAGGGGTATACAATGAGACTTTAAGGTCACAATCTACCCTGTCCCTAACTTACTGACCACACTACTTTGTGCTTCCTTTTACCTGATACTTCAATCTAAAGAGACTACTTACATATTTTCATACCCTTCGGAGTTTTCCCACTGTTCCTTTGTTCCAGCCATCATCCCTCATGCCAGAGAGATCCCCCTTCTTTCCTAAGTTCTATCCTCATTTTAAAGCTTCATGATGATTTTCCTCTTTGTGAGGCTGTCTCTGAACCCTCACCCTCCCAGTCATCTCTTTAGATCTGCAGGCTTAAAGTGTGTGGTAATTTTATTTCACAAAAGCCCCAGGCATCAAAGTATTTGTTTTACACTCCTGGACCTCATCAAGGAATGAAGCATTTATATAGTGTCTGTACTATTTCTTGACACCAGACACAGACTGTCTTGTACAGTTAATTACGCTTTATATCTGTATCCTATTTCCCTGGTGATATTGTAAGGTACTCAAGCACTTTGCATTTCTGGGTCTTAGCCCAGATCCCTTCAGCTGTTAGGTGCTTAATAAATGCTGGGTGTAACTGAGGATCATGATAATGGCACTAGTGGAAATAACCAGTTTTCAGATGATAAGTAGGAATCCTAATCCTGGTCCTTAAATGGTCTCTGAACTGAGACACTGAGAGATTCTAGTTGTCTACTCATGTCACCAAATTCCCCATGCACAGGCAATGACAATTACACTATGACTGCAGCCTGGCTGACAGCACTTACAAAATATCATTGATATTAAGCCACAGAGCCTTATCAGAGATGTGAAAATGTGAGGAATGGGCTCCCTAAGTCAGATAAAGTACTGTAGGGGAGAAAAATGAGGGCAAGTAACACCCACTCATTTATGGTCATGAAAGTCACATAAATAAAAGTACTAAGTACCACTACTGAGTACGGACTGTGTGTCAGGCCATGTGCTAGGTGCTTCACACAGAGTACTTCTAACCCTCATAACCAGCCCTGCAAGGTAGGAGCCATATTTCCATTTATAAGAGAGGAAAAAAAGTACAGAGAGGTGAACTGACTACCCTCAATATCATGCAGCCAGTAGGAGGCATGTTGAGATTTTTATCTCAGGCTTGCGATACTCTCTCCACTTAATAAAGGCCATATACAACAAGCCCACAGCTAACATCATACTGAACAGTGAAAATCTGTTTCCTCTAAGATAGGGAACAAGACAAGGATGCCCACTTTCATTGCTTTTCTTCAACATGGTATTGGAAGTGCTAGCCACAGCCACCAGACGAGAAAAAGAAATAAAAGGAATCCAAATTGGAACGGAAAAAGTAAAACTGTCACTGTTTGCATATGACATGATACTATACACAGAAAATCCTAAAGGCGCCACCAAAAAAGCTACTAGAACTTATCAATGCATTTGGTAAAGTTGCAGAATACAAAATAATATACAGAAATTTGTTGTGTTTCTAAACACTAACAATGAACTATCAGGAAGAGAAATTAAGAAAATAATCCCACTTACAACTGTATCCAAAATGATGAAATACATGGGAATAAATCTAACTAAGGAGGTAAAAGACCTCTACTCAGAACAGTATGACACTGATGAAAGAAATTTCAGAATGCACAAACAGATGGAAAGATATACTGTGTTCATGGACTAGAAGAATTAATACTGTCAAAATGACTATAATATCCAAGGCAATCTACAGATCCAATGCAATTCCTATCAAAACTTCAATGGTATTTTTCACAGAACTAGAACAAATAATTCTAAAATTTGTATGGAAACACAGAAGACCCCAAATAGCCAAAACAATCTGAGAAAGAAGAACAAAGCTGGAGGAATCACACTCTTTTATTTTAAACTATACTACAAAGCCACAGTAACCAAAACTGTATGGTACTAGCATAAAAACAGACACATAGATCAATGGGAAAGAATAGAGAACCCAGAAATGAAAACACACTTACATAGGCAAATGATCTACAGCAAAAATACACAATAAGGAAAAGAAAGCCTATCCAATAAATAATGCTGGGAAAACTGGACAGATACATGCAAAAGAATCACAAAAATCAACTCAAAATGGATTAAACATTTAAATGTAAGACCTGAAGTCACAAAACTTCTAGAAGAAAACACAGGCAGTAAGTTCTTTGACATAAGCCTTAATAATTTTTTTTTGATATGTCTCATCAGGCAAGGGAAACAAAAGCAAAAATAAACAAATAGGACTACATGAAACCAAAAAGCTACTGCACAGTGAAGGCAGCTACCAACAAGATGAAAAGGTCACCAACCGAATGGGAGAAGATATTTGCAAGTGATACACCTGATAAGGGGTTAATACCCAAAATATACAAAGAATTCATATAACTCAATAAAAACAACAACAACAACAAAACCCCCAAACAATTCAATTTAAAAATGGGCAGAGAATCTGAACAGACATTCTTCCAAAGAATAAATATAGATGGTCAACAGACATGGAAAGATTCACATCGCTAATCATCAGGGAAATGTAAATCAAAACCACAATGAGATATCACCTCACACCCATCAGAATGACTATTATCAAAAAGACAACAAATAACAAGTGTCAGTGAGGACGTGGAGAAAAGAGAACCCTCATGCCTTGTTGGCAGGACTGTAAACTGGTTCATCCACTATGGAACACAGTATAGAGATTCCTCAAAAAATTAAAAATAGAACTACCATATGATCCAGCAATTTCACTCCTGGGTATTTATCTGAAGAAAACAAAAACACTAAGTAGAAGAGATATATGCAAACCTATGTTCATTGCAGCATTAATTACAACAGCTCATCTATGAAAGCAACCTAAGTGCCCACCAATAGATGAATCGATGAAGAAGATATGGTATACACACACACACACACACACACACACACACACACACACACACAATGCAATTTTACTCAGCCATAAAAAAGAATGAAATCTTGCCATCTGTGACAGCATGGATGGGCCTAGAGGGTATTTTGCTAAGTGAAATAAATCAGACAGAGAAAGACACATACTGTATGATATCAAATGAACAAACATAACAAAACAGAAACAGAGTTACAGATGCAGAAAACAAATAGCTTGTTGCCAGAGAGGAGGGTGTTGCGGGGAGGAAAGAAATAAGTGAGGGAGATTAAGAGGTACGAACATCCTGTTGCAAAATAAATTAGTCACGAGTATGAAATGTACAGTGTGGGGAATATAGTCAATAACTACGTAATATCTTTGCATAGTGACACATTCTAACGACTTATTGTGATGAACGTTTTGAAGTGTATAGAAATATCAAATCACTATGTTGTGTAACAGGAACTAACACAATGTTGTAGGTCAATTATACTCAAAAAAACCCCAAACAAATAAACAAAATCATAGAAAAAGAGATCAGATTTGTGATTATGGTGGTGGGGGAGAAGAGGGAGTGGGAATTGGATGGAGTCAAAACGTACAAACTTCCAGTTATAAGATAAACAATACTAGAGATGTAACGTACAACATGATACATACAATTAACACTGCTGTATGTTGTGTATGCAAGTTGTTCAGAGAATAAGTCCTAAGAGTTCTCACCACAAGGAAAATTTTGTTCTATTCCTTTAATTTTGTATGTATGTGAGATGATGAATATTCACTAAACTTATTATGATAATCATTTCATGACGTATGTAAGTCAAATCATTATGCTGTACACCTTAAACTTATACAGTGCTGTACGTCATTTATACCTCAATAAAACCGTAAGAGAACAAAGAAGATGGTGTCATAGGTTCAAAAGAGCAACCCCCAATGCAAAACCCTGTTTGAAGCCACTGCTCTTTGAAATCTGCTATTATCCCATTAGCCAGAGCAAATGTGTGTAGCCAGAGCAAGTGGTGTGTAGCTGAACCCAGTGTCAAAAGATGGAGCAGGTCAACTACCCACAGCAGGAGAGCATTGCAAATTTACAGGAAGGAGTGAAGAATTAGGGCCGTCACTGCAATCTGCCACACTATATAATTTGAGGAATCATACTCATTGATTGATCCTGTTACTATCCAAGTATCTATCTATTTACCTATGCATTAACATAGATAGATATATATTGGTGCATTCTTAGAAATTTTCTATAAGGATGCCAAGAAAACTTAGAATAGTGGTTATCTCTTGGGAATGTAGGTTTGTAGAAGTAAGTGGGATAGATTTTAAAACCCACTTCCTAGCCTTCAAGACTTCATAATTTGCATGCTTATCATAAACAAATTTTAATTTTAAAATTTAAAAAATACTTTATTGAGGCATCAAAGCATACGAGATTCAGACTGATTGTGTGACTCTTCACAATTGGTGACTTTGAACCCCAAGTTCCCTCTGTCAATTCAGTCTCCCAAGCTCTGAATGGCCCTCCAGATTCTTCAGGCCCCAGCTTGGGAGGAGCTTCTCTGGTGGAGGAAGAGCACATTACTGAGCAGGATAAATGACCCCCAAGACTTGTCTTGAAGAAATCCTGCCAGATGAAGTAGACCAAAGAGACTGAAATATGACACGTTAACAGCCAGCACCGGGCTACCGTCTTGGCCTGAAATCCAACACCGAGCCTGTCTTCATTTTCAGCCACAGCTTGAAGTTGGCCAGAATCACTGTAGAGTTTCTATTTCTTAAATGTGACTGTGTCTGGCTGCAATTTTCTGTCAGGGATCCATGTTGGCCTTATGTAAAACTAAAGACTGCTTTCCCTTGTAGAAGCAACGGCACTAACCACATGTGAACAGATCATGTTGTCTGACGCAACCTCAGGTGTGTTACTGGTATTCTGTGATTGTTATCTAATTTAACGCGCTGCCAAGGAACCCTACATTTCCACACCATATGCATATGTCAGACGCCGAGATTGCACAATTAATAGCTTCCTGTTTGCAGTGGAATTTTCTACAATAGAAACACTAAATCAAGGTTTTAAATTTGGAAATCAATACAAATGTAAAATTTACTCAGGTATGTTGATGAATCATTGAAGATGTGGGGGGGTACCAGAAATTGAAAAAAGTCCAGTTAAATGAGAAAATAATATTTATAGATTTTCTTCTAATAGAGTAAAAAAAATTCAAGATATTATAGGCAACAAAAGGCAAGTTTGCTTATTTATTCAGCATGTATTTAAAAGTCTGTTATGTTCCAGACACTGTTGTAAGCTCTGGGAATATCACAGTAGTAATAAAAAGATGCCTGCCTCTTAGAGCTGACATTTTTCTAAGTGAAAACAGACAATAAATGAGAAACTAAATAAATAGCTAAAATAATTTCAGATAGTGACAAATGCTATAAATAAAATGAGTCAGGGTAATAGGATGGAAAGTGATGGGTAAGGGTGGGATCATGATCTGAGATGGGGCAGTCAGAGGAGGCCTCTCTGGAGAGATCACATTTGCTCTGAGACCCAACTAATGAGAAAGCACCAGCCACGTGAAGATTTTGGGAAAGAAGGAACAGCTGATGCAAAGGTCCTGGGGGGTCAGAGAATTTGGGGAGCTATTATGAAGGTCCAAGAATATTAAATAAAGGGAGAGTGGTATGAAATAAGGTCAGAGAGATAGGAGGGGCTAGATCAGTTTCAGTCAAACTGAAATATCAGTTTGACTCTATTTGCCACTGGAAGGGTTTTAGCTCATTATAACCCCATCAGCATCTTTCACTACTGAGAATATACCTGTAAAGCAAAACAAAACGAAACAAAAGTAGACCTTGGCATGTGCCCTGAAAATATTGTTGTTCTTTCTTTTTAATAAGTTTATTATTGAAGTACATGTTTTCTTGAATTAATAATAAAAATATTTATTGAGTACGTACTATGTGCCAAATATTGTTCTAGGGGTTTTGCATATTTTAATTTCAATATTTAATTTGTATATTTTTATTTAACCCTCAAAAATATCCTGCAATGTATATTTATCTGGTATTACAGAGGATGATGGAGTAATGCACCCAAAGTCACATTGCTATTAAGTGTCCAAACTGGTATTCAAGTTAAGTCTTTGAATCTACAGACTCTCTGTTCATTCTTCTTCACCATGCTGATGCCAAATCAACGGTTTCCTCATTCATTTGGGCTAATTCCTGTTCTGGTCTCAAAACCAATCAGTCCTCAATCATACAATTTAGCCAAGTTAGGTAGACATGGGCTATGACCATTTAAGAACAGCTAGCAATATTTGAGTCACTGTGCATTTACCTATACCTTCACAACTGGATGGCACACATGCATGAGCGCTGGGAACAACAGACTGACATTGAAACCATAATGCACAGAAGGCTGGAAGAACTTGTGACCTGAACCCAACTGGGTCAGTTACCTGCTAACATGAAAATATCAACATTCTCCAAAGGATTTAAATAAGACTCAGAGCCTCAAATGTTCAAAATATCTGGAATATAATCTAAAATTACTCAACACACACACAAACATACACATACATGCAA
The DNA here is from genome assembly GCF_000442215.2 of Lipotes vexillifer. Taxonomy (NCBI): domain Eukaryota; kingdom Metazoa; phylum Chordata; class Mammalia; order Artiodactyla; family Lipotidae; genus Lipotes; species Lipotes vexillifer. The sequence continues at coordinate 1,203,773 of NW_006780658.1, read as the reverse complement.
AATCAGGAAAATCACAACTCACCTGGGAAAACACAATCAGTAGATGCCAATGACAACACAACACAAGAAGTCAAAATTATGACAAAGACTTTAAAGAAATTTTCTTTAGTCAGGAGCACTTCTGTATGTTACTTTAAATATAATTATACTATGAGGAACCAACAGTTAGAATTCTGGATTTATAATTAATTTGGAGTCTTTAAACTGGATTAAATACATAGGGGTAGCCCAGAAAGAGAGT
>NW_006780658.1:1176429-1203522 GCF_000442215.2 Lipotes vexillifer | reverse complement strand
AAGAGTGTGGCTCTATACTCAAAGAGCATCTCAACTCTGCCACCTCCTAGCCACTTCATCATGAAGTTTACTTTGCCTCTTTCATCCCTTGTTTCCTCCTCCTTAAATGGAAGCTAACAGGGCCTGCCACATATACTTCTTGTGAGGTTTAGAGGTCATGTTAAGTCATCGCATAGTGCTGACATGCAGAATGGGAGCATTAATGCACATTTTCTCTCTCCTCTCCCTACATTAGCTTGCCAATTGCTGCCAGTCCTGACCTTGAAATGGTGAGATTTTCATCTTATTCTGGAAAAGGGCAGTCATCTTTGGTGTCTACTTCATTTCTGAACCAAGAATAATAAAAAGGAAAATAAAATTTCGCCTTTAACCATGGTGCCATGCCACTGCATGGTTTCTCTGGGGTGTTGGTTTACATAAGGCCCAAAAAGAGCAGGCAAAAGTCTTTTCTGATGCACCTTCCAGAGGCCAGAGGAAACGTTTGTTTCATGTTGGATGTATAGCCACACTTCCTGATTAACTCCTCAGTTGATTTATGTGTTTAACCTTCTGATTCGTATTCAGTGTACGGAAAAATGTCAAATGTATTGCTTTGAGATGGATTTAGATTTTTAGTATTAAGAATGGAAAAGTTGAAGAAAGAAAGGAACGGTTGAAGAAATTGTCCTTCACACCAACCTGATGAATATGACAATGGGGTCATGGAATTTTAGAGCCAGAAGAGATTTGGGGAGGCATCCAGGTCAGTGCCCTCATTTTGCACTTGAGGGACCTGATGGCTAGAGAGAATATAATTTTCATGACTTGGAAAAAATATTGTTTATATAAATACCTTTTTAAAGTGCCTTTTTCCATAAAAGCATGTAGACATACTCAAGAATGAGGTGAGGGAATGTGTCGTGTTCTCTGCTACATCCCCAGCTCCTAGAAGACCTCCTGGAACACTTGATGGGCTCTCAATAAATATCTGTTAAATGAATGTAGAAACCTTCAGCTCCCAGAGATAAGTGCCATAGGCTTTATGATGATTTAAAAGAATATCCAAGTAAAAGAGTTTAGAAAGTTCCTTTTTAGCCCATAAAAATAATTACCATAAAAGATCACTATCTGAAAGGAATCTGCACAACTAACACGAAGGATGTCCCAGCTTAGCTCTGCAGCCTCATTTGCCTCTGTCTGCCCCCATCCCAATGTCTATGCCTCCACCTCTCTTGCCTGTGGTTCTGCTCTGACAACTTTGTCCATCCTGGATCCAGGCTATCCATACAGATGCTACAGCTGTGCCTGTCCCCCGTTTAGCAGAACTGCCTTCCTACTGGGCCCGGGGCATTGGGAGTTGGCTTTGTAACTAGCTCCTAGCCTTTCATCACTGACACAAAAGTTCTTGCCTCTGTGAAATTTCATAGTTCAACCTTGCTCCACATAGCCCCAAAGCACCATTTTGGACCCATGCAATAGATTGGTCCTTTTCAAAGCAGAAAAATAGATTTTCTCCAAGTGTGCTAGAGGTCTATTAACACATCACTCTATATCATAATGGTTACCCAGCAGGTGTTTGTGGTATGCCATCTAAGCTTGTACTCCCAACTACAACACATACTGGTATGTAAATTTTTGCTAAATATGTATCATGTCAGGATATGAACTGATCAAATGTCCCTGTTTGCCCGGGACAATCCTGATAAATGCACAATAAAAAAGAGTGCCCTCTTTTACCGTAAAAAGTATCTCAGTTTGAGCAATAACCTTTAGGTTAAGAGATGCAGTCTGATCTCTGATAGGACACTAGCTGAGAGGATATTAAATATGGAATGCAGTCATGGAATTGGTTAGTGGTTAAGAACATCAGCTGTGGGTTCAAAATCTGGCTTTAGCGCTCACTAGTTAAGTGATCGCGAGTGAAATTGCTTATCCTTTAACACCTCAGTTCCTCAGCTGTAAACTGGGGCTGATAATGTAACTTATTGGTTTGTTTTGAGGTTTAAACAAGATAATATATGCAAAGCAGTTAGCACAGTCCCCGGTATTTAATAAGCACTTGATAATTGAGGGTTGCTTTTGATAGTTGTATGAAGTGATAAGTGGTCTCATTTCTTGCCCTCATTTTGCTGTTTTTCGTTTCAACTCTGGACTTTCCTCTATGACTGTACTTCATTTTCCCTCTAATAAAAGGTGTCACAGTCTTGGTCTTCACGCCTCATGTCTGGTTCAAGAGCTTGAGCTTTACAAAGTGACTTTTGGGTCTGATGAACACAGACCTCAATTTTAATTGCTGTCACAGGATTATACAAGAGCAATACTCAGTGTATGATCTGTGGCCCAGTGCCAAGAGTCCATAATGGCCTGAGAACCGGGTCAAACGTGCAGGTGCTTCGTTTTATTGTTATGGATAAATGACATGTGACTTCATAGACCTCAGTTTAATAAAGAATGAAAGGTTTCTTACTAGCAGTTTTTAAAGACTATTATTTATTTTGTCCTGGATTATTTAATTAATCCTTCAGTGTATATTGGTGCATCAACATAATTTTTGACCTGTTATTTTCCAGTCAATACTCTTTGACAGTTACATGCTTCAGTGCAAGTAGGAATCATCCATACTCTTATTGGTACAGTAGCTGTATACTTACTTTAAATATAAATTTAATGTAGAGTTAAATTATAATTAATTAACTAATACAAAATTCTTGTAATTTGTGTTTCTACAGAGACATTTCATGGTTATCCCTACGCCCTCTTTGTTCATTAAGGAATGGATAGAGCAGGTGTGCCATGGGATCTTTACTCCTTGTCACTGGGCTTTGGTCAGTTTGAGAGTCACTGGACCCCGGTCTTTCATGACTCCCCGGTTAGGTACAATATTATCCATGTGTGCGTGGGACTCTCACACTCATAAACGTTTGGATGTTTCTATAAGTAACTCACAATATGTGTGGAGAGGAGGATTAAAAGGGTATAAGTTTTAGAGTCACATAGTCCTGGATTTGAGCCCTGGTTTTAGTACCTGATAGTACCTACCATCTATGGTTGGCATAAGGATTAAATCAAATTATGCATGTACCAGGTGTATAACAAGAAGGTAACAAATGGTAGCTGTTTTTATAAGTATTATCTAAATTATTTCATTCAACCAATAGATGTCAGTCAACACTGGTTACATTGAACTACCATCACACTTAGTCTAGATCACTCAAAGGCAGAGCTCATGTATTTTGAATTCTGCAAAACTTCTCACCACTAAATGCAGAGCTCAGCATATATGAGAACTCTGGATATTTACTGAAAGTGGAATTACAGTTCGTTCACTTATTTATTTGTATAAAATTATTAAGTATGGAAATACAAGAAGGTATGTCTTAATGCTTTAAGCTTTCAGGTTGCTTAAAGTGTAAGATATCGCACTGTTAGTGGGGGAATGGACAAAGGGCACATTAAATACTGTAGTACAAGAGCTGTGATCACCAGCATTTATTGAGCCCTTACAACGTGTCAGGTATAAGGATAGGAGGTTTGCAGGCATAATCCTTTCTGATCCTCACAACAAATTTGCCTCTATTAGGCAAATACTATTATTATGTTCATTTAATAAATGAGGTCTCCAAACTTTGGAGAGGTTAAGCAACTGGCCCAGTCACAGGGCTAACAAAGGATAGGGAAGACCTAAAAGTCCAGAGTCTGCTCTCATCCATGCCCAAGAGATGGGTATTACATGCTTATGTCTCAAACACGGGAATCCCAAATGAAAGGGAGCTAAGAGAGGAGCAGAGGTGTGATATTGTGATTTATAAGAAGAAATATATATTTGGTTTTTGTCCCAGTTCCTGGCACAGAGCTCCTGAAAAATATTGGAATTTTCTAAATAATAAAGAGTAATGGGTCTGTTATACAGAGTGAAGTCAGAAAGAAGAAAAACCAATACTGTATGCTCACACATCTATATGGAATCTAAAAAAACAAAATGGTTCTGAAGAACCTAGGGGCAGGACGAATAAAGACGCAGAGGTAGAGAATGGACTTGAGGACACGGGGAGGGGGAAGGGTAAGCTGGGACGAAGTGAGAGAGTGGCATTGACATATATACACCACCAAATGTAAAATAGATAGCTAGTGGGAAACAGCTGCATAGCACAGGGAGATCAGCTCGGTGCTCTGTGACCACCTAGAGGGGTAGGATAGGGAGGGTGGGAGGGAGATGCAAGAGGGCGGGGATATATATAGTTGATTTACTTTGTTATACAGCAGCAACTAACACAACAATGTAAAGCAATTATACTCCAATAAAGATGTTAAAAAAAAAAAGAGTAATGGGAAATTCTTTTGTTATTTAGGTATTTTGTTCCTGAAATAACTTTAGAAAGGTTTCAACCACACCTGAGTTTCTGTTTATGAGGTGATTTTTGGGAAAACCCTAGATGACTGATGGGGGCTGGCTGCCAAAAGGAACCAATCATATGATTAGAGGTTTGGAACTTACAGCCCTACCTCCCAACCTCTAGGGAGGAGATGGGGGGGTGGAGGTTGAGTTAATCAATTATGGCCATACCTGTGTAATGAAGTATCTATAAAAATCCCTAAAGTATGGGGTTGGGGGTGAGGGCTTCCAGGTTGGTGAACACATGGAGGTACTGGGAGGGCGGTGTGCCTAGAGTGGGCATGGAAGTGCCGCACACCTTCCCATATTCCTTGCCCTATACATCTTTTCCATCTGCTGTTCCTGGTTTGCATCTGTTTCTTGTAAACCAGTAATCGAGTAGGTAGACCGTTTTCTTGGGCTCTGTAAGCCATTCTAGTAAATTACTGAAACTGAGAGGGGTCACGGGAACCTCCAATTTATATTCGGTTCGTCAAAAGCACAGTTGACAGCGTGGACTTATGAGTGGAGTCTGAAGTTGGGGGGCAGGCAGCCTTGTAGGACTGAGCCCTTAACCTCTGGGGTTGGTGCTCACTATGGGTAGTTGCTGTCAAAAATGAGTTAAGTTGTAGGAGACCCAGTCCACTGAGCACTGGAGAATTGTTTGATGTCAGAAAAGCCTCCACCACACTTGGTGAGTGTGGTAGTAGTGGAGAGTAGAGGAATAGACTTTTTCCCTTTCAAGAGGTAGGGTAAAGTGGGAAGGATAAAGAGGCATTCCATCAATTGCTTACTCCTTCCAGAGTCCATGTTAGGCTGACTCCAACCTACTTGGAGGCTGAAGGAACCTGGGGATTTCCGGTGGGCAGAGGACCCCACAGTCAGACTCAGTCACTTTGGAAAGGCATCATACTGGAGTAGAAAGAGCAGGAGTTTGGAGCCAGACAGACTCACATTGAATATCAAACAGTTACTAGCTGTGTACTCAGAGTCCTGTAATCTCTTTTGAGCCACAATTTTCTACCTTGTCAAAAGGAGAGAACAATACCATTTTACAGGTTGATGAGAAGATTAGGATAATACACATAAAGTACTTGGCATGTAATAGAGACTGAATTTATTTCAGACACTATTTAATGAATGGTCTAACTGCTCAATACACCACTCTGCTCTCTAATAGGAACCAAACCAAACACTTCTTAACTAAGTGCCTCTCAACCAATTGCCACGGGCATAGTGCTCTCCTCTACCAAGTGTGCTTCCCATTCTCTCTCTACCAACCTGAATCTTCTCATCTATTCAAGGCCCATCCCCATCACCTCCTTCTGGCCCTCTTTTCCACTGACCTCTTTCTTTCTTTGACTCACAGAGTGCTGAGGATCAGGGCTCCCGTATAGAGATTCTGATGCTTCAGAACGTCAATAGATGGGGCACCTAAGTGCTACAGAAAATATTTATTGTGTTACAACAAATATTTATTTGGTGCTCACTGTGTACCAAACACTATTCTGGGCATTTGGAATAGTGAACAGTGAACAGACCAAGATTCTTACTCATATAGAACCTCCATTCCTGCAGAGGGAGGGAGACAATAAACAATAGATACAATGAATAAATACATGACACAACACAAAACAAAGTGATAAGATTTACAGAATAAAGAATAAGTAGAGCAAGAAAAGGAAGAGCAGTAATGTGTGCAGGAGGGAACTGGGATCATAATTTTAAACAGTGAGGTCTTGGTAAGGCCACACAGAAGGAAAAATTTGAGCAAAGCCTTGAAGGAGTTGGCCATGCAGATCTGCAGAGAAGAACATTACAGGCAGGGAGAATAGCCTCTGCCAAGGTCTTCAGGCTGGAACGTGCCTGGTGTGTTGGGCACCCCCAACAATGAAGCCAGTGGAGCTGGGGTGGAGCGGGCACTAGGAAATGAGGTTAGAGCAGAAAAAGGTTCTCTGAGCTGTGCTGTAGCCTGAACATATTGTCCATGCCTGTTTGATGATCTGCTACATGTCTAAGTTCCAGAGAGTGTATCTGACCATCTATGGGACATTTCCACCTAGGTGACCTAAGGTACGCAAGAAAAACTCAACATATTCCCCTCTAAACCTGCCATTCTCCAGATTTCTCCATTTCTATTAATGGAACATCTACTCAATCAACCAAACCAGAAACCAGGGAATCATCTTTGAGTCTCCTGATCCCACATTCCCCCTGTCACCAAATTCAATCAATCATTAAGTCCTGACCCACAATACCTTCCAAATCCTTTCCCTTCTCTGCATTTCTACTATCTCTGAGCTTGGGTCACCTACAGAGACCACCAGGATCACAGCTTCTCCCTCCTAACTATTCTCGCAGCATCCAGTCTTGCATTCACCAAGGCTACCATTTGATTACCACTTATTCTTCCACGGTTACTTTTTCAAAACAGCCAATCAGACATTTTATTATCCAACTTAAAACTCCTCCATGACTACCCCTGAACTACCAGAACCTTCACTGTGGCTCTCAGAGCCTTTGCTAACTTGCTCTAATCACAGAACTCCTTGAGAAGAGTTCTGAAGGGCATTTTCTTACATTTCAGTCATATTTACCTGTGTCTTTATCAGAATAGTACTTCAGACACTGGCCTGACTGTATTGCCACTAATCTTGCTTTGTTGAGGGCTCAGAAATGACACTGCCTGCTAGGAACTAAAATAGATGAGTTCATGACAGGCAGCCAAGGAGATGTATATCTCCGCTGAGGTGCTTCCAAGAGTATGGCACTTAAGGAAAAAAACCCAAAGGTCTTTTGGGACTTCTCTCTTTTGCCTCTGGAAGAAGAGAAGCCAATGGGTGTGGCCAGGTTACCCTTTACCAGTATTATAGGAACACACCTGAGAGGCACTCTGGCACAATGAGAAGGCCACTGGATTTATAGATGGAAGACCCAGATTTGCCATCTGGCTGTCATGCCATTAACTTGCTGTGCAGCAGTGCACCAGCCACTTCAAAATTCTAGGCCTCAGTTGCTTCATCTGTAAAATGCAGAAATTGGCTTTAATGGCTCTTAAGATGCAGCTACTTTGTTCTATAAATCCATGATTCTGGGGTAAGTGGAAAAAGGACAAAGGGAAAGAAAAGAACAATTTACCTTTGCTTTTCCCCTGATGGAATAGAGTAATGGATGAATGGATGATGTTTTCTATGTACTCATTTGTTCAATAAATATTTATTATGTATGTACTATGAGCAAGATCCGAGGCTAGGACCTTGACCTAAGAACTGGACTTAAAGAAAAGTACACTGAGTGCAGAAATGGCTTTTATACAGATATGCATTGCACAACTTAATTGCTTTCAGACAAATGCCCTACTGAGCCTAGATATCTAAAGGTTTTCCTTAGAGAATGTATCATATTTTAAAACTCTAAATGGCTTCAGTATTCTGTATTAAAGCCCTGCAATAAATGAAAAAGAGGCCCTGAACTGCCACCTTGAAATCTAACATTTGGATGAAATAATTTTAATTCATGAATTCATCAGGATTGCTATCAAAATGATTGAAGGCAGCAAAAAACTTCCAGGAGAACTGGACCTTTAAGAACTGATTTTTTTGTTGGCAGAGGAAACATGACCACTATAATGGGACAATTTAAATGCATAACTGTTAAAACAAACTCTTTAAACTATTCCCTGCATGTCCCAACATTCATCATGTTGACTAGCAAAACATCAATTTTTCATAAAATACTGTATAACTGAAAAGGAGACATTTAAAGGAGAGGAAAAAATTGAATTTTCTGTTTTAGCTCAGGCTCCGATGATTTCGGCATTTTATAAGGTGATTAACTGATTGTATGAAGGGAAGAAGCAAGTGGTTCTTCACAGAGCTCTACAGATTGAGTTCTGCTTTATTTTTTTTCCTTCCTTAAGCACCTTGATTTTTTCACCTCCCTGAGGCACTGCATACATGGCAAGAAGAGTGAGTTGGCTACATGACAAAGTCTATACTATTGTGCCTTCACTTCTGCCTCAACAAACACCAGTTTTGGCAGCCCACATGTGGCAACATGGATTAGAACAGGGCACAGCTCTATTTTGCTGAAACTGAATATCCACAATGCATTTTACATTGGCGAAAGGAAAAAAAGGCTAAGGATAAAAGTTTTTATAAAATCTTTCAAGAGCTATTCCTAATTTTTTTAAATTATCATGGGAGCTGGATTTATTATTATTATTATTTTTTTTTACGGTACGCGGGCCTCTCACTGTTGTGGCCTCTCGCGTTGCGGAGCACAGGCTCCGGACGCACAGGCTCAGCGGCCATGGCTCACGGGCCCAGCCGCTCCGCGGCATGTGGTATCCTCCCAGACCGGGGCACGAACCCCTGTCCCCTGCATCGGCAGGCGGACTCTCAACCACTGCGCCACCAGGGAAGCCCCTCATTTACATTCTTATGGACAAGAATCATTTGCAGTAATATCTATCTTCTACAACTTAACTTCTACTCTTTCAGAGCTACAGAATAGCCTAGTCAATAGAAATATAAAGGTGCACACACCTTATGAAATCAGATAACCCATGGATAGATCACTGGATATCTACACTCCATTGAAAGAACACCTAATAATCTCTTTTGCCCATTTCCAATTCTTGGACAATTTTTCCAAGCAATTTAAGATGAGAGAGTCATCATATTTCCTTGTCTTACTCTTGGTTTGTCTGAGTAATGCAACATTTAGATTGTTTCAACGTTTTTTCCTGTAAGAAGCAATACTTCACTGATTATACTTATGCATATATTTTAATACATATTTACTAGTATTTATGGTGGAGAGTTTCCTGTAAGTTGAATTACTAAGTCAAAAGATATGACCATTAAAGAGTGATCAAGGGCTTCCCTGGTGGCGCAGTGGTTGAGAGTCCGCCTGCCGATGCAGGGGACAGGTGTTCGTGCCCCGGTCCGGGAGGATCCCACATGCCGCGGAGCGGCTGGGCCCGTGAGCCATGGCCACTGAGCCTGCGCGTCCGGAGCCTGTGCTCCGCAACGGGAGAGGCCACAGCGGTGAGAGGCCCGCGTAACAAAAAAATAAAATAAAATAAAGGAGTGATCAAATAGCCAAATTACCCTCCAAATATGTGTGCTAATTTTATTTCCAATAAAAAGTATATGCGGGTGGGTCACCACATCCCCAAACATTGCTAACACTTAATATTATATATCTTTGAATTTTTTTCCAATTTGGTAGAGGAAAATTTTTGTTTTAACATACTTTTTCATAATGATTAGTAATGAGGGGGAAAATATATCAGAACTGCTGTGATGATTAAACAAATAAAGAACTTAAAACAGTCCTTGCCATTTAATAAAACACTCAATACATACGTAGACTTTGCTCATTTTCTTCTAAAAAAATTGTTTAAAATTCTAATTAATTTTAGGACCTATTTCTATACTGGGGATATTAAACCTTTGTCCAATATAAATACTGAGATATTTGACCTAAATGAATGTGTGTGTGCGCACACATTCATTTAGGCCAAATATTTCAGTATTTTCTTTCTTGGGCTCAGGGTTTTTATGATTTCCTATGAAATGTATTTCTCAACCAAAGCTTATGAAAATATTTTTCTAATGCTTTTATAATTTTTTTATATTTAGATTTTTAGTCCATCTGGAATTTCTTTTATATATGGTGTGAGGAAGGGATATGCATTTATTTGTTTTCAGATGGATAAACAAATATCAAGATAATTTATCAAATAGTTTATCTGTTCCTCACCAATTTGAAATACTACTTTTATTACAAATATCTTTTTACTTGAGTATACCTTTGAAGTCTATAATATGTATCACTGATCTATTTGTTTATTTTTTGCAACTATACAACACTGTTTTAATTACTGTAGCTTCATAGGAGTTCTAATATTTGGAAAGGCAAGTCCCCCTCAATGTTCTTTTTTTTCTTCACATTTTGCTTAATTCTTCTTTCACATTTAATCTTCCCACTGAATTTTTTTTTTTGGTTGTGGTGGGTCTTTGTTGCTGTGCATGGGCTTTCTCTAGTTGCGGTGAGAGGGGGGCTACTCTTTGTTGCGGTGCGTTGGCTTCTCATTGTGGTGGCTTCTCTTGTTGCGGAGCATGGGCTATAGGCATGCAGGCTTCAGTAGTTGTGGTGCGTGGGCTTAGTTGCTCTGCAGCATGTGGGATCTTCCTGGACCAGGGCTCAAACCCGTGTCCCCTGCACTGGCAGGGGGATTTTTAACCACTCCGCCCCCAGGGAATCCCCCCCCCCACCCCCCCACCCACTGAATTTTAAAATCACCTTGTCCAGTTCTGGAAAAGGCCTATAGTGGTTTGGAGTGGATTTACATTGAGTTTATAAATATACTTGGAGAAAATTTTAAATTTTGCTATTGAGTCTTTCATCCAGAAACTTAACCACCACTTAATTTATTTGGGTATGATTTTGTGCCTTTTAGTAAAGTTTTGCAGTCTTATCATTTAGGTTTTACACATTTCCTGTTAAGTTTACTTCTTGGCATTTTTAGTTTCTGATCTTTTGTGAGTGAAGTATTTTCCATTACATTTTCTAATTGTTATTGCTGGTATATAGCAAAGCAATTGTTTGTTTTACGTTAACCTTATGGTTGGTTATCTAATTCTACAAAGTTTTCAGTTGATTCTCTCAAATATTCCAGGTAAAGGGTCATACTACTTATAAATAATGATAGTTTGGTCTCCTTCTTTCTAATATCCATAAAACATTTCTTTTGCTTTCTCATTCCATTGGCTAGGATTCTCAAAACATCATTGAATACTGGAAGTGATGCAAGGCATTCTTATCATGTTCTTTATTTCAATGTTGGTGGAAATGATTCTAATATTTTGCCATTAATTTAACTATTTCTTATATGCATCTAATAGCTCTTCTTTTTCAGTAATGGCTCTATTAGTGAAAAGAAATGGCAACTATTGAGATAATAGATTTTCCTGTCCACTCACTTTAAATCTGTACCTATATCACCTGGTATCATTTAGAGTAAGCACCACTTACTCTAATGATTGTGAATTTCAGGGATTGACAAACTATACAACTCAGCTCATGGGCCAATTCAATCTCACCACATGTTTTGAGGTGGATGGACCTAGAGTCTGTCCTACAGAGTGAAGTAAGTCAGAAAGAGAAAATCGAATACCGTGTGCTAACACATATATGTGGAATCTAAAAAAAAAAAAAAAATTGGTTCTGAGGAACCTAGATGCAAGACAAGGATAAAGACACAGACATAGAGAATGGACTTGAGGACACAGGGAGGGGGAAGGGTAAGCTGGGACGTAGTGAGAGAGTGGCGTGGACATATATACACTACCAAACGTAAAATAGCTAGCTAGTGGGAAGCAGCTGCATAGCACAGGGAGATCAGCTCTGTGCTTTGTGACCACCTAGAGGGGTGGGATAGGGAGGGTGGGAGGGAGACACAAGAGGGAGGGGATATGGGGATATATGTATGCATATGGCTGATTCACTTTGTTATACAGCAGAAACTAACACAACATTGTAAAGCAATTATACTCTAATAAGGATGTAAAAAAAAAGAGAAACCAAAAGAAAAAAAATAGATTTATATTAACATGTGCCTATTTATTCACACATTGTGTGTGACTGTTTTGCACTACAATGGCAGAGTTGAATAGTTACAATCAAAACTATATGGCTTGCAAAGCCTAAAATATTTTCTGCCTGAAGGTTTACATAAAAAGTTGCCAACCCTCAATGTATTGGATCATTCAGATCATTTGATAGTACCCTTAAGAAGCATCTAAATTCATTGGTCAAGAATGCTCTAAAGATACCCTTCCTTAAAAAAAGCTAAATTAGACTTTTCATTTTAGGCAAATGTTTGTTGGTCAGACAATCCTGAACATTTCTGTTCAACTTTTTTTTTTTTTTATTCAGGGTTGCATTTTGCAACTAATTTATCTGGTAGAACCAGTCCTGCTCAAAATATATCATTTTAGGGATTTTTATGATAGAAGTAGATGATTAAATCTTATGCTCAAAGATCTTTTGTGTCAAAGTTACTTCTTCCATGCCCAATGATACTGGATTCTGGAGTCTAAAATAGAGCAATTCTCTGAGAACTTGGTATATTCAAACTGCACTTTTGTACTTTAGTACTTTGCCTTCAGTCCATTTCTCCTCAAGGAGTACATATATGCATGTAAAAAGGAATAGCACAAACTTACTTTCAAAACAAAGCTACATGTATGTAGAATTGCAGGTGTTTTCTACCAATGTGGAACATCCCTTCTTCATCATTAAATACTGCTTAGGGACCTTAAATAATCTGAAATAATATTTTAAACATTTAAATAATATTCAAAATCCTAGGTAGATAGTTAACATACTAGAGAAAAAGTTTGAAGGATATGCCCAACGTTAGTTATTCTAGATTTTCTCTACTTGGTTACCCTTCGGAATGGATTACCAGAATTCTCTATATCTGAATTATCTGTCTCCTCAATAAAATGGACTTTACAAAACTACAAATTGATACAATCCCTTGGTACTTTAGTCAAAGACTGCTATAAGAGATGCCCATAAAAACACAGAGCATCTTTTGGTAAAAGGGCCAAAGTCTAACACAGTAAAGAGTGATGTGGGTTAAAGCTTTTTTCTCTTAATGAACTGGTGTGAACTTTACCCAGGCAAAAAGAGCTATGGAAACACTTCCTTCATTTTCTGCCTTCATTGCCAAGTAGCTTAGATCTAAGTTGTGATATTATTACTTATGTTCACCTATATCCAGTTCTTCTCTATTTCTGACACACAGGTGATAATTTCCTCTTCCTCTGGAGGTAGGTGTGGCTATATGACTTATTATACCCCCTCTGCCAAAAAAAAGAGGTGACTAGAAGTAATATGAGTCACTTTGAGGCCAAGGCATTTAATTGCTAGAGTTCAACCCTCCACCTCTTTTTCCCAGGCTATAGTAACCAAGAAAGCTACGGATAAGAGATGCAAGGGGGAGGGGATATGGGGATATACGTATACGTATAGCTGATTCACTTTGTTATACAGCAGGAGCTAACACAACATTGTAAAGCAATTCTACTCCAATAAAGATGTTAAAAAAAAAAAAGATTTAAACTATGGTGAAATCTGTCAGCCTGGGCCTAAAACTTACCAATTAGAAGTAGAGGCAGAGGCAACTCTTAAACTATATTGGATGCATAGCATGAGCCAAGAAATACATTTATACTGTATTATGCCATTCATATTTTGAGATTATTTTTTACTGCAGCATAGCCTCGCATACTCTAACTGATAACCTAAATGTTATGTTAAATTTATTACAATATTGTTTTAAAAAGTATATTCCTGGGCTTCCCTGGTGGCGCAGTGGTTGAGAGTCTGCCTGCCGATGCAGGGGACGCGGGTTCGTGCCCCGGTCCGGGAAGATCCCACATGCCGTGGAGCGGCTGGGCCCCTGAGCCATGGCCGCAGAGCCTGCGAGTCTGGAGCCTGTGCTCCGCAACAGGAGAGGCCACAACAGTGAGAGGCCCGCGTACTGCAAAAAAAAAAAAAAAAAAAAAAAAGTATATTCCTATATACACCCTGTTATTTAACTTTATGCTTTTTAAAAATTCAATTACTTATACTTAATTCTTTTAAAAAATGATAATCTTCCAGCCTCTGTTATTTATCTTGTACTTTTTCCCTTGATTTTCATTATTTTTGGTTTGATCAATCAGGATCTTTGAAAGTAATCTCCCCTCTTGTGTTTGTTTATAATCCCTTTTGGAAGCAGGTAGAATATAGTCAATATGAGCACAAATTTCTGACTGTTGGGTCAATTTGGTTAAACTGATTGGCTCAACTTAATAATATAAAAAGATAAAAACAAATCTGATTGTAGGCATTATATGTTAAGTCCGTACTAGGGTTTGTTGTTGCTGCTGCTTGCTTTTATCTTTTGTAATTGGTTAGCTACAAACGGTGACCCTCTTATTACTGTTTTTATTGATGGTATCCTAGTATATAGATCAGTGACTAAATTTTTTGTTGCTATTTCTGTACCTCTTCTGTGTGCCTCTATGACTATTTCTTTGTTAAGGAGTGTTTATCATATCTACTGATATTGGTATTGGTCATTTCATGCTACTGTTGCTTTGAAGAGCTACTCTTACCACTGGCATCAAAAAGTAGAACTAGGGGGCTTCCCTGGTGGCGCAGTGGTTGAGAGTCCGCCTGCCGATGCAGGGGACGCGTGTTCGTGCCCCCGTCCGGGAAGATCCCACATGCCGCGGAGCGGCTGGGCCCGTGAGCCATGGCCACTGAGCCTGTGCGTCCGGAGCCTGTGCTCCGCAACGGGAGAGGCCACAACAGTGAGCGGCCTGCGTACCGCAAAAAGAAAGTAGAACTGGGAGCAAACACAAAAGTCACTGTTGCTCTTGAACACCATTTAACCTTTGGAGAGCAGGAAGCCCTCCAGATGTAGAGCCAGGTCAGTCCTCTGCATTCCAGAAAGAGCCAAAGGTCTATTATATTCCTTGAATGGCCCTTTCTGTCAGAGACCAGGCAATGATTCTAGTGCTACTTTGGTCCAAAATGTTAGTCAAATGCCACCTTTGTCTAATAGGAAATTATCCACATGCACAAACATACATTACATTTACAAAATATCTATCAAATATTGAAATATAAGGTAGAACTATTATTTTATTTCATTACGCTGGCACCCACTTTTATTTATTCAACACTATGCAAACATTTATTGAACACCTATTATGTGCCAGCCACTTTTTTAGTTCCTTGAAACAGGTCAGTTAGGGAAACAAAGTTCATGGCTCTCAGGTGGCCTGCATTCTAGCAGGTGGAGTCAGACAATAGGCATAATAAATAAGTTGATAACTGTTATGTAAAAGAAAGTAGTAGAACAGAGTAAACTGGCAGGTTTCAATGTTAAAGACAATGGAAGGTTAGCCTCACTGGGAAGGTGACGTCTGATCAAAAACTTGAAAGAGGTAAGGCCATTGGCTAGGCAGATATTGAGGGAAGAGTCTTCTATCCAGGCAGATGGAGCAACCAATCAATGTGAAGGCCCAAGGGTGGAATATGCCTGGGTCCCCAGAGAACAGCAAGATGGCCAGATGACTGAAGTAGAGGAGTAAGAAGTATCATAGCAAATGAGGGCAGAGAGGCAATGAGAGGAGGAAAATCCCGTAGTGCTGTAGGCTTTTGCCCTGAGAGAGATGGGGAGCACGGAGGGTTAGAGAAGACGAATGACTTGCTGACTAAAGTTTGTTTTATTCTTTCCTTGCGGTACACGGGCCTCTCATCATTGTGGCCTCTCCTGCTGCGGAGCACGGGCTCCGGACGCGCAGGCTCAGCGGCCATGGCTCACGGGCCCAGCCGCTCTGCGGCATGTGGGATCTTCCCGGACCGGGGCACGAACCCGCGTCCCCTTCATCGGCAGGCAGACCCTCAACCACTGCACCACCAGGGAAGCCCTGACTAAAGTTTTAAAAGAATAATTCTGGCTGTCATGTTGAGAACAGACCCTGGGGATAGGGTTGAAACAAGAAGGCTAGTTAGAAGGTTATTACAGAAATCTAGGCAAGAAATGATGGGTAAAACTGCAAAAGTGGTAAGAAATGTTCATGCTCTCAATATATCTTCAAGGTGATCCAGCAGGGTTTCTGGATGGAAAAGCTGTCAAGGATGACTCTAAATTTGGAGGCCTAAATTAAATATGATTTAAAAAATTAGGAAAAAAGCAAACCTATGGTAAAAAAGTTCAATTCAGTTTCTAAAACAAAAAGCTTTATATTTACTAAAATGTTGACCCCTGATATGTGTATCAGGGTTACAAGCAGGAATCAGGGCTACGTTCAGAGGTAAGTTCTCTAGCACTCATAATCCTCTATGTCCACCTTGTGCTGCCTGCTTGCTTGAAATTTTTCTTTTTGTATTTTATTAATCCACCCCTTGTGTAACAGTGAAAATAAACTGCCCTAAATGATTCACCTCGCTCAAGAGCACTCATAAACAACCCATAGTAAATTAAGCATCTCCTTGTAAATGTAGTTCATGAGGTTGTTAAAATTTGCCCACATGAAAGTGACACTTACAAACACTTATGAACAGTTATGAGCAGTTATGAACTGCTGTAGACTGTGCTGTTCCATATATAACACATCTTTTACTAGTGTGTGGTCCACTTTCCAGAAGAGGGATGCAGCAGAATCTGGTGAAAACTGCCTGAGTTTTGGAGTCAGACCCGACTGTGTTTGAATCCTAGATTTGGTAATTACTAGCTACGTGGCACTGAAAAAGTTGCTAAACCTCTCTGAACCTCACTCACTTTCCTTATCTGTAACCTTGGGACAATTTCCATCTTGCTTGGATATTGTGAGGATTTACAACAATGTATATAAAGTCTGGCATCTGGCAGGTGCTAAGCAAATAGAGATATTATCATAATATATAATATAAAATTATTAATGTATGTTATCATATATTGTTATATAAAGTTATTATATTTTAATTTGTCAGTACTATATTAATAAGTTCCATATATTAATATAATAATAATAGTATGACAATGACATCTAAGGCAGATTCAAAGCAGAATTGATTCTATATATTTTACTAGAAGACATAAGAAAGTTCTATCTGACATCTCATATCTAGAGTTTTGGTGGCCTATATATCTCTGGTTGCTTGGAGAAAAGAGATACACAAAATGAAAATGTGTCAGCCTTAAACACATCAACAACTGATGGTAAACAAAGCAACCAGAAGCTGTTTCCTGATATAATGATGAGACCACAAGAGCTGGGAGAAAGATTATTCTATCCAAGGCCCACTTGCAAATGGGATTTGTTCTGTCAACCACCCTCTTGGGATTTTAGGACTGCCTATCTCTAACTGTCACAGCATCTTTTCAATGAAAGAACTTTTAAATTTCTCTTTTCTGCCATATTTTCTCTAACATTGATTGATTAGATTGAGATTTGAATTCAAATTATAGATTAAAGCCACATCTTAAGCATCAGACTAGGGTTCTGAAATGCAAATTTTCATTTGTGATTCCCTGCTAGAAAATAAAAAGATGATATTTGAGGATTTCAAATGGGCCAAAGCACTCCTGATTTTTCATACCATTCTCTTGGAAAAGTTAAGGACAAGTCAGACCACTCTCTGGCACAGGTTGCAGGTGAGTGAACAAAAGGTGTCTAGATATACTAAGTACTTTTTACTGAGCCAGTAACTATGTTCAACACTGTCATAGGCATCATCTCATTGGTCCTCAGAACAAGCTAGATCTGTAAAACTCCCATTTTACAGATGAGGAAACTGATGCTGGGAGAGATTAGGAAACAAGCCAAAGTCCACACACCTGGTACTCGGTATAGCTAGGATGAGAACAGATCTCTCCTGCTTTCCCAGAAAGAACTCTCTCCCCACATTTCTTCTCATATTTCATTTCTTCTTCCCATCCCATCTTTTCCCCAGAATACCAGGCACTGTCACTATGGTGGCCATACTCTGAGTTACAGGACTAATGTAACCCCAGTAAAGGCTGAGAAAGAAGCTTACAGAAGTTCCCCAAGTATGCAGTGGCTTGTAAGCACTAATAGGGGACTACCAATGCACTACTTTGAAGTCAACTTGAGTCTTCCAAATCATATGAAAGCCCTAAATATCCATTGGGGGAATTAAAACTAGTTGTTTCTAGTAATTACAAATTATATCACTCCATTTTATGCATGCATAGTTAAAAAGCCACCACAGGCTATAAAATCATTGGATAATGAAAAAAACATCCTAAGGTTTTGGTTTATTGTCCCTGCTATCAGAGATGACCACAGCCACCGTTACAAATGTGTAAACAACCTCACTGAAGGTTTAATGTGCTTTTATCACAAGCCTCCATTGTCCGCTACCCGTGAGATGAAGCTTTGTGCTCCTGTGCATTTGGGTAATTAAAGTCCTTTCACTCAATAGAGAAGCAGAGACAGTTATCAACTAATTTATGAAAGAAACAGGAAGACTCATATTACTAGCAAGAGCTGCGGTAGGAATTTTGATTTAGGTGTGGACATTATTAATTGCCACTGCGAATTTAGAGGCAGACTTCTCAGATACAAAACCTTCATAAGAGGCTGTGTCTAGGTAATAATAACAGAAGATGGTGAACAGATCCAGCTTCCAGAGCTGCTTTCAATTACCTGCTTTCCTCCCTGAGAGAGCTCAGAGGTTTCCTGGGAGGGCTGTACCAGGAGTTCAAAGAGTACAGTGTAAGCCTGACATAAAAACAAGGTTGTGCTCACAAGCCCCGTGACCTGACACCAATCAGGGCAATCACACAACAGAAAGATGCAAATTCACTACCTCTTCCTCCTCAGAGAATGTTTGTCTGTGAGACTGGTCAAAAGATCTAACAATTCCCAAGTATTTTGAAAGTTAAAAACAACCAACATAGGAGTCAATGATCTGTTTGATATTGTACCTCTAGGAAAGGTTTCCTGAAAATCAACAACCTCCCTTCAGGAAGAATTATTGTTTTTATCCAGATACCTCTACTTGCCACCTTATTGTGGCTGGAACTGACTGCCTGGTGTGGCAAAGCTCAGCAAGTCCCAGCTCTACAGAGTGAATTACTGACGACACACAAACACTGAGATTAATCTTAAATACTGCCTGGGCTGCTCCCCTAAATACTATAAATTAGGTGATAAGAATGCAGTTGTGTGGGACTGCTAAAGGCAGTTTTTTCAGCTTCAAATCACCCAAGAAAATACTTTTGCCTTTGAAGAGTTTTCATTGTTAGGGATGGATCCTGTTTTCAAAGGGAAAATGTCACAGTCCTTGATTCTGCTTTCCTAATCTCTTAATCATTGCTAAAACCCAACCCTACTCTGGCTCCACAGGCCACCCCACTGACAGAGCAAAATTGACCAAACTGACAGAAGCCAATTGACCGAAGACAGTGACAATTAAGAGGACAGAAGATGCAGTGCATGTTCACCTTCCTTGAGTCTGGATGGCCATGGTTACTCCTATCATTCCTTTCCTCCACTGTCTATGGGTTCATATGGCCCTTCCTTGGGTTCATAAATTCTAAATCAGTGAGATTTCTCGTAGGAAGCAGACTTGTTAATAATACACTTTTCAGAAGTGTCTAAATACCACAGGATGATGAGAGGCTAAAAACACAAAATTAATTTTGCATTACACAGTTCCAGTTAAAAAAAAAAAAAAATTGCTCCAATGTAAATGACTCATTATCCCCTGGAGAGGTACTGTTCTTCAATTACTTAAAAACCAGTCACTTCCTTGAGTTACTCTGCATCTCAACTGACTACCAAAAAATAGATGACTGAGACAGCAGCTGACAGCCCAAGCCTGAACAAAGCAATGGATTCATGATTCCTATTCTTTCTATTTGACTTTATTTTCCCCATGCTTATAGGGCATAGGTCTATAAGATACAATAAATCATCTGCAAGAAAAAGGTAAGCACGCCCAGTCCTTGACCAAGGTAAACGTGTGAAACCCAAGGTCTGACCATGAAGAAAGCACTTGGAAGAAAGTACTCCAGCCACACTGTTCTTTGGTGAATGAGGACACTGGGTTCTTTGGTGATAGAGGCTAAAATTGTCCAGCGTGTCTTGGTTGGAAACCAGGCCAGTAAGCAGGAGTATAGAGACAATGGGCTGTTTGTAACAATGAAAGTGCTTGGCTTTCAGAACTATTCATGCTACTTTCCACAATCTAGCTGAACAATTAATTTACTTCCAACCCCTAGCAATCAAGTCTAGTTTCTGGTTCAAAAGAATTAAGGAATTGAAAAAGAACAAAGTGAAAACTGCAAAGTTCAACCACCTTTGAAAATCCAACTCTAGTGTTACAATGGAGTAGTTTGCCATGAAGAATAAGTTTAAGGGAAGGATAAGTCTGAGCCCATAAAAGTAATGATACCACATCTAAAAACGAAATAGTAAGGCTCAAAAACAGCCTTTTCAAAAGGGTGTGTTTTCCTGACTTCTTCCAGTGTGTATTTTACACTTAGAACACACATCACAAATAAGCAACATTACACAACATTTTTTTTCTTTCTGCCTTACTTCACACTGTATGACAATCTCTAAGTCCGTCCATGTCTCTGCAAATGGCACTATTTTGTTCCTTTTTATGGCTGAGCGATATTCCATTGTATATATGTGCCACATCTTCTTTATCTATTCCTCTGTCGATGGACATTTAGGTTGTTTTCATGTCCTGGCTATTGTAAATAGAGCTGCAATGAACTCGGGATGTATGCATCCTTTTGAATTCTGGTTTTCTCTGGATATATGCCTATGAGTGAAATTGCTGGGTCATATGGTAGCTCTGTTTTTAGTTTTTTAAGGAACCTCCATACTGTTCTCCACAGTGGCTGCACCAATCTACATTCCCACCAACAATGTAGGAGGATTCCCTTTTCTCCACACCCTCCAGCATTTTAAAAGTAATGATACCACATCTAAAAACGAAATAGTAAGGCTCAAAAACAGCCTTTTCAAAAGGGTGTGTTTTCCTGACTTCTTCCAGTGTGTATTTTACACTTAGAACACACATCACAAATAAGCAACATTACACAACATTTTTTTTCTTTCTGCCTTACTTCACACTGTATGACAATCTCTAAGTCCGTCCATGTCTCTGCAAATGGCACTATTTTGTTCCTTTTTATGGCTGAGCGATATTCCATTGTATATATGTGCCACATCTTCTTTATCTATTCCTCTGTCGATGGACATTTAGGTTGTTTTCATGTCCTGGCTATTGTAAATAGAGCTGCAATGAACTCGGGATGTATGCATCCTTTTGAATTCTGGTTTTCTCTGGATATATGCCTATGAGTGAAATTGCTGGGTCATATGGTAGCTCTGTTTTTAGTTTTTTAAGGAACCTCCATACTGTTCTCCACAGTGGCTGCACCAATCTACATTCCCACCAACAATGTAGGAGGATTCCCTTTTCTCCACACCCTCTCCAGCATTTATTGTTTGTAGATTTTTTGAAAATGGTACAGATTAACTTATTTGCAAGCAGAAATAGAGTCACAGATGTAGAGAACAAACTTATAGTTGCCAAGTCGGGAAGGGTGATGGGATGAACTGGGAGATTGGGACTGACATATACACACTACTATGTATAAAACAGATAACTATTGAGAGCCTACTGTATAGCACAGGGAACTCTGCTCAATGCTTTGTGGTGACCTAAATGCGCAGGAAATCTAAAACAGAGTGGTTATATGTATACGTATAACTGATTCACTTTGCTGCACAGCAGAAACTAACACAACATTGCAAAGCAACTATATTCCAATAAAATTTTTTTTAAAAAAGAACAAACCACAATTGTGTTTGGACCAGCCACTACTGAAGTGCTCAATAGCCAACATGTGGCCAGTGGTCACCATGTCGGACTACATAGCTCTATGCCATTGCTCCTGGTGCAGTGTCTGGAACCCAAAAGATACTCAAGGAATATTGCTGACAAATGAGTCTCAGGCACAAGCAACATTAATTATTGCATCTTTAATGTCACAAGGTTGAAAGTTCCATGTAAAGTCATTATGATAAAAATTTTTGAAGTTAAATCTTCCTATAACCTCTGGATTTTTAATAATTCCTTGATGTGCAGATTAATTCAGTTAGTCATGTCTCATCATAAATAACAGTATGACCAATAATCTTACTGTGTTTCAGTTTGCCCCTTCATGATGTGTGGAGTTACTTAGGAAGAAAAAGCTTTTCCTAGAGTTAATCTTCTTCCTAGGGCCCACAGATTCCCACTGGGCTCAGAGATATGCATGCTTCTTTGACTCTAATATGCTCAATTTTTTAAAAGTGTTTTCTGTCAAATAAGTTGCTCTGCCATCACCCTGCTCACTTCCTGTATCCCTTCTGTTTCTCAGTGACTGCTCTGTTTTTCACCTTCCCTAACATTGTAGAGCAGGAGGCAAGAGTACAAATGGAGCCTCACCTACTACATATATAAATACTTAAAATTAGAAGCCAAGTAAGTGAACTGTTAAATAAAATGTGTTCATTCCTCCACCACTGACAAACATACACTGAAAAAAACAAAATTCAAAACAGACATGTAAAGCTATGTTTTTTATAAGTTCTATTAATGGGCCAGTGATATTCAGAAGAATAATGAAAATAAAAATAGATGATTAATTGTTTATTTAAAATATAAATAAGTTATTTTTCTTGAAGATATACTATGTTATTATAATCAAGGTTTTCCCATAATTTGTGTTCTACTGAAAGGAATGATTGAAAGCAGGAGTCAGCAAACTTTTTCTGTACAAGACAAATAATATTTTCAGCATTGTGGGTCATATAGTCTCTGTTGCCACTACTCAACTCTGCTGTTGTCATGTGAAAGCAGCCATAAGCAACACATAAGCAAATGAATATGACTGTGTTCCAATAAAACTTCACTTATCGACATCAAAGTCAGAATTTCATATAATTATTATATGCCACAAATACTACTGTTCTTTTGATTTTTTCCAACTATTTAAAAATGTAAATACATTCTTAGCATGCAGACTACAAAAATAGGTACAGATTTGGTCTGTAGGGCATAGTCTGCTGACCCCTGATATAAATGATTGAAAAACGAAATGCAATTGATTTCAAGTGTGCAAAGTTTGAGTCTAGTATAGAAAGTGTAAATTAAAATAAATGTAAAAATACAAAAATAAACCATTTCTCATGTTTTCTAAAAAGTTATTTTTATTCTAAAATATTAAAAAATTGACTGCTAAAGTAAAAAGGCAAAATACACATTTCCATCACTAATTATAAAATTTTAAATCAAAATTATTTAAATATTTCAGAAATTCTCAACTTCCATTTCAGCCCCATAATTCTTAGTTTTTCTTAATGCCAGTGCCAAATATGGTCCATATTCAGCTTTAATTTGAAATGGAAGGTCTTTATTTTAAGCCCCTTCTGTTCACTTCCCAATTCTAATTAACAATTTGTACACTTGAGAAATACAGGCTGGCTTAAGACTAATCTTTTTCAGAGTGTCCTACTTAATTTGTACTCAGCCTGAGAAATTAGAGATAACAGCTTTTAATTACTGAAAAACAGGTCTAAAAATGCTTAGGCATGCTAATCATTTCATACATTCTTTGACAGATATTCTTTGACCAATATGAATATCTCAATTTTGATCATCTATTCTGGTAAAACTCAAATGTATATGATTGTCTTTTGCCATAAAGCTGTATCATGGAATGTTCTGTGAGATGATGCCAATGGGAAAAGAAAAATTACCACAACACAGGTAGATAATGATAATACATACACTCTATTATTGCATTAGTTTGCAAAGCACTTCCGTATACACTATTTCTTTTCATTTTAAAATTTTGTAATGTCAGAAGTGCCCCTATACTTCCTTCTCCCCTTAGTATTTCTGGCTTCATTCAATTGATGGAATGCTACACATCTCAGCTTGAATTTCCCTTCCTCCATGAAACCATCCCCAGTTTTATAAAAGTCTGACGCCCCAACCTCCACGTGACCAATACTCCTTGTATCTCATGAAACTAAGCAAGCTGTTTGGCAAGAGTTGGCTCATATCTGCAGACTCTGACCTTCCTAAGGGTTAGGATTGCAATTTTATTCATGTTTGGATCCTCAGCAGCCAGCATGATGTATATCAATTTACATGAGCTCAGGGAATAAATGATCAATTCACTTATTCATTCAACAAATATCTGTTAAATGCCTTTTATGTTTCAGCTATGATTCTAGGTGCTAGAGATACAACAGTGAACAAAACAGACAAAAATCCCTGCTCTTGTGGCACTATGAGGAGAGACAGACAATCAAGAGAACAAACCAGGAAAGTGTACAGTATGTTTGATGATTATAAGTGCCATGGAGAAAAATCGAGCAGAGAAAGGCATAAGGAGTATTGAGACAGTATTGCTTCATTGAGAATGTCACATTTAAGTAAAGACTTAAGGAAAGAAGGAAACGAACCACACAGATAACTGGGCGAAAGAAGGAGGGAGTGGGCTTGGTCTGTCGCAGGCCAGTGTGGCTGGTACAAGGTGAGCGAGTGAGAATCCATCAGGGTGGAGGTCAGAGAAGAGACAGGCATCCAGATTCACAGCCTCAAAAGTTACTGCAAAGACTGAAATCCACTGGAGGGTTCTGAGCAGAGTAGTGACATATTCGATTGAGGTTTCAGCAAGATCACATTCATGAAAAGCATGTACACATGGAGAAGCTGATACATAGAGAAGAAAGCATTTTACTTAAAGTTCACATTAATACTTGGGAAATGTGGGACCAGAACTTGGGCTTCCTAGCCTGTCTGATGCTTTTTCCAACACTGTTCACCCAGAGATAGTTCTCAGGAGTTTGAATATGGTTGAAAAGAATGATTTTTGTTTCCCTGTAAATTGTTCATTGATTTTGTCTAGGGCCAGTTGACTACTTGCAAGAAAAGGAAATCAGTCAATCCTGATATTTTAACTGGATAACCCCAACTTTCTACATATGTTGAATATTTAAAATGTGCATATGTTTGGCATTGTCCAGATAACACATTTGGATGTGAGATAAATTGTTCACTTTTCATTACCTGCCCTTGGGTTATTTACATACCAAATTGGTCTTTTCCATTTTATTTATGTTCATGATAAGTATCACTTGGGGGCAGTTATCTATGAATTTGAGAGCTATATAGGGACTTCCCTGGTGGCGCAGTGGTTAAGAATCCGTCTGCCAATACAGGGGACACGGGTTCGATCCCCGGTCTGGGAAGATCCCATGTGCCACAGAACAACTAAGCCCATGCGCCACAACTACTGAGCCTGTGCTCTAGGGCCCATGTGCCGCAACTACTAAGCCCACGTGCTGCAACTACTGAAGCCTGTGCGCCTAGAGCCCGCGCTCCACAAGAGAAGCCACCGCAATGAGAAGCCCACACACCACAAAAAAGAGTAGCTCCCGCTTGCCGCAACTAAAGAAAGCCAGCACTCAGCAATGAAGACCCAACTCAGCCAAAAAAAAATATATATATTGAAAGCTATATGGCATTCCTTTCTAAAAATAACCCTACATATATTTGTACATAGTAATATCAAACAAATTTGTTTTATTTTCCCTCACCCTGACCCCAGCATTTGGATCCCTAGCTACAGATTGTCAACCTGATGCTTAGGTTGTATAGACATGACATTGATCACTTATCTCCCTGAAATACTATCTCTGTTCTTGAAAGGAGAAAGAATATCCACTTGTACGGCTGACAAATGGTACACAACATGAGGTATTATCAGTATTACAATATTGCTAAATTGCCGTTATTGAAATAAAATTCCTGAATATCACATTTATATTATTTAACATCTCATTGGCAAAAGGCTATCATGGATGATGGTTAAATAAATTATTGAAATAAATAAAAGTGATGCCAGAATAGTGATTTAAACAGAGTAAGAGCTACAAATTGTTAATGAGTTTTCATTGAAGACAATGGACTTAAAAAAACCTGAAAATTAACTGTCTTTTATATCATTAAATCTTTTAAAATTTCAGCTTTATTGATGTATAACTGACATATAAAATAGTAATATATTTAAAGTGTACATTGTGGTGATTTATATGTACACATTGTGAAAGGATTCCCCTCCATCTAGTTAACTAACACATCTATCACCTCACATTTTTATTTTATTTTATTTTAGTGAGAACATTTAGTTCTACTCTCTTAGAAAACTTTAGTTATACAATAGAGTGTTATCAACTATAGTCAACATGTTTTACATTTGATCCTCAGACTTTGTTCATCTTGTAGCTGAAAGTGTGTACCCTTTTACCAACCTCTCCCTATTTCCTGCAAACCTCAGTCTATGGCAACCACTTTTCTACTCTCTGTTTCTACGAGTTTGATTTTTTTAGATTCTACATATAAATGATAACCATGCATTATTTGTCTTTGCCTGGTTTATTCACTTAACACAACACCCTCAAGTTTCATCCATGTTGTTGCAAGTGGCAGGATATACATATCTCACATGTTCTCTATCCATTCATCAGTTGATGGACACTTAGGTGGTTTCCATATCTTGGCTATTGTGAATAATGCTGCAATGAACATGGGAGTGCAGACATCTCTTTGATATCCTGCTTCCATTTTCTTTGGATATACACCCAGGAGTAAGACTGCTGAATCATATGGTAGTTGTATTTTAATTTTTTGAGGAACTTTCATACTGTTTTCCATAGTGGTTGCACCAATATACATTCCCACCAACAGTGCACAAGGGTTCCTTTTTTCTCCACATTCTCACCAACACTTATTTCCTCTCTTTTTGGTGATGCCAGTTTAATAGGTGTGAGGTGACAGCTTGTTATTTTGATTTGCATTTCCCTGATGATTTGTGATGTTGAGCCTCTTTTCATGTATCTGTTGGACATCTGTATGAATTTTTTTGAAAAATATCTATTCAGGGGCTTCCCTGGTGGTGCAGTGGCTCAGAGTTCGCCTGCCGATGCAGGGGACATGGGTTTGTGCCCTGGTCCGGGAGGATCCCACATGCCACGGAGCTGCTAGGCCCATGAGCCATGGCTGCTGAGCCTGCATGTCTGGAGACTGTGCTCCACAATGGGAGAGGCCACAACAGTGAGAGGCCCATGTACCGAAAAAAA
>NW_006780658.1:1142441-1176296 GCF_000442215.2 Lipotes vexillifer | reverse complement strand
AAAAAAAAAAAAAAAAAAAAAAAAAAAAAAAATATATATATATATATATATATATATATATATATATATATATATATTCAGTTCCTCTGCCTATTTTTTTTTAATCAGTTGTTTTTTTTCGTTTTGTTTTGTTTTGTTTTGCTACTGAGTTGAATGAGTTCTTTATATATTTTGGATATTAACCTCTTATCAGATACATGATTTGCAAATATTTTATCCATTCCATAGCTTAACTTTTATTTTGTTCATGGTTTTCTTTGTTATGCAGAAGCTTTTTGATGTAGTCCACTTGTTTATTTTAGCTTTTGTTGTCTTTGCTTTTGGTGTCGTGCCCTGAAAGTCATCATCAAGACTAATATCAAGGAGTTTACCCTCTGTGTTTTCTTCTAGGAGCTTTATGGTTTCAGGTCTTAAATTCAAGGCTTTAATCCATTTTGAGTTGATTTTTGTGTATGGTGTAAGGTAGGGTCTGGTTTCATTCTTCTGCAGGTGGCTGTCCAGTTTTCCCAAACCATATATTGAAGAGACTATTATTCCCTCCATTGTATATTCTTGGGTCCTTTGTCATAAATTAATCAACCATGTGTGCATGGGTTTATTTCTGGACAGTCTATTCTGTTAGGACCTTTGTGTCTGTTTTGTGCCAGTACCATACTGTTTTGATTACTGTAGCTTTGTAATATAGTTTGAAATCAGGACACATGATACCTTCAGCTTTGTTCTTTCTCAAGATTGCTTTAGCTCTTTGGGGTCTTTTGTGGTTTCAAACAAATTTCAGGATTGCTTTTTCCATTTCTGTGAAAAATGCCATTGGAATTTTGATAGGGATTGTACTGAATCTGTAGATTGCTTTAGGAAATATGGACATCTTAATAACATTAGTTCTTCCAGTCCATGAGCACAGTGTAACTCTCCATTTCTTTGTGTCTTTTTCAATTTCTTTCATCAATGTCTTATAGTTTTCAGTGTACAGATCTTTCCCTTCCTTGGTTAAGTTTATTCCTACGTATTTTATTCTTTTGATTCAATTATAAATTTGTTTTCCTAATTTCTCTTTCTGATAGTTCATTGTTAGTGTATAGAAACACAACTGATATTTGTATACTGATTTTGTATCTTGCAAGCTTACTAAATTCATTGATTATTTCTAACAGTTTTTTGGTGGAGTCTTTAGAGTTTTCTGTATATAATATCATGACATGTACAAATAGAGGCAGTTTTACTTCTTTTCCAATTTGGATGACCTTTATTTCTTTTTCTTGGCTAAGATTGCCCTTGCTAATGTTTCCAGTACTACACTGAATAAAAGGGCTAAGAATGAGCATCCTTGTCTTGTTCCTGATCTTAGAGGAAAAGCTTTTAGCTTTTCACTACTGAGTATGATATGGGCCTGTCATATATGGCCTTTATTTTGTTGCAATATGTTCCCTCTATGCCAAGTGTGTTGAGAGTGTTTATAAATGTGGAATTTTGTCAAATGCTTTTTCTACACCTATTGAGATGATCATATGATTTTTAACCTTTGTTTTACTAATGTGGTGCATCACATTGATCGACTTGTGAATGTTGAACAATCTTTGCATCCCTGGAATAAATCTCATTTGATCATGGTGTATGATCTTTTTAATGTATTGTTGAATTAGGTTTGTTAAAATTTTGTTGAGGATTTTTGCTTCTATGTTCATCAGGGATATTGGCCTGTAATTTTCTTTTCTTGTAGTATCCTTGCCTGGTTTTAGTATCAGGGTAATGGTGGTCTTGTAAAATGAGTTTGGAAGTATTTCCTCTTTTATTCTTTTGGAGGACTTTAAGAAGGGTTGGGGGACTTCCCTGGTGGTTTAGTGGTCAAGACTTCACAGTCCAATGCAGGGGGTGAAGGTTCGATTTCTGGTTGGGGAACTAGGATTCCACATGCCTTGGGGTCATAAAACCAAATCATAAAACAGAAGCAATATTGTAACAAATTCAATAAAGACTTTAAAAATGGTCCACATTAAAAAAAATCTTTAAAGAAGAAAAGAACTGGTATTAATTCTTCTCTTAATGGTTGGTATAATTCACCAGTGAAGGCATCTGGTCCTGGACTTCTGTCTGTTGGGAGATTTTTGAATACTAATTCAATCTCCTTACTAGTTCAGATTTTTAATTTCTTCATGAATTAGTATTGGTAGGTTGTATGTTTCTAAGAATTTATCCTTTTCTTCTGGGTTGTCCCATTTGTTGGCATGTAATTGTTTGTAGCAGATATCATTAAATTTTTGAAACCAGGAAAAAAAGGTCCCCATTTTTTCAGATAAAAATATAAAATCCCAGGGATAAGCCCTCCAGTGGTTCAGGGTCAGGCCATGACCTAGACCCAGATGCTGTTACTCCTTTTTATTGCTTGTCCAAAAGCACCAGGCACTCAACTGAAACATTAGTAGGATGTAATCAGCTTCAGAATAGTAGAACTGTCTTATTTACATAAAGCTCAGAGGTTACAAAGTGCAGTCACAAACATCATCTCATTTGTTGATATATCAGTTTGAGTATACTCAGTAACTTACCTAGTCTTAAAATTAGTACCTTGTGTCTAGACATACCTCTCCAGGCTTAAACACTCACTGACTCTCCAGACACATCTCTCTCAGGCCCAGCTGGATTTAAAGCTAAGCATCATCTGAGGGACTTCCCTGGTGGCACAGTGGTTAAGAATCCACCTGCCAATGCAGGGAACACGGGTTCGATCCCTGGTCTAGGAAGATCCCACATGCTGCAGAGCAACTAAGCGTGTGTGCCACAACTACTGAGCCTGCACTCTAGAGCCCGTGAGCCACAACTACTGAAGTCTGTTCGCCTAAAGCCCGTGCTCTGCAACAAGAGAAGCCACCACAATGAGAAGCCAGTGCACCACAACAAAGAGTAGCCCCTGCTTGCCGCAACTAGAGAAAGCCCGCACGCAGCAAGGAAGACCCAACGCAGCCAAAAAATAAATTAATTAATTAAAAAAAATAAAGTTAAGCATCATCTGATAAAAGCTAAGCTACATTGTCTCCCTGCCCACATCTCCCACCACACCTGCTAACCTAGGCATTGTTAGACACATGGATTGCATGATCAGCAATATTTCAGAAGATAATTTTTGCTGTTGTCGTTAGGGACAAAGATTACTTTATAGGGCTGCCTTATTTTTATTTCACTAAGTAATAACATTTTTAAAAGTACCAATTTCTAGAATTACCATTTTACTTGTGGTTTTTACTGTGTCAGTGACTTGTTTAAGGTTAGTTAGTATGGGTCTCTTGAGGATTTAAGTCTTGGTCTTCTGAATCCTAGGCCAGTGTTAACAATTGAAAGTTAGTTCTAAAAAATACTATAGGGCTGCTAACCAAAAATCACCAGGATTAGATATCTGAAACAAGGGGAAAATATGGTGGGTAGAGAAGCCAGGAGGTGGCTTGACTGGCAGGTGAGAGATGTTTAGTCATGGAAGAAGAGAGAGGCAACATCCTTATGGTAGCACAAAACCAGCTGGAAAAGGGCCATTTGGTAAGTCAATAAGTGGGATTTTGTGAACACTTATAGAGGATATGACAAACATAAGGTGGTGCTTGATGAAAATCACTGTATAGGGTACATTTAAGAAGCGGAGAGTCTTGATCAAATTAGTTGGAAGGACTCAAGATAAGTAAAGAGGTGATGCTGGAGATGGTGGTTAGAAAGATTGCTGGTAAGATGAGTAATTAGACAAGAATCAGATAGTTGGAATAAAAATTGAGGTATCTGAAAAAAGTAGTGAAGGCAGTAACATGCTGTTTAATAAATAAATTAACACAGACATTCAAAGTACCAGTGAGCACTCACTAATTCTGGGCTACTGAGGCATAGATTTTCAATGTCATTAATATGGCAATTAATCATATGCCGTCTTGTGACATTCTTTATGTTGTTTGAAAAGTTATTGCCTCTTGCATTATTTAACTTATCTGATTATGTCATCTCTTCAGGATGTTCTGGGGCTGAGGACATTTTGGGCGAAGCTAGTTGGTGGGAGTGAAGTCTCATGATTCTATGTGAGAGGAAAAAAATAATTCTGGTGTTAGAACAAATTTTTTCTGGAATATCCAAGATAGCCTATATGCCCCAACTCTATGTAGATTATACAAGCAAAGTGTCTAGTATGTATCTATTCTTTGATGGAAGTGAGGAGATACTAAAGTGAACTAATGCAAATCACAACATATAGGTCATAAAGTGTCATAGGAGATTAAAATTTCTGACAGAGAGTAGGAGTGACCATTAGAAGAGAATTTAAAGGAGGCTACAGAATCTTCCCTGGGAGATTTTAAAGTAGCTTGAGATAGTTTTGACATGATAAAGAAGGGACTGCAAATGCCAGACTGTCACCCAGTGCTTTTCTGTACAAAATTTTCACAGGTCTCCAGTGAAACGAAAAACAAAACAAAGGCAGTGGAATAGATAAAGATACGGATTCATAGATGGCACAGTACAGATATAGTTTCTAGATATTCTTTTTTAGAAGGACTGTTCATTCTGTATTCCAAGATTTTATCCTTTCTAGATTTGGGAAGAATTAAAATACTTTTTAGTGAAATCATGGAGATAGTAGAAATTGGTATTTTTTAAAGGTCATTAATTGTTAAGTAAAAATTAGCATTCTTATAATATAAACTTTTTTTCCCTATCAAAAAATGTCTTTTTTTCCCCAGTTGTCTCATAAATGCCACTTTTTTTTTAGTTTTTTTTTTTTTAATTTTTAAATTTTATTTAATTTTTATACAGCAGGTTCTTATTAGTCATCCATTTTATACAAATCAGTGTATACATGTCAATCCCAATAGCCCAATTCATCCCACCCCCACCCCAACCCCCCGCTGTTTTCCCCCTTGGTGTCCATAAGTTTGCTCTCTACATCTGTATCTCAATTGCTGCCCTGCAAACCGGTTCATCTGTACCACTTTTCTAGGTTCCACATATATGCGTTAATATATGATATTTGTTTTTCTGTGACTTACTTCACTCTGTATGACAGTCTGTAGATCCATTCACGTCTCAACAAATGACCCAATTTCATTCCTTTTTAGGGCTGAGTAATATTCCATTGTATATATATGAACCACAACTTCTTTATCCATTCGTCTGTCGATGGGCGTTTAGGTTGGTTCCATGACCTGGCTACTATAAATAGTGCTGCAATGAACATTGGGGTGCATATGTCTTTTTGAATTATGGTTTTCTCTGAGTATATGCCCAGTAGTGGGATTGCTGGATCATATGGTAATTCTATTTTTACTTTTTTTAGGAACCTCCATACTGTTCTCCATAGTGGCTGTATCAATTTACATTCCCACCAACAGTGCAAGAGGGTTCCCTTTTCTCCACACCCTCTCCAGCATTTGTTGTTTGTAGATTTTCTGATGATGCCCATTCTAACTGGTGTGAGGGGATACCTCATTGTAGTACTGATTTGCATTTCTCTAATAATTAGTGATGTTGAGCAGCTTCTCATGTGCTTCTTGGCCATCTGTATGTCTTCTTTGGAGAAATGTCTATTTAGGTCTTCAGTCCATTTTTGGATTGGGTTGTTTTTTTTGATATTGAGCTGCATGAGCTCAATATATATATATATTTTGGAGATTAATCCTTTGTCCATTGATTCGTTTGCAAATACTTTCTCCCATTCTGAGGGTTGTCTTGTTTATGGTTTCCTTTGCTGTGCAAAAGCTTTTAAGTTTCATTAGGTCACATTTGTTCATTTTTGTTTTTATTTTCATTACTCTAGGAGGTGGACCAAAAAAGATTTTGCTGTGATTTATGTCAAAGAGTGTTCTTCCTATGTTTTCCTCTAAGAGTTTTATAGGATCCAGTCTTACATTTAAGTCTCTAATCCATTATGAGTTTATTTTTGTGTATGGTGTTAGGGAGTGTTCTAATTTCATTCTTTTACATGTGCTGTCCAGTTTTCCCAGCACCACTTATTGAAGAGACTTTCTTTTCTCCATTGTATATCCTTGCCTTCTTTGCCATAGATTAGTTGACCATAGGTGCATGGGTTGATCACTGGGCTTTCTATCTTGTTCCATTGATCTATATTTCTGTTTTTGTGCCAGTACCATATTGACTTGATTACTGTAGCTTTGTAGTATAGTCTGAAGTCAGGGAGTCTGATTCCTCCAGCTCTGCTTTTTTCCCTCAAGACTGCTTTGGCTCTTTGGGGTCTTTTGTGTCTCCATACAAATTTTAAGATTTTTTGTTCTAGTTCCATAAAAAATGTCATTGGTAATTTGATAGGGATTGCAATGAATCTGTAGATTGTTTTGGGTAGTATAGTCATTTTCACAATATTGATTCTTCTAATCCAAGAACATTCTATATCTCTCCATCTGTTGGTATCATCTTTAATTTCTTTCATCAGTGTCTTATAGTTTTCTGCATACATGTCTTTTGTCTCCCTAGATAGGTTTATTCCTAGGTATTTTATTCTTTTTGTTGCATGGGTAAATGGGAGTGTTTCCTTAATTTCTCTTTCAGATTTTTCATCATTAGTGTATAGGAATGCATGAGATTACTGTGCATTAATTTTGTATCCTGCAACTTTACCAAATTCATTGATTAGCTCTAGTAGTTTTCTGGTGGCATCTTTAGGATTCTCTACGTCTAGTATCATATCACCTGCAAACAGTGACAGTTTTAGTTCTTCCTTTCCAATTTGTATTCCTTTTATTTCTTTTTCTTCTCTGATTGCCATGGCTAGGACTTCCAGAACTATGTTGAATAACAGTGGTGAGAGTGGACATCCTTGTCTTGTTCCTGATCTTAGAGGAAATGCTTTCAGTTTTTCACCATTGAGAATGATGTTTGCTGTGGGTTTTTCATATATGGCCTTCATTATGTTGAGATAGGTTCCCTCTATACCCACTTTCTGGAGACTATTTATAATAAATGTGTGTTGAATTTTGTCAAAAGCTTTTTCTGCATCTATTGAGATGATCATATGGTTTTTATTCTTCAATTTGTTAATATGGTGTATCACATTGATTGATTTGCATATATTGAAGAATCCTTGCATCCCTGGGATAAATCCAACTTGATCATGGTGTATATGATCCTTTTAATGTGTTGTTGGATTCTGTTTGCTAGTATTTTGTTGAGGATTTTTGCAGCTATTTTCATGAGTGATATTGGTCTGTAACTTTCTTCTTTTGCAGTATCTTTGTCCGGTTTTGGTATCAGGGTGATGGTGGCCCCACAGAATGAGTTTGGGAGTGTTCCTTCCTCTGCAATTTTTTGGAAGAGTTTGAGAAGGATGGGCGTTAGTTCTTCTCTAAATGTTTGATAGAATTCACCCCTGAAGCCATCTGGTCTTGGACTTTTGTTTGTTGGAAGATTTTTAATCACAGTTTCAATTTCATTATTTGTGTTTGGTCTGTTCATATTTTCTATTTCTTCCTGGTTCAGTCTTGGAAGGTTATACCTTTCTAAGAATTTGTCTATTTCTTCCAGGTTTTCCTTTTTATTGGCATAGAGTTGCTTGTAGTAGTCTCTTAGGATGCTTTGTATTTCTGCAGTGTTTGTTGTAACTTCTCCTTTTTCATTTCTAATTTTATTGATTTCAGTCCTCTCCCTCTTTTTCTTGATGAGTCTGGCTAATGGTTTATCAATTTTGTTTTTCTTCTCAAAGAACCAGCTTTTAGTTTTATTGATCTTTGCTATTGTTTTCTTTGTTTCTATTTCATTTATTTCTGCTCTCATCTTTATGATTTCTTTCTGCTAACTTTGGGTTTTGTTTGTTCTTCTTTCTCTAGTTCCTTTAGGTGTAAGGTTAGATTGTTTATTTGTGATTTTTCTTGTTTCTTGAGGTAGGCTTGTATAGCTATAAACTTCTCTCTTAGAACTGCTTTTGTTGCATCCCATAGGTTTGCATCGTCGTGTATTCACTGTCATTTGTCTCTAGGTATTTTTTGATTTCCTCTTTGATTTCTTCAGTGATCTCTTGGTTATTTAGTAACGTAGTGTTTAGCCTCCATGTGTTTGTGGTTTTTACCTTTTCGTCCCTGTAATTCATTTCTAATCTCATATCGTTGTGGTCAGAAAAGATGCTTGATATGATTTCAATCTTCTTAAATTTACTGAGGCTTTTGTGACCCAAGATGTGATCTATCCTGGAGAATGTTCCGTGCACACTTCAGAAGAAAGTATAATCTGCTGTTTTTGGATGGCTTGTCCTATAAATATCAGTCAAATCTATCTGGTCTATTGTGTCATTTAAAGCTTTTGTTTCCTTATTTATTTTCATTTTGGATGATCTGTCTATTGGTGAAAATGGGGTGTTAAACTCCCCTACTGTTACTGTGTTACTGCCGATTTCCTCTTTCATGGCTGTTAGCATTTGCCTTATGTATTGTGGTGCTCCTATGTTGGGTGCATAAATATTTCAATTTTATATCTTCTTCTTGGATTGAACCCTTGATCTTTATGTAGTGTCCTTCTTTGTCTCTTCTAATAGTCTTTATTTTAAAGTCTATTTTTCCTGATATGAGAATTGCTACTCCAGCTTTCTTTTGATATCCATTTGCATGGAATATCTTTTCCATCCCCTCATTTTTAGTCTGTATATGTTCCTAGGTCTGTAGTGGGTCTCTTGTAGACAGCGTATATATGGGTCTCGTTTTTGTATCCATTCAGCGAGCCTGTATCTTTTGGTTGGAACATATAATCTATTCACGTTTAAGGTAATTATAGATATGTATGTTCCTATGACCATTTTATTAATTGTTTTGGGTTTGTTTTTGTAGGTCATTTTCTCTTCTTGTGTTTCCCACTTAGAGAAGTTCCTTTGGCATTTGTTGTAGAGCTGGTTTGGTGGTGCTGAATTCTCTTAGCTTTTGCTTGCCTGTAAAGCTTTTGATTTCTCCATCGAATCTGAATAAGATCCTTGCCTCCGTAGAGTAATCTTGGTTGTAGGTTCTTCCCTTTCATTACTTTAAGTATATCATGCCACTCCCTTCTGGCTTGTAGAGTTTCTGCTGAGAAATCAGCTGTTCACCTTATGGGAGTTCCCTTGTATGTTATTTGTTGCTTTTCCGTTGCTGCTTTCAATAATTTTTCTTTGTCTTTAATTTTTACCAATTTGATTACTATGTGTCTCGGCGTGTTTCTCCTTGGGTTTATCCTGTATGGGACTCTCTTTGCTTCCTGGACTTGGGTGGCTATTTCCTTTCCCATGTTAGGGAACTTTTTGACTATAATCTCTTCAATTATTTTCTCTGGTCCTTTCTCTCTCTCTTCTCCTTCCGGGACCCCTATAATGCGAAGGTTGTTGCATTTAATGTTGTCCCAGAGGTCTCTTAGGCTGTCTTCATTTTTTTTCATTCCTTTTTCTTTATTCTCTTCCGCAGCAGTGAATTCCACCATTCTGTCTTTCAGGTCACTTATCCGTCCTTCTGCCTCATTTATTCTGCTATTGATACCTTCTAGTGTAGTTTTCACTTCAGTTATTGTATTGTTAATCCCTGTTTATTTGTTCTTTAATTCTTCTAGATCTTTGTTAAACATTTTTTGCATCTTCTCGATCTTCACCTCCAGTCTTTTTCTGAGGTCCTGGATCATCTTCACTATCATTATTCTGAATACTTTTTCTGGGAGATTGCCTATCTCCACTACATTTAGTTGTTTTTCTGTGGTTTTAACTTGTTCCTTCTTCTGGTACATAGCCCTCTGCCTTTTCATCTTGTCTCTCTTTCTGTGAATGTGGTTTTTGTTCCACAGGCTGCAGGATAGTAGTTCTTCTTGCTTCTGCTGCCTGCCGTCTGGTGGATGAGGCTATCTAAAAGGCTTGTGCAAGTTTCCTGATGGGAAGGACCAGTGGTGGGTAGAGCTGGCTGTTGCTCTGGTGGGCAGAGCTCAGTAAAACTTTAATCTACTTGTCTGCTGATGGGTGGGGCTGAGTTCCCTCCCTGTTGTTTGTTTGGCCTGAGGCGACCCAATACTGGAGCCTACCTGGGCTCTTTGGTGGGGCTAATGGTGGACTCTGGGAGGGCTCACACCTCAGAGTACTTCCCAGATATTCCACTGCCAGTGTCCTTGTCCTCTTGTTGAGACACAGCCACCCCCTGCCTCTGCAGGAGACCCTCCAACACTAGCAGGTATGTCTGGTTCAGTCTCCTATGTGGTCACTGCTGCTTCCCCTGGGTCCCAATTCGCACACTACTTTGTGTGTGCCCTCCAAGAGTGGAGTCTCTGTTTCCCCCAGTCCTGTCAGACTCCTACAATCAAATCCTGCTAGCCTTCAAAGTATGATTCTCTAGGAATTCCTCCTCCCATTGCCGGACTCCCAGGTTCGGAAGCCTGATGTGGGGCTCAGAACCTTCACTCCAGTGGGTGGACTTCTGTGGCATAAGTGTTCTCCAGTTTGTGAATCACCCACCCAGCAGTTATACAATTTGATTTTATTGTGATTGTGCCCTCCTACCATCTCATTGTGGCTTCTCCTTTGTCTTTGGATGTGAGGTATATTTTTGGTGAGTTCCAGTGTCATCCTGTCGATGACTGTTCAGCAGTTAGTTGTGATTCTGGTATTCTCGCAAGAGGGAGTGAGAGCACGTCCTTCTACTCCGCCGTCTTGGTTTCTAATTTTTACCAAAAAATGTCTTTTAAAGTATTGTTGTCCCATGCAAACTACAGGTGGGCAACCCCTAGGTTAGCGGGCATGGTAGGAGATGTGGGCAACGAGACAGTGCAGCTCAGCTTTTGCCAGCTGATTCTTAGCTTTAAAATGAATGAGGCCTGTGACAGATGGGTCTAGAGAGTCCGCAAATGGTTAAGCCTGGAGAGGCATGTCTAGACACAAATTACTAGTAATATTAATAGACAATGGTTATTGAATGCTTACTCTATGCCATTATGGGAGACAGATATTATCATTAACTCATTTTTACAGATAAGGGAACTGAGAGGTGTGGAGTTTAAGTAACTTGTCCAAGGGTGTAAACCGGCAAGTGCTGACACCAGGATTTGAACCCATGTCTGCATGAATTCAATGCTTGAGTTCTTGCTCACTGTGCTATTCCAACTTTCATTGATGTGTTAGTGGTTTTTAGAATCCTTCAGTACAGAAAAGCCTGCCAAGAGGAACAGTGTGGAAAGATAAATTAAAAACCATGAGAGGGGGGTCCTTAGCTAAGTACATGAGTGAGAGCAAGAAAGATGATAATTCACTCTGTCCAATGTGAGAGGGAGATAAAGGACAGGGGCTATTGCTTTTGGCCAACCTGAGGTCACTATAGGCAATGGGATGAACTATTTATGGAGTTGTTTAGCTAGAAGCCATACCGGAAAGAAGAGAGACTATGATTCAACCAAATGGCACCACTGAATTCTAATGGATGGCTCTAGATCAGAGCAACCAGCTAAATAATTTGAAGCAGTGCATGGAAAAGAAATTAAAGCAAAGAGACCCATGCCCAGATTTAGGATTATCACAGAATACATCATTTATTAATTCAACTAATGTTTTAAGTGCTCATCACATGCCGGGAACTGTTCTAAACACCAGGGTACAATGGTAAACAGGCAGACAAACTCCCCACCCTTGTGGACCTTACATTCTACTGTGGGCAAGGGACCATAAACAATAAATACACATAACATGAGAAAGTGATCAAGACAAAGGGATAGAGAGTAATAGAGTAGGGTGCTATTTTAGACTCTTAGTGGTGATATGCATCATATGCCCCAGCACTCAACTCCCACTCTCAAAAACTTTAGCACATCTCAAAATACTATCCTATAACAGAGAAGCATCATGTAATAACCTGCGACATACAGCTTCTGTTACAGAATATTCTAAAAGTAGAATATCATTCTACAGCACAATATCAATAGAGACACACCAATATGATTATATTTTATATCAGAAGACAGTCCTGTCAAGACTCATCTCTTGGGTACCTGCCGAAATCCTTCGCCCTTCAGGGTATGTAGATAGTCATGAATTCAGTACCTCACAGGCATCACTCCAAAACATCACTGTCAGGCTCAATTCTTGACATAAGACTAAATACCAGATTTAAGAGCCAGCATATATAGGATACCCTACTCTGAGCCTACACAGTGCTTCATTTTGCAGCGAAACGGTTTTGAAACATTACCAACAAACAAGGACATTCAAGGGAATGAATGGATACCCCCTCCATCTTGTGCACAAATGTATATTAGCTATGAAAGTATCTGATAACCATGACTTTGAGAAGCACTATCTCAATTCTATTCCACCCCAGAGGGAAAGGGCCACATAAACCCCTGAATGATGGGTGGATTAATTAGTCAACTGAAGGATCTATGATGAATTTTGAACTCGAGTCACTTCCATATCGCTCTGCCTGATTCTTTGCACTAACTGTAGCCCTCATTTCTGCTGCCCAAATTGCAGAGGTGACATTCAGTTTCTTTCCTTTACAAACCACATAGCACTTTCAAATCTCTAGCAGTAGAGGTGAGGAAATACTGCCTCTTGGAAAGCTACAGGGAGATTATAAATATTTTCTGCTACAGATTCATTGAAGAAATGTTCATGAAGCACCTACTCTGTGCTAGGCACAGAGTCCTAAAGACACAAACTTCTTTGCAGTGCAAGGAAAAGAAACAAAGATTCCTTTCTCTGTGAGTCCTGATTTTATCTCCACTGATCATTTATATGCTGTTTTAATTCCTATACCAAGAGCTCTAGGAAATTTGTTTCTTTACGACCACAGAGTCCTTTGTAACAAACTAGAAAGTACTTTTACTACGTGTCTACTATGTTCTCAACTTCTAAAAATAACATTTTCATAAATTATGTTTTTTTGCCATTTAGAAGTCTGCATCAAACTCCAAATCCCTGTTTCCCAGCTTTGCTAATATACAATTCTTATCTTGAGATCAATGGAAAGCAGAGTGATGACAGCAAGATGTACTAACAACAGAGAACAGTAAAAAGTGTCCTTCTGGGCTTCCCTGGTGGCGCAGTGGTTGAGAGTCCGCCTGCCGATGCAGGGGACGCGGGTTCGTGCCCCGGTCCGGGAGGATCCCACATGCCGCGGGGTGGCTGGGCCCGTGAGCCATGGCCGCTGGGCCTGCGCGTACGGAGCCTGTGCTCCGCAAATGGGAGAGGCCACAACAGTGAGAGGCCCGCGTACCGCAAAAAATAAATAAATAAATAAATAATAAATAAAATTAGGCAAGAGAGTAACATTAAAAAATAAAAAAGTGGGGCTTCCCTGGTGGCGCAGTGGTTGAGAGTCCGCCTGCCAATGCAGGGGATACGGGTTCGTGCCCCGGTCCGGGAAGATCCCGCATGCCGCGGAGCGGCTGGGCCCGTGAGCCATGGCCGCTGAGCCTGCGCGTCCGGAGCCTGTGCTCTGCAACGGGAGAGGCCACAACAGTGAGAGGCCCGCGTACAGCAAAAAAAAAAGTGTCCTTCCTTTGGAAAGTTCCCAAATTCTGTATTAAAATATTATTGGAAATAGCAACATGTAAAATAGGTATGCAGCATTCTGAGAAAAATAAGAGGTAAGTTTAGCTGATTTAGAATTAGCTTGTCTAAAGAAATTCAGTTTTCATTAAACAAACATTGAAGAGTTTCCACCTATTTTCCTACTTGGATTCAGGTATTGCCTTTTTTATTCTTCCCCAAGCATCTAGTAAAAATAGAACTCATTATCAATATCAAAAACTATACCTTTACTTTTCTGTCAGAATAGGGCTAAATAACACCAAACAAATGACCTTTGATGAGACAATGTTAATTTGCAATCCCAAACACCACCCATGAAATGAGCCCACCAAACGTTAGGGTCTATGGAGCAGAGATACCATGTAATCATCCTGTTTTTAGATAAAAATAGTTGTTTGGGGGGTGATTGGGCTGGTGAGTGTTTTGTTAGGGGTCTCACAGAAACTCAGATAATGAAGCATGACAGTTTTATCTACCAAAGCCTGCCAGATGGCTAGCTGCACAGATGTGTATCTGTCTGGTGGGGAGGAGCAATTGCTATGGTATTTATTTAATATTTCATTACTGGACAACCTGTGAGGGCCCATCATCCTTTGGGTTCATTACTATCACATTACTAGCTTTCAAGCCAACGTAGCAGCTGCTCTGCTCCTTTATCATCTCTCTATCCATGCTTCACTCTGTTCTTTATGAAAGAGGAAATTCAGCTTACTATCTAAAGTAAAGGTCCTTGATTTTTTTTTTTTTTACATTTTTTATGTTATTTATTTTTGGCTGTGTTAGGTCTTCATTGCTGCACATAAGCTTTCTCTAGTGTGGAGAGCGGGGGCTACTCTTCATTGCAGTGTGCGTGCTTCTCATCACGGTGGCTTCTCTTGTTACAGAGCATGGGCTCTAGGCACGTGGTCTTCAGTAGTGGTGGCACACAGGCTCAGTGGTTGTGGCTCGCGGGCTCTAGAGCGCGGGCTCAGTAGTTGTGGTTCATGGGCTTAGTTGCTCCGCGGCATGTGGGATCTTCCCGGACCAGGGCTCAAACTCGTGTCTCCTGCATTGGCAGGCAGATTCTTAACCACTGTGCCACCAGGGAAGTCCCCTTGATTATTTTTTACTTTCTTACATACAACATAAAAATAACTTATTTATTAAAATGATTGACTTGTTATGTCAATTTTCATTTTTTAATCTCTTCAATCTACTCCTTTCACTTCCTAATGAACATAATGTTATTGTGGCTATTTATTTTCCTTGTCAACCTTCCCTAAACCAGGCCTTGGTCATTACCATCTTCTTACACTTAAAGTAAGAAGAGTAGTATGAGTTTAATTTCAAAAGAGTTGTAATTGGGAATATTTGGAAGAAGGAAACTGAGATGGGGGATCGGGAAATGGGGTAAAAAGTTAGTGTTATGGAGGCTCTTTGAACTAGGCTTCTGTTTGTGCAATTTTCTCCAGAAGGGCCCACCCACCCTGGTACAGGAGAAGGTGATCAGCATGACGGATGGTGGGGAAGGCAGAAGCAGTATGGGGGAGAGTTCTGTAGAGGGGTCAGTCCTCAGGGCCCAGCGGTGTAGAGACAGCAATCTGGAGAGAGGCCATGGACACGGCAAAAGCAGAGGGTCAAGGTCCCCCTGACTGAGGCGTATACATGTCCATGTTAGGGGTGACAGGCTCCTGGTCAGATGTGCAAATCCTGGCCTCTATTCCACAAGTGGGAGCTGTTCCTGGGCCTGTCTAGTGTTCCTGTGGGCACCGAGTGGAGTGGAAAGGGAATAGTTACTTGAGAACAGTGTATAGAGCAATGCTGTATACACACGATTCCCAGCTCATCTATGAGGCTGCTTTTGGTTTCAGGGGGAGAAAAGGCAGTTTTTGGTAGCTAATCATATGTTACATTATGAAAAGCCTGCCTTATTCCTGAATCTTGACCCTATTGGGCAACTTTAACAGTCCAAACACTTGAGAATTGGAAAGTGCAATGAAAATAAACAACTGTCTCCTCATGCTGTACAAAAGTTCTTCAGTAAAACTCACGGGCTGCCTTCTCTTTAACAGCAAAGACTAGAAAATTCTTCAGCACCCTTTTCAATGGAATTTGGAAGTGGGGAAACACAATTAAAGAATAAACAAGACTGTCCATTTAATCTCCTTGGCTCTTTAGGTATGTGAATAATCAAAAACCATTTTCATTGTTAACTAACCCATATATATATAATATATATATATATAGTTAACTAATCTATATATATGGATTAGTTACTTGTCAGTCACTATATATATATATATATATATATATATATATATATATATATATATATAATTGTGAAAATAAGAGAAGTGGGATTATATGATCAAAAATCAGCGGTTTAAAAAGAAATCTCTTCCCCTTCCCTCCTTCTTCTTCTCTCTCGTTGTCTTTCTCTTCCTTTCCTTTGAATGGAGGAAGCTGGTGGTGCTGATGAATAAGAAGACACAGTGGAAGGAAGAAGAGAAGGAAGGATGAAAGGAGGGAGGGAGGGAAGGAGGGAGGGAGGGGGGACCACTATCCAGAAGAACCCAGGCCAAACTGCAAGACACATTGAATTTCTGAGAATGAGGCTTTCCCATCTAGTTTCAGATTTCTATTTCAGTTTAGCTATTAAACCCAAGACAGAAAGATGATCTGATACCTTCTCTGTGTGATCTAGTCACATGACTTTAAACACCATCTCTACGCCAAGAACTCTCAAATGTGCATCTCTAGCTCATACTTCTCTACCAAATCTGCAAGGATACCTAATATCTATCTTATATTCAATATGTGCTGATATTCTCTCCCCAAGTAATATTATGTTTATGCCTTGTTCTTACTCATTTGATGGGAATTCCAGACTTTCAGTTCCTCAGGCCAAAATTAAATGGAATCATGTTTGAATACTCTTTTTTTTAAAAAAAATCGCAACCTACATCCAAACTCTTAGAGAATCATGTTGGATCTTCCTTAAAAATATACCCCGAACACAACTTTACTCATCTCCACTGCTAATACTGTGGTCCTTACAACGTCATTTCTCTCCTGGAGCACCAAAATAGATTCCCTGTATCTCCACTGCTTCCCACAATCTATTTTCAAAACAGTTTCCAGAGAGATTCTTGTAAAATGTAAGTTAAGCCAAGCAATGCCTCTTTTCAAGACCCCGCTATGGTTCCTATCTCCCTCAGAGTGAAAATCAGATACTTCATAATGGTCTCCTGGGTCCCACTTGTTCTCATTCCCCATCCCCCAATTAATTCTACGATCTCATCTCCTACCCCCTTGCTCTCTCACCTCCAGCCAGTCTGTCTGTCTTCCTCTTCCTTTAACACTCTGAGCATGCTCCTACCTCAGGACCTTTGCACTAGAAATGCCTTCTGCCTGGAATGCTCTTTCACCAGATAACTTCATGACTAATCTTCTCACCTTTATTAAGTAAATGTCACCTTTTCTAAAAATTAATCATTTAAACAGCAACTCTACCTTCCTCTAGCACTCCCTTATTTCACTGTACTTTTTCTTTTTTCCATATCATTCTTCACTTTCCAACATGGCACTTAATTTACTTATTATATTAATGTTTTATTATTTATTTGTCTCCACCAGCTGGACTATAAATTCTATTAAGACAGGAATTTTTGATTTGTTCACTATTTTATTCCAAATGTCAAGAAAGGTGCCTGGCATATAGTACATGCTCAAATGTTGAATAAATAAAAGTGAAAATAAGCCAGAGGTTGTTCAAGAAGAATTGAGAATTCCACAGCACATATCTGACACCAGGGAGCAGCTGATGGAGAAC
This sequence comes from Lipotes vexillifer, assembly GCF_000442215.2. Lineage (NCBI taxonomy): Eukaryota > Metazoa > Chordata > Mammalia > Artiodactyla > Lipotidae > Lipotes > Lipotes vexillifer. The sequence goes on along the minus strand of NW_006780658.1, from coordinate 1,158,993 downwards.
TTCTTGCCTCTTGATGGCAGAGAACAAGGCCTCTCACCTCTGAATCACCAGCACTGTACACCACATCCTGATTTAAAAACAAGTGGTCAGTAAAAGATTGTGGAATAATGTTTTCTCTATCAGTGATAGAAAGCTACCGATACCCTAGAGCAGAAAAACCCAAGGCAAAAAGCATTTATGAGAACATAATCCTGTCAACCTGATGTAATAAAGAATGAACAGAAAGCACATGGTTCTCTAAAACCAATCCCATCTCCAATCGAATCCGAGCTTAGCTTTCTTTTGATGCCCTGGTCTAGGTACATTTTTATAACTTTTTATAGCTCAAAACCTAAACCAGCGTGAAACTGCATACTGAATAATTCCATTTATATGACATTCTGAAAAAGGTAACTCTATAGGAACAGAGAACAGATCAGTGATTACCAGGAGTTAGGGATAGGGGAAGACTCTGACTATAAAAGGTATTGGAACTGGTCTGTTTTCTGTTTGCTGGTCGTGGTGGTCACAAGATCTCTGCGTTTGTTAAAACGCATAGAACTATGAACTGGAAAAAGTGAATACCACCGTATGTAGATTTCTTAAATGACATTCCCCCTTTACAAGATACCGCTGATGCTCTGCTAAAATCTAAGCTGTAAGGCTACACACTCGTAAATTTGAAAGAAAGCAGAAGCTTAATGGTCCATAGGGTTCTTTATGATGTTTGCATTGAGCATCTTTAGACAAGCAGGGAGGGCTCCTCTGGGTCCAGATATTTGCATTTGTCCAGTCATGCACTATTTGGCAGTGAAAAGTTCTGGGCATGTGTTTGCTCCAAGGTGTCATTTATTAAACCTGCCCTGGCCTGTCACCTCCTCACTTGTGCTGTCAGCTAACAAACAAGGGAGATACACAAAAGTCACACCTATGGACCTTTGGTTTATAACAGGCTTGCTGTTCACAATAACTGTGTGAGACTAGATCTGCTTTCACTTTATAAGACCTACCTACGCATGAATCATACGACTTGTTCTTTTAAAGGAGGACATATTTTCTTAGAGAAGCATTCAGTCCTTTGATTACTGGTTTAAAGAACAAGCTTCTTTCTGACTCTGACCATCCCTATCCCACCCTGACCTTACATTTTTGTTCTACTCTAATTTCTAGTTATTCATTTTCAAATAAACTCCACGGAAACTTAAAAGTTATCATAGGAAATATTTTGATAAACCCTATATTTAATATGTATCTGACAGTTTACTATACACTTTTATCTGTGTGGCATCTTTTAGTTGACAGGCAGGTAGGATCATTTCCATTTAAAAAATAAAGACACAGAGGTTCAACGTGGTTAAGTAACTTTCTCAAGCTCACATGACCCATCAGAGGCAGGGCGAGGACTAGATTCATTCCTGTTACATGTAAGGGTTCAGTAATCCTCATTTCTCTTATAAAAAATGAATTCTCAGACCATTTTATGTGACTCTGAAACCTATCAGCATATCATCATGTTCTTTTTTGTCTTGTCCTCTAAAGATTGATGAGAACCAAGTTATACAGACATTTGACTCAAATATCATGTGAAAGTCCATGCGCACTTCAACTCACAATGCTTGCATTTTTACTTCCTCTACCAAGGTACCCTTTCATAAGTGTACCTTAGTATCTCTTAGTCCCCTATCTCTCACCTATTTTCTAGGCTGCCTAGTGGATTTTTCACAGATTGCGCAATTTTAAGCCTATGCGATATGGTATACCAAAAGTAGTTCTGTCCAATTTTTAAGCACCTGTTTTTGGTAATGTCTTTGACACTCTGTGAAGTATTTGGTTGGGAAAATTGAAAGTCAACAAAGTTCTCACTGAAGCACTTTCATCAATAGCAGGGTGGCTGTTTTTGAGAAATGCAGATTTTGTTAGGGCTTTGGGTCTCTCACTGGCCCCATGGAGCCCCTGCCATGCAGGGGAGGTGATTCCTGTCACAGACAGGTCTTCCAGTAGGCAGATGTGGCACTGCACCTCAGGCCCATGTTCCACACTCAAGTCACCACTACTACTTGCCGTTTCTTGATTATGCTGCACAGTTTTGCCTTTGCAGAGGCTGTTCCCTCTGCCTGGATTGCCTTTCTCTCCCACTGGTCTGAGGACTTGCCAGACACCTCCATCCACCTGTATGGGGGTCCTCATATAGATGCTGGGGATAATAAAAGATAGTGGAGCAACCAGGCATGTCCAACAGAAATTTCCCATCTGACTGCCCCTACCCCTCTTACCTCCCTCTCCTTAGGCTCTGTGTTTGCCTTCAGGACAGCCATTGCTGGCTCCTGGTTTTGGACTAAATCAAGCCCCTTGTATGTAACTCTGCCTTCTCGTTGCTATTCATGCACCAATATTCCCCAGGTACCAAGTCTCATCCTTCAAAGTTTGGTTCAAATATCACCACTCCCACCTTCCCACCCCAGTGGAAGATTTCCCCTGAGCCTACCCCGTGGAGGCAGAATTAGTTGTTCTTAACCTGATCTGCTCTGACCACCTGCACACCTGCCCCACAGCACTCTCTCTTTGCTCCTCTGTTCATTATGGCCCTGCTGGAAAGTGAGACTCCAAGGGTAGTGGCTGTGGGTTTTCTTTATCCGTGCTTTCATCACATATCTAGCATAGTACCTGGTGCTCAGTAAATTCTCAATATATGTTTCTTACTTCAGTAAACAAATAAATACGATTTACTCATGAATGTTGACTCTAAAATCAGGATGAATGAAACACTTTCAGAAAATCCCCCATTAGAATTCATTCATAACCTTTGGTTAGATATTTAAGTCATCCTAGTCTATGTAATAATTCTTCCCCAGAAAAAATCTGTTCCAAAGGGAAATAGTTCCTGTTCTCTCATTGATGAAACTCACCTGAGTCTGCCTTGACTGGTTGTCCAGCTAGATGTGTGTTTGTGTGTGTGTGTGTGTGTGTGCTGTGTGTGTGTGTATGCAGATTTTGTGTTGAATCCATTATTTGAAAAATATACATTTCCCTAGAATTTCAATTATTATCAGTAATCTTGAAATGCATAAGAAAGAAGAGCTTTATCCTTAGTCTGCTCTGTGTTTTTTCACATGGGCATCTGATAATATCTTACTAGGTTCTGTGAGGTCTCTCTCCTGAACTTGGATTTTTCTCAGCTTTATTTTCATAATAAAACCAACCATTGATAGACAGGGAAACATTATGAATATAAGTGATATTCAAATATAGGAAAGCTATCTCTCCATCCCAAAACAAGTCTCTTTCTCTCTCTTTTAAAAACTCATTCTATGGGGCTTCCCTGGTGGCGCAGTGCTTGAGAGTCCGCCTGCCCTTGCAGGAGACGCGGGTTCGTGCCCCGTTTCGGGAAGATCCCACATGCCGCGGAGCGGCTGGGCCCGTGAGCCATGGCCGCTGAGCCTGCGCGTCCGGAGCCTGTGCTCCGCAAATGGGAGAGGCCACAACAGTGAGAGGCCCGCATAACGCAAGAAAAAAAAAAAAAAAAACTCATTCTATGGATAAAGAAGATGTGGCACATATATACAATGGAATATTACTCAGCCATAAAAGGAAATGAAATTGAGCTATTTGTAATGAGGTGGATGGACCTGGAGTCTGTCGTACAGAGTGAAGCAAGTCAGAAAGAGAGAGACAGGTACCGTATGCTAACACATATATATGGAATTTAAGAAAAAAAAATGTCATGAAGAACCTAGGGGTAAGACAGGAATAAAGACACAGACCTACTAGAGAATGGACTTGAGGATATGGGGAGGGGGAAGGGTGAGTTGTGACAAAGCGAGAGGGAGGCAAGGACATATATACACTACCAAACGTAAGGTAGATAGCTAGTGGGAGGCAGCCGCATGGCACAGGGAGATCAGCTCAGTGTTTTGTGACCACCTGGAGGGGTGGGATAGGGAGGGTGGGAGGGAGAGAGATGCAGGAGGGAGGAGATATTGGAACGAATGTATATGTATAACTGATTCACTTTGTTATAAAGCAGAAACACACCATTGTAAAGCAATTATACTCCAATAAAGATGTAAAAAAATAAAAATATAAACTCACTCTACAAATTTGTGTTAAGGCGCTTTATCTTAAATTTGATCTAACCCAATATTCAATTTGGTTTAAAAGAATTGAATTCATTTGCCATGTTCTCTTTGGGAAGTATAATTTAGAACTGCTCTCTCTTTTGCATGGCCACTGCCAGACATAAAGGGGGCTCACAATGAATGTTTCTGCTATAATGAAGGCTCTGTTCTATCTGTCTGCCTCCATGTGAATTCCTCCTTCAGACAGAAGGTTAAAAACTATAATGAGTCAAAATTCTCCCAGGGCCCAAACTACTCCTGGGTAGTAAATTAGGCATCTCTGGATTCTAAACTGTTTCAGACCCTAAGATGCATTTTCTCAAAAGTTGCTGAGAGTTCAAGAAACTTGATTCTACTGTCAAAGTTCTCTAATTAGCTAATGAGGAGTAGTTAAGCTCAGGATCTCCTCAGACCACTTTTTTCCGTATTAAAATGCATAGTTCAAACTCTAGCAAAAAAAAAAAAAATCAAAATTTTTATCAGTTTTCTTGGACTACTACTCTCAAGATAGAAGTAGCAACAGGGACTTGCTAAATAGCAGACCACATCCATAACAAAACAAAAACTTCCACCAAAGCCTGAACATGGATCTACCATTCTGAGGGAATTAACTTTGGCTTCATTACAGAGAGAAGGCGGTCTTGCATGACCAAGGACACATGGTATAGTGGGTACATGGAGATTTTTCATGGCCTCCAAGAACACATTCCAAGTATAGCGTAGGACGAAACAATAAAAAACTCAACCCTAAGAGAAATTTTTTCTATGAACAGAACTGGCATTCAATAAAGAATTTTGAATTAAACTACTAATCCCAATTTCTAAAATAAAGTATTGAGAAAAATGACTTCATGAAGCAATAGCAAAAAAGATAGTATTATGGTTTGTAATCTCCCTAAAGAAATTCTAATTTAAATTGTCAAATTTATCCTCATCAGGAAAAATATAGTAAGGTGGGAAATGGCAGATAGTAAGGTGGTAATGGGGATGAATGGTGGGTGGGTGGGTTGGAGGGTTGCAGAGAGGAGGGGTCAGGAAGGATCAGGATTATTATGAGTAGGGAATGGAGAAACTCATTCTTCAAGAAAGTGAATGTAATTTTGAGTCCAGGATAAATACTGAATACCAGAAATGCAATAGATATTTATCAAATTTCTATTTCATTCATCTGAGGAAATTGATTTTCAAATTTCTGAGTACATAGCTGTCTGATCTTATATAATGTCACCTTCCTATGCACTAATGACTAAGATAAATGTCCTCAGCCCCGGCTGTTTTGATCTAGTCATTTCCATGTTTTTGCTCTGACACGGTAATGGTGTTGAAGGGTTCAATGCAAGAGAGATGCTGCATTGGGATGAGTGTCATTGATTTATACCTTCTGAAAGACTTCTAGGGAGTAAATTATTAGGTCCCTTTTCATCCTTTTAGAGGACCTGTTCAGTTTCTTTTAACTCTTCCCCAGTAAATTCGAGGGTGCATGTGTGTGTGCATGTGTGTCTCTGTATGTGTGTATAAAAGCATAGTCCATACTGCCCCGCCTGTTTTGTTGTAATGTCTGCAGGGTGTGACAACTCCAGAGGGCTGTTGATGTGACCCAAAGTCTCCCTTTACCTGTAAGCTGGGCACTACCTGGCAGGCCTAGTGGACTTGAAAATGCTTTGTCAATAAACACAGGCAAAAGTTCAATCCATCCTTGGGAGGAAATGGATTCAGCCTTGCCAATTTATTTATATTTAGCATATTATTAGCAAGACAGAAAAGGCAAGAAATTCTTCCAATAGAATCCATTTCTTTCTGTGGTTCCTTTCTTTTAATACTACCATGACGAATCAAACTAGAGTCTTATTTGCATTTTCCTTCCTAACACAGTTCTGGTACTAGATGTGGAATAAATACTACAAGTTTGTTTCTTATAAATAGCTATTGTATTTAGCATGAATAAATTTTTTAAAAATACTAACCCTACGTGTTCTCTTAGTAAAGTTTTTCCCTTTACCTCCACCAGATTTAAAAGTGAGAGTTACCCTGGCATTAACAGTCCTTCTATTTAATGTTCAATCACCATTTAAGCCATTCTCACCGTACTTTTTCCTCTGGAGAATAATCACTTCCCATTCTTCAAATTTTCAATCAGAATAATGTTACAGAAGTCTGGTTTATAACATTTAGAACATGAAATGAAGTTTTTTTTTCTTTCCCAAAATAGCCATTGAGAAACTCCAGACACATTTTTCTGAAAGAGAATATGCACTGCCTCTCTTCATAATATTCAGGGGAAAACTCCTATGAATTAATGCAGTGATAAATATTACAGATATAGCCTCTAGATATATAGTAACATGGTGTTTCTAATTAGGACACAGCAAGATTCTCAAACACAAAATTGTTATTTTATATTAAGAGCCAGATTAGAATAACTTGTGTTAAAGATTATACTAACTGTACCACCGTCCCATTTCTGTTGTGTATTTTCAGTAAAAGCTGTCTAAATTAATTTTTTTAGAGAGTACAGAAACTGTGGAGTAAATCCACTTCAACTAAAAGGTTTGTTTTTAATGTTGTAAGTCAGTGAGTAAGAGAATTTTTCATTCAATTTCGTTGTTGTTTAGAAGTTATGGGAAATGAAAACAAATAAAAATTTTAAATAACTCTAGTGGTAACAGTTTTCATAAAATTCAATTCACTAGGATATGAAATAATGTGTAACTTTTAGATTCGCTGTTAAAAGTAGTAAAAAGTTATTCTAAATTAAATCAATGCAGTAGACAACAAATATTTATTGAATGCCTACTTTGTGCACAAGAGTGTGGAAAGCAGTGTTTAATGGAATTGATGTTGCATTTCTTCTGGATGAAAACTCACTGCAGATTCCCCCTTGTGGTTTCAGTTTACCAGATAGAAGATAAATAAATACATTGTGGGGAGAGAGTCTATTCTAATTAATACAAAGGCTGTCTTGATGAAGAAAATGGTAAAATATTTGTACTTAAGCTCTCCTTTTAAACTGTATTTCCTTTGTTATCACAGCTACAGGAAGAATAAAGCAGGCAATAATTATACCTTAGATCTATATGATCATATATATTTTCAGCCCTGCTTCTTCCTTCCCCTTTTTTGCATATGAAGATATAAATAAGTTTTGCAGATTTATGCAAACTCCTCTCCTTAACCCTTATGTTAGGATATGCTCAGGTATTCTAATTTCCACCTTATTTTTTTCCCTTTGATTCTTTAAGAACTGAGTATGAATTACAAGTGGAAAAACAAAACTATGTCTAACAAAAACCTTAAAAGTTTAGACTCTGCCTATCACATGGTAACTTCTATTCTATTCACAGAGAACCAGCCAGGGTATATCTGAGCTATCTTGTACTTAATCACTTACATCTGCTCAAATGCATGGGGATAATTAGCTGAATCTGTAATTGAGCCCTGAAAACTAGACTAGAAGTACTGGCTTGGAAGGCCCAGCTCACATTTAAGGGTAACCTTTAGAACTAAAAAGGGGTGAACAGACAATCTCCCTCCCTTCAACCTCCTTCTTCTATCCTGATTAAACGTTCTGTTTCCCAACACCTCATCCACCACCTCCACAATTTTTGTTATAGCTGTGCATCATTGGAATTATTGCTTACTCACTGTGTTTCTTTAAATTGGCTCTTTTACAAAACTCAAATACCCAAGTTACCTTCATCCTAAGCAATATCTCTGAAATCATGGTTTTAAAGTGTTCATTTTTTCCAATATATGTTAAAGTAAAAATAGAACTATTAGAAATACTCATCTCTTAACAAAGATATAGAGAGAGGGAATAGATTAGTGATTGCCAGGGCTTAGGGAAGGAGGAAGAGAGAGGACGGCTATGGCTATAAACAGTAACATGAGGAAACCTCACGATGGAACTGGTATGTATCTTGATTGTGTTGGTTGCACAAATCTACATGTGGTAAAACTGCATAGACTACGTACGCACACAGTGTTTGTAAAAGTGGTGAAATCTGAATAAAATCAATGGACTGTATCATTGTCAGTTTCTTAGTTGTGCTATTATATTATAGTTATATATGACGTTACGATGGGGGAAACTGGATGAAGAGTATACAGGATCTCTGTATTATTTCTTACAACTGCATGTAAATCTACACTTATGTAAAAAAAAAACTTTTTTAATACAAGTTGCCCTACTAAATTTGAATTTCAGATAAGCAATGGGTTTTTTAGTACAAGTATGTGCCTTGCAATATTTGGAAGATATTTATATGAAAGAGATATTTGTCGTTTATTGAAGATTCAAGTTTGACTGGTAATCCTATATTTTATCTGGGAACCCTACATTTAACTTAAGACCTAAATTGAAAGAAGAATCTAGTTACGTAAACAGAGGCATAAAAGTATTACAGGCAGAGGGAATCACATGTACAAAGGGCCTGGGGTAAGAGAGCACTTGGTGTATTTAAGGAACTGAATGTAGCCTTGCGGGCAACGTGGGAAATAGAACAAGATGAGAAATTGTAAGAATCTGGGGTTTCTAGGGTATGGCCCCAAACAGGGAAGGGATGTGATTATTGTCATGTCTGCTGCAGATCCAAAGTCCCTTAATGATGAAGCAAGGAAGCTGTTCAGACTTAGCTGAGGCAAGGCTTGGCTAACTACTGGGAAAATATCTTTTATTCTTCCATGTCTTCTCAACAGTGAGAATAAAAAACAAACATTTCAGTAAATTTTTTAAAATTCGCATCTCAGTAGCTCCCAAACATATCCACTGTACTGGTGGTAGTCTGCATCTCCCATGCTGTTGAAGATAACAGATGAGTTTGCCTCACTCTGCCCTGGAAAAGTTGTGTAATCTATAGCCCCTCCCTTCATGTCTAAGGCTTCAGTTTCCCCCTTTTGTACAGTAAGGGGTTTGACAAACTCTAAGGTTACTTCCAGATCCTATGGTCTATGATTTCTCTACCCATTTTGCTGTGCACTCAATGTACCATTAACTAGGGATAAACCAGAGGAGATATTAGAACACAATAGATGCAAAAAATTATCTTTCACTCTCATCTCCTACTCACTAATGTATGGAATACATCAATTCCTACAGCAGTAGCATTAAAAATGATTTAACTCCTATAGTTACTCTGTGGTAATAATTATGCCATCAAGGACACAGAATGCTGACCATTTTCCCCCAACTCTTTGAAAACACAAAAATATCAGCAGTTACGTGTTGGATTATTGCAAGAATAAATGATATGTGTTGGGGAAAGACAAGAGTTGGATTCAGAAGACCTGGGTTTGATTCCCGGCTCTGTCACATACCAGCCATGAGAATTTGGGTAAGTCACTTCACCCCTTCAAACACTGGCTTCCTCATCTGTAATATGGGTATATTCAGCTGCACAGCTGACTCACTGAGAAACTGCAGTGTTGCCCGAGATATCACACAGACACTGGAGGCATAATTATTACTGATTTGTATATCCTTAGCCTTACAGAGCTATAAATGCAGGAAGGTCTCAGGAACTGTTCCTGGCAAGAACTGATACATCAATTCCTCCATTGGTTTTGTGAGAGTCTTTGTCATGTCTCTGAAGAGATGGCACAGTGCTGTACTTACGTAGAGACCCAATTTTGAAATACTGTACAGATATGGTTTTTAAATTTTTATATCTTTATATATTAGGTACTTTCTCTTAATCAATTTATAGATTTTTGTTTTTTTTTTAAAATGAAAATAACCTTGAACACATTCATCAATTTTTTCCCAACATATTCCAGATAAAAACATCAGTCCATCTTACTATTACTTTTTGAACACAAACATTTAAAATATCAAGTTCATTTTAAGGAAACATTAATCTTCCCCATTTCCTTTTTCCCCATCACTATTTTTAATTAAAAGTGAGAAAAATATCAAAATAGACTATCAAGTTTAATAGTCCCAATTTTACACTCTAGGACAAAAAATTACAATACAACCAAACCCTTTTTACTACACAATCTTTGATTTTGAATTTCCACCAAAAATCTCATAAATTCATTTATAGAAAAAAGAATGCTTCTTATACCATATGAGACATTGTGTCGTGACAGAACAAATGTGGGTTTTGAGGTCAAAGGAGCTGGGTTTTAATCTCAACTTTCCCACTTTCTTGTTCTCTGAGTTTCAGTTTCCTAACCTTGCAGAGTTATTGTGAGGTTAAAATGGGATGAGATTAAATGCACTGATATATTTAAAGCATCTAGGAGCCAAGTCGAAAGTGCTTAATAAATGGCAGCTATTATGCAGCAGTGAGGTGTAATCAAGACTCTGGCCTTTGGAACCTGGAAGAGCTTTATTTGGATGCAATACTTACTAGGTGAATAATTTTAGACAAGTCAGTTTAGCCTTCAGAACTTCCTTGCTTTGCTGTAAAATAGAATAATCATATTTGCAGAATTTTGAAAATTAAGTAATCATAGCATATAAAGCACATTTCCTATAAGCTTGATGCACAGTTGGACCATACTACAATTAATCTACTCTGCTGCTGATGGGCATTTGGGTTGTTTATATTTTGAGACTATTACAAAAAGTGCTGCTACAAACATTTTCATATATGTCTTTTGCTGCACATATATATAAGCATTTCTGTTAAGTATATATCTAGGAATAGAATTGCTGGGTCATGGGGTATGCACAGCACAGTGATGGGCACATATTAGGTGATCATTAAATGATAGCTAGTAATACAATTTGATAGTTGTGTTCAGGTCTCCATGGTTGACAAAATGGTAAAATACTTACCAAAAAAAGTGCAAATACTTAGTGGAAGAAGGGGATGACAATGGCATATTTATGTGCATGCAACATTACAGTTCTAAAGTTTGCTTTATGATCAGGCAATCTAAAATAACAAACAAACAAATAAGTAAATATTGTAGGCTCCAGTCCTCCAGACCCATGTCTCTCATTCTAAGACACAGACGTATCCTTTTTGGGGGACATGTGAGCTTTAGACTACAGTGGGCCTTTCACGAACAGTGACCAGTATTACATCCAGAGGTGCACTGGCAAAGGAAGTTTAAGTTATTCAGCTTTTTCAATATGCAAACTTGAGCGTCTAAAGCATCTTCCAGGAAATTAGTTCTCTCTTGGTGTCTATGTGATGCCAAAACCACACATACAAAACAAATCAGGCAAACTGGCTGGTCAACACTCTATTTATAGATTTTATTGCTTTGCTGGTTTACATTAAAAAACAAAAACAGCTTAGTAAAACCAGTGTGGCATGTAGAGAGAGCTTTACCCATCATTCTTATGTTTTATTGAGAATCTGAAAACCTCCTTACTTTGAGGACTAAATGCTATTCCATGGAATCATTTATACACATACAGGAGTTGGACAAGTGCTCAGAGTCAAAGAGGAAATGTGGCTGGGATGCCTTGGCAAAGCTTAACAAGTCAAGTTGGCAATACCACTGCTTAGTCCTGGAAGAATTAGTCTTCTAGAAAGTTAGAACTGAGCCCTTTTTAAAATTAATTTTTATTTTTATTGAAGTATAGTTGCTGTACAGTATAAGTTACAGGTGTACAATATAGTGATTCACAATTTTTAAATGTTATACTCCATATATAGTTATTATAAAATATATTCCCTCTGTTTCACAATATATCCTTGTAGCTTATTTTATACCTAATAGTTTGCACTTCTTAATCCCTTATCCCTACATTTCCTCTTCCCCTTCTCTCTCCCCATTGGTAACTACTATTTTGTTCTCTATATTTGTTGAGTCTGCTTGTTTCTGTTATATTCATAGTTTGTTGTATTTTTTAGATTCCATATATAAGTGATAGCATACAGTATTTGTCTTTCTCTGTCTGACTTGTTTTACTTAGTATAATACCCTCCAAGTCCAACCATGTTGCTGCGTTCCTTTTTATGACTGAGTAGTATTCCATTGTGTGTGTGTGTGTGTGTGTGTGTGTGTGTGTGTGTGTGTGTGTGTGTATGAAGTGCATGTATTTCAAATATTCAAACAAAGTGTTTTTGGTTTTATTTTGGATATATACCCAGGAGTGGAACTGCTGGATCATATGGTAGTTCTGTTTTTAGTTTTTAGAGAAACCACCGTACTGTTTTCCATAGTGGCTGCACCAATTTACATTCCCACTAACAGTGTATAAGGGTTCCCTTTGCTCCACACCCTCACCAACATCTGTTATTTGTGATCTTTTTGATGACAGACATTCTGAGGTGTGAGGTGATATCTTACCGTTGTTTTGATTTGCATTTCCCTGATGTTTAGCAATATTGAGTATCTTTTCATGTGCTTGACAGCCATCTGCATTTCCTCTTTGGAAAAATGTCTATTCAGTTCTTCTGCCCATTTTTCAATTGGCTTGTTTATTTTTTTGATGTTGAGTTGTATGAGCTGTTTATATATGTTAGATATTAACCCCTTATTAGTCATATCATTTGCAAATATTTTCTCCCATTCAGTAGGTTGTCTTTTCATGACTACCATCTTTAAGCCTAACCCTCTGTTTAAATATAAGGAAAATGAGGTTCAGAGATGTAAATTACTGACCTAAAGACCCTAATAGGTAATAGATCTGAGACCAGAGCCCTGACTCCCAGGCTCTGTAAATATATACAGAAATGTATATCATATAAGGAAAAAATCCCATTCACCACTGCAACAAAAAGAATAAAATACCCAGGAATAAACCTTCCTAAGGAGGTAAAAGACCTCAGAAAACTATGAGACACTGATGAAAGAAATCAAAGATAACACAAACAGGTGGAGAAATATACCACATTCTTGGATTGGAAGAATCAATATTGTGAAAATGACTATACTACCCAAAGAAATCTATAGATTCAGTGTAATCCCTATCAAATTACCGATGGCATTTTTTACAGAACTAGAACAAAAAATCTTAAAATTTGTATGGCGACACAAAAGACCCCAAAGAGCCAAAGCAGTCTTAAGGGAAAAAAATGGAGCTGGAGGAATCAGACTCCCTGACTTCAGACTATACTACAAAGCTACAGTAATCAAGACAATATGGTACTGGCACTAAAACAGAAATATAGATCAATGGAACAGGATAGAAAGCCCAGAGATAAACCCATGCACCTAAGGTCAACTAATCCATGACAAAGGAGGCAAGGATATACAATGGAGAAAAGACAGTCTCTTCAAAAAGTGGTGCAGGGAAAACTAACAGCTACAAGTAAAAGAATGGAATTAGAACATTCCCTAACACCATACACAAAGATAAACTCAAAATTGATTCGAGACCTAAATGTAAGACGGGACACTATAAAACTCTTAGAGGAAAACATAAGAAGAACACTCTTTGACATAAATCACAGCAAGATCTTTTCTGATCCACCTCCTAGAGTAATGGAAATAAAAACAAAAATAAACAAATGGGACCTAATGAAACTTAAAAGCTTTTGCAAAGCAAAGGAAACCATAAACAAGATGAAAAGACAACCCTCAGAATGGGAGAAAATATTTGCAAATGAATCAATGGACAAAGGATTGATCTCCAAAATATAGAAACAGCTCATGCAGCTCAATATTAAAAAAACAAACAACCCAATCCAAAAATGGGCAGAAGACCTAAACAGACATTTCTCCAAAGAAGACATACAGATGGCCAAGAAGCACATGAAAAGCTGCTCAACAAATTGTGAAATTTTTTGTACTCTTAGAAGAAAACAGGACATGAAAACATAGCACATGAAAAGCTGCTCACAATACAAATTGTGAAATTTTTTGTACTCTTAGAAGAAAACATAGGACATGAAAACACAGCACATGAAAAGCCGCTCACGATACAAATTGTGAAATTTTTTGTACTCTTAGAAGAAAACATATGCAGAACTATGACACTATGACATAAATGAACACTATGACATAAAAGAACACTATGACATAAATCACAGCAAGATCCTTTCTGACCCACCTCCTAGAAAAATGGAAATAAAAACAAAAATAAAGAAATGGGACCTAACGAAACTTAAAAGCTTTTGTACAGTGGAGGTAACCATAAACAAGACAAAAAGACAACCCTCAGAATGGGAGAAAATATTTGCAAAGGATTAATCTCCAAAATATACAAGCAGCTCATGCAGCTCGATATCAAAAAAAAAAAACAAACCCAATCCAAAAATGGGCGGAAGACCTAAATAGACATTTCTCCCAAGAAAATACATACAGATTGCTAGGAACACATGAAAGGATGCTCAATATCACTAATTATTAGAGAAATGCAAATCAAAACTACAATGAGGTATCACCTCACACCAGTTAGAATGGGCATCATCAGAAAATCTATAAACAACAAACGCTGTAGAGCGTGTGGAGAAAAGGGAACCCTCTTGCACTGTTGGTGGGAATGTAAATTGATACAGCCACTATGGAGAACAGTATGGAGGTTCCTTAAAAAAACTAAAAATAGAATTACCATATGACCCAGCAATCCCACTGGGCATATACCCAGAGAAAACCATAATTCAAAAAGACACATGCACCCCAATGTTCACTGCAGCACTATTTACAATAGCCAGGTCATGGAAGCAACGTAAATGCCCATCGACAGATGAATGGATAAAGAAGATGTGGTACCTATATACAATGGAATATTAATCAGCCCTAAAAAGGAATGAAATTGGGTCATTTGTAGAGATGTGGATGGATCTAGAGACTGTCATACAGAGTGAAGTAAGTCAGAAAGAGAAAAACAAATATCATATATTAACGCATATATGTGAAACCTAGAAAAATGGTACAGATGAACCGGTTTGCAGGGCAGAAACAGAGACACAGATGTAGAGAACAAACATATGGACACCAAGTGGGGAAAGTGGCGGGTTGGGTGGTGGTGGTGGGATGAACTGGGAGATTGGATTGACATGTATACACAATATGTATAAAATGGATGACCAATAAGAACCTACTGTATAAAAAATAAAATTAAACTTAAAAAGAAATGTATATCATACGTATATGCATGCATATCATATGTATATAAAAGAGGTCATTTAGTAAAGTTTGGACCGATGAGTAATAACAACTATGACAATAAAACAAGAAGTTTTAATAGTAATACCTCACATTTTCTCAACTTTTACCTATGTCAGGTACTGGAGTGAACCACCTGACATACATTATCTCCCTTAACTCACAAAACAATCCCAGTGAATGGCATTACTGTTACCACTCTTTTCAAGATGAGCAAAAGAATTAAAGTATTTTAAGGAAACTGCCCAAGGTCACAGAATCAATAAACAGCAGAGCCAAATTGATGCCCAATTCTGTCTAACTCTGCTGAGGGATTCTTAGCCACCTCCTCATGTATAGTAATACTTGCAGAGTTAGATTATTAAATAAAGTAGCATATAAAGTACCTCTCCTATCTCTAGCCTCACTTACACTTAAAAATGTGCACATTCCTTTCACAATATACGTGAGAACACAGGTGCTCTCTGTTATTACTGGTGAAAACTAAACGAACTTCTGGAAATTTGGTTAGCACACCAATCATCACCAATCTTGAAAAATGTAGCTCTGAGGATGAATGTTTTCTTTGCACTAAAAAAAGATGGCATTCATTTAAATAGAAAGTTCTTGTTCTATAATATCCCAATTCCACTACGCCACCTGTCATTAACTCAGCACGTAACTCTTTCATTCAGGCTGAATAGTGTTCTGGAAAAGGCAGCTAGACTACTTAAACATTCATACTTACATTGGGTAGGAATTCATTTTTTCAGCTTCTGAACACTCATTCCTTATGGACAGAAAAGATAAGATATGAGTGAAATATGTATTGAGGAAGGAGTTATTTCCCCAAGACAGTTCAAAGGAGGTGGAAAGCACTATAGTAATTTCTTTGCAATTGCATAGTTCCTTTGCTTATTAAATTTTGAAGAGGTTATCAATTTGGAATATAACCTAAAGAGTTTATGTTTCATAATTTTACTTTATTGCTGAAATATTTATGCAAATATTCAGTGTAGGAAGATGCTGCCAGATGGAAATGCAATAGTTGTGGAATTCTTCCTGGCATTTCCAACAGAATATATAATACCAAATCGCTTTATGCTAATGTTTTGCAATGGAATACATATTTTATACCTACTTTGAAATGCAAATTTAAAAGATCTGAACACTTTAGAAATCATGCCAATGCAAAGTAAACTAATATAAGAAGTAGGAGTTAGATAGATAAATTACAGCAGTGTTATATCAACTGCATTTTGGTACAAGTAATGAGCCATATCTTTATAGCCTTTGTGTAAATACACTTTAATATTTAGAAGTAAAACTGTGTTTTGGCAAGATTAATATTAACTAACCTCAAGATATATGTGACATCTGTCAAATACTTAACTTCTAAGAGGTACACTCAAGGACACTTAACTTTCTTATTCCATTTTCTCACACTAATTATCATATTGATAAAT
>NW_006780658.1:1139021-1142431 GCF_000442215.2 Lipotes vexillifer | reverse complement strand
TGTAGGGTATATGGTATCTTTGCATTCAGAAAATTTGAGCCATGCACTACAAGTGAGTTTGAATTACAAGAGGATTAAAGTTTTATTGTTATTGAAGATCATCAAGTCTGAAATTTAAGTTTCTACAACTTATCTGTCAATTATATCTCACTACATTGTAATAACTTGTAAGAATGAATACAATATCCTGACACTGTCACTTTTTTTCTTAATATGTCAGGACATTTATTGCAAACTTGTTTGAAATACAAAACAAGTTCAAGGTTAGCTAACATAGATACAGATATATTGTGAGATATATATATATATATATACATATATATATATATATATATATATATATATATACACTACAGAATATTATGTCATATTAAAAAAAAAAACTGGCAGTTTCCTATGTACCAGCGTCTGACACTGTCCCTTCTTAAAACTGTGGTCAGAAACTCAGTGTTTAAACACTAAAACATCTTTTTAAAGACACTAGAAAAGGTCGATCTTCTCACTGGGTCCACTGAACAATTTCTTCTTTTCAAATTAGGATCTATTTCATCCCCGGCTTCTGAATTAAATGGTATCTTATTTTGAAAGGCATAGTTACTGACAATGCCTTCAATTTGTCTTCTCATTTTTAGAGCTACTTTAACACCAATCATGACTCAGGGATTGAATCTGGCCAAGAAAAAGGAAACTGAATTTCTCAGGAATGAGTAAAATTATAAACCCCAAAGCTTGATTAAAAAATAACTATTTTGGTTCATTTAAGGTACAAAAATACCTGGAACATTTTATCTTTTACTCCTTCTTAGTCTTAGAGAGAATATTAAAAAACAAACAGCAAACAACAATAATATCACTGGATTCTTCTGCAGACTGTACAATATTCAAATCCAAGAAAAAGAGTGTTGTTTAATTCACTATTAATGTTTTACTATTTCACCATACAAAATGCTTTAATAGTCATTATCCCATTAATTCCTTGCAGTTACTACAGAAGGCAGGTATTACTATTTCCTTTTGACAGCTGGGGAAATAGACTCAGAGAGGTTAAGTGGTTCGTCCGAGTCACATATGGAGGGAACATTACTGCTGGTCTCTTTTATAGTGCTTAAACTTTGATAATTTAGGTTTGGCTTAACTACATGCTGTAATTGTGACTCAGAATGCTTCAGTGTTAGTTTCACTCTGCTGCTCTAACCAGCGACAAATTCTTTAGAACAACTACTACCCTCTGGTCACCTACTTTTTTCTCCCTATAGTCTGTAGACATGGAACTATACTTACTGTAGTTCCAGTACATAGTGTTCTACACACAGTACTATTGAATAGTATATACTATATATACTATGGTCTATAGATGGGGAACATGTGAGGTATACATATTTGTGGAGCACAGAGCTTGTAAGGAATTTAGATTTGGTGATGAAGCCAGTGAGGTGTGAAAGTACAGAAAAAAAAAAATGGAGGAACAATATTATTCCTCCCATCCTGCTTCATTGGAAGTCCTGACCACCACTGCTTGTGGACGCCTGCCCAGCAGTATTTGTTGGCTCTGAGACTTGGCACTCACATGTGATCCTGCACTTGCAAACCTGAATCTAATATTGCAGGAGTTTTATTTATTAACAAAGGCACTAGTGCATGCATGAAAGTTGTACACAAAAATCTTATTCATGCCATCAGAATTCCTGGGTGAACAGCCGTAAGACACACCCACTAATGCCGATGACCACGCCTACACACGCCTATTTACCTCACTTAGAAGCGGGTGCTGTGGTGGTTATTTTTCTTAATAAAATTACTATTCTCTACAATGCAGAAACCCAAGCTAATCAAAAATGAATCATGTGGCTCCCAACACATTTGAGGTAAATTAGGAATCACCATCTGGCAGAGAGCTTCTCTTCTTAAAATTGCTCTCTCCTTTTTTAATTAAAATGTGTTTTAATTAAAAATAGACATGTCAAGAAGCACTGTATATCAATTACATGACTGACAATATGCTTTCATTTTTTTCTAAAACATGTGAACCAGAAATGGGATGTCATGGTCTCTCTCAAGAGAAACAGTGGAATATAGAACACAGAGAGAGAGAGAGGATTGCTGCTAGAAACCATTTCAGCTTCGTCAAAATGCAACCAAATCTTTTCTTGAACGTTTCATTGCTTTTAAAAAAACTGAGAGGGTATTAGTCCCTCATTTTTTGATGCAAAAATGGAGTTTTGCCTTCACTCCATACGATCAATAGCTTTGGAAAAGTTCTCAGATGTTCTTAACCAGACTCCTATTAGGGACCCTGGGATGTTCCAAGACCCCTCCTCACTGCCCAGGCCCTCCTTTTAACCCTTTTCTGTCCACACTCCTTTTCTGAGAAGCACAAAGTAATAACAGCAGATTTCTTTTGTATAATGAGGAGGGCCAAGGGTGAGGGGGTCCAGAAACAGCCAGAGGAGAGAACCAGAAACCACAGTGAGGATGAGTGGTACCTCACACATAGTGTGTGTGTGTGTGTGTGTGTGTGTGTGTGTGTGTGTTGGGGGGGGCGGGTAGAGAGACAGAGAATATGCTGTCAAACCAACTGGACTTCCATTCCATAAGACTGGCATCTGAAACTTCCTTGCTTTGTCTTAGGCAGTCACAGGGTAATGCTTTCAGAACACTCAGCTCTAAATGTTTAAAGGTCAAATATTAATGATCACAATGAGACATATTCAGCAAGAGTTAACTAGTTTTGAGCTTTGACTGGTTTTCCCAACTGCCACAATTATTTAGTATCACTGTAATTTTCCTTCTTTAAAATTTTTTCCAGTATTTGGTTTTGTCTTTTAATTTGCTTTTATTGTTTTTCTTTATTTTATATCACTGCAATCTAATATTTTTCTTAAATAAACTTGTTTTAGACTAGTTCTATAGTTAGAGAAAAATTTTGGAGATAGTACAGAGTTCCCATCTACCTCACACTCAGTTTCCCTTATTAATATCTTACATTAGTGTGGTTTATTTGTCTCAATTAATAAACCAATATAGATACATTATTATTAGCTAAGTCTATACATGATTCAGAATTCTTAGTTTTAACCTAATGGATGTTTTCCTGTCCCAGGATCCCATCCATGACACCACACTACATTAGTTATCATGTCTACTTAGGGTCCTCTTCACTGTGACAGTTTCTCAGACTTTCCTTATTTTTAATGACCTTGGCAATTTTGAGAAGTACCGGTCAGGTATTTTCTCACATGTCTCTCAATTGGGATTTTCTAATGTTTATCCAGGTTGTATTTGGGGAGGAAGACCACAGACATAAAGTGCCACTTTATCATAGCAACCTGACTTACCACTGCTGATGTTAATCTTGAGCCCCTGGCTGAGGTAGTGTTTGTCAGGTTTCTCCACTGTAAAGTTACTCTTTC
>NW_006780658.1:1131715-1139009 GCF_000442215.2 Lipotes vexillifer | reverse complement strand
TCTTTCCCCCAACTTGTTCATACTTTTTCCTTTTATTGGGGAATGGTATTAGAAACCGAGATGCAATTTAACTTTTATTTATGTATATGTGTGTTTTTAAATAACCCACCTTGTTTTAAAATACTTTTAAGGCTTATTAATGTTATTTTCCCAAATAGCAGATCTTTTACTTTAAAAATTAAAGAATTGGTATAAACATTTAAATTTTATTTATAAAAACAGAAGCTCCATATGATAATTTATAATATGCTTCTGTTTCTATTCTACATAGCATCTGTGATATACACACACCTGCAGTGCATAGACTTAGCATGTACCATGTTGACAATAACAAAAGAAAGCACTCGACGCATAGTATTGCACAAGCAATATGGGATATACTGAATCTGTGTTAGAAATATTCTCTTTATTGGGGAAGAAATATATATTCCCATGGGGTGTAGCATATTTTTCTGCCCCACTGACTTGGAACCTGGCCCTGTGATTTCCTTTGGCCCATGGACTGTGAGTTGACGTGATTCAAGAAGGAGCCTAAAACCTGGATTGTATTCTCGTACTCCTGTGCTTTGCCATAGACAAACACGCCTTAGGGAGCTGCTGGTCCAAGAAGAATATGATGACACATGGAACAGAGGTAGACCCAGTTCTAAGCCTGAAGCCAAGCGCAGCTGACCAACAGCTTGAAACAGGGTCCTCCTGGCTGCCACACACTTGTGGGATCAAAAAAAAAAAAAAAAAAAGGTGCTGATTGTTAGAAGCACTGAGTTTTGGAGTGTTTTGTTACATGGCATTATTACAGAAATAACTAATTAAAACAAAACATACGTATGTCAAGAGCAACATCTGATACTTGGTGTCTTAGAATATGACTATTCAACACATATAATACACTGGGGAGGTAGACAGATCTTGGTTCAAATCCTTGCTATGCCAATTACTGACTATGTCTTAGACAAGCTCTCTGACACCACTAAGCTTTGCTTCCTCACTTCCAGAATGGAGATACTAATAATACCTACTTCATAGGGTGTTATGAGAATCAAATGAGATCATTCCTGTAAAAAGCTTCACACAGGGCCTGGCACAGAATAAATGCTCACTAAATGCTAGTTGCTATTATTAGCTGTCAAGTGAAAGTCGCAAAATAATTTAAGATGAAATACTTTTAATTGTGGAGGAAGAGCAACCTAATTTAGTGAGAAGTGTGAAGTTTGGGGCTGCTTTTACATTGTTGGGATAGGTACATAAAATAATCAGGAAAACCATGGTTCTTCAGCTTTTAGGGAACTTACTTTAGTGAAAATATAAGACTGACATACACTCAGCATTTTAATTGTTTGTTTACCTCTAAAGTTTTTGAGGATTTTAAAGTATTTCATTTAATTTTTAGTTAATTATGATTACACAGTTAACTTACATTATAAGGACTGATATTAAACAAACTTCATTCTATTGTATGTCCAAATAAGTAGAAGTCTTGAATTGATAAAGACTGAAAAAAATGACCTTTTACACAGTGGACTAATTATGGACACCATAAGAAGCATTCCCAAAAAAAAAAAAAAAAAAAATGTGGCCAAAATTTACATCCAAATAATTTTGCTAAATTGCTTTTAGTTATCAAACGGCAAAGTCATCAACCTATGCAAAAGAGATTACCTTCCTTTTCTTTAAATTTGAATTAAAAAAGCAATTTTATTATCTTTTAAATCTGGTAGGATCTAATGCTGAAGTGAATCTTATATAATGAAAACTTAGGTTTAAAAGAAGGAAAATTGCATTTATATATGATATACTATAAAAAGGCAAAGATGTTTCCTATACTGTATGTTGAATAGTGTTTATTTTGGAGTAGACTATTTTAAATTGCTGACTTGGTAAAGAAAAATTTGCTGTAACAATTTAAAAAAAATTTTCCAGGAGCAATTCTGAATTCTATAATGTAACACATTTGGGTTAGAAATGGAAATTTAGCTTTATCTAAATCAAGGATGTTTAAAAATTATATATCTTTGAGATGAAAATTATAAAATTAATAAGTGATAGCTTTTAAAATCTATTCTTCAATAGAGTTCTAGGTTGTTCCAAAAGTCTTCAATTCCCAACCTGAGAGAGGTTGGCAAGGCTTTGACCCCATTCCACTCCAGCCTGCAGAAAGAGGATTAGAGCCACCCCAGAGAACCCACAGCCTGAAGCAAAGCTGGGCAAGTCAACCCAACTGCCATAATCAAGAAAGAATAAAAAGATGACCTTTATTATTATAGCTGAGATCAGTCATGTCCTACCTCAAAAAGAATATTAAAAACTATGTATTCCCTTACATTTTTAAAGTTGACATCTAAAATTTTTCATTATAAGTTTAAATAGTTCTAGAGGATGTGATTCTTGGCATACTATACGAACTAATCTTTTCAAATCAAGTTAAAACATCACTTTGAATGAAACTAATGGGATCTAATTTCTGAATGATATCCACAGTCATCAGGTTTAATACATATTTGAAAAGGACTTCTGGTTTGTATGTAGAAAGTCATGACAGATCATTGCCACCACCTTAACAAGCAAAAATCTTTTTTTTGTTTGTCTGTTTTGTTTTGTTTTGTTTATAGCTGCACCATGCAGCATGTAGGATCTTAGTTCCCCAACTGGGGATTGATCCCATGCCCCCTGCAGTGGAAGCATGGAGTCTTAACCACTGGACTGTCAGAGAAGTTCCCCAAAATCTTAAATAAATAAAAAATAATAAAATAAACTACAGATAGGCTATAAATAAACTAAATTTCAGAAAATGACAAGCTTTTCCTGGGAGAGAAGAGATCTTTGGCTCCTCCCATAGAAGGTATAAGAACTGAAGCCAGCCAAACATTAAACAAATACTGAGCCACCATATGTGTGATGACATGATGGATTATATGCCTAGGAGCTCCAAGTCTGTGAATATGCATGTACCTACCAACTTCTACTCACAGATCTTTACTGGGTATGGAAGGTAATATGCCCAAAGCAAGGGGCCCAGAGAAGGAAAATGGAGAAACATTTTTCATTGAGGTCCACAGAGACTCTCCCCAATGCAATGCCCCCCTTCAAAAGGTGGAGAGTGATGGGGTACATGGGAGGAAAACTGGGGGAAATATACCAGAGGCACTCCAAACTTTCAGCTACCAAACACTAATAAATGGTAAGAGAAGGTCTTGCAGGGCATTCCCAGTCTTCACAGCAGCAGCGCTCCAAAAGCAAAGGATGATTCAGTCAGGCTGAAGGTTCAATCTCCATAGGTGCAGAAAACAGGGGCAGGAATAGATAGTGGAGAAAACTCCCCAGTGACTCAAAACCATACTAACTGGGCTATAAGCAAGGTGATATCAGCCACAGTATCAAAATTTGGCATGTGAACTCCAAAGCACAGGAAGGTTTCCAGAATCTTTCCAATGCTCTGACATCAGATCTTGTTGGAAGGAAAGTCTGGATCATCACCTCAAAATATTTTTTTTAACATCTTTATTGGAGTATAATTGCTTTACATTGTTGTGTTAGTTTCTGCTGTATAACAAAGTGAATCAGCTATACATATACATACATCCCCATATCTGCTCACTCTTGCATCTCCCTCCCACTCTCCCTATCCCACCCTGTTAGGTGGTCACAAAGCACTGAGCTGGTCTCCCTGTAATAAGCAGCTGCCTCCCACTAGCTATCTATTTTATATTTGGTAGTGTATATATGTCCATGCCACTCTCTCATTTTGTCCCAGTTTACCCTTCCCCCTCCCTGTGTCCTCAAGTCCATTCTCTACATCTGCGGCTTTATTCCTGTCCTGCCCTTCGGTTCTTCAGAACCATTTTTTTGTTTTTTTTTTTTAGATTCCATATATATGTGTTAGCATATGGTATTTCTTTTTCTCTTTCTGACTTACTTCACTCTGAATGACAGACATTGTTTGTTTTTTTGAGACTGAGCTGCATGAGCTGCTTGTATATTTTGGACATTCATCCTTTGTCAGTTGCTTCCTTTGCAAATATGTTCTCCCATTCTAAGGGTTGTCTTTTTGTCTTCTTTATGGTTTCCTCTGATGTACAAAAGCTTTTAAGTTTCATTAGGTCCCATTTGTTTATTTTTGTTTTTATTTACATTTCTCTAGGAGGTGGGTCAGAAAGGATCTTTCTGTGATTTATGTCATAGTGTGTTCTGCCTATGTTTTCCTCTAAGAGTTTTATAATGTCTGGCCTTACATTTAGGTCTTTAATCCATTTTGAGTTTATTTTAGTGTACGGTGTTAGGGAGTGTTCTAATTTCATTCTTTTACATGTAGCTGTCCAGTTTTCCCAGCACCACTTATTGAAAAGGCTGTCTTTTCTCCATTGTATACTCTTGCCTCCTTTATTAAAGATAAGGTGACCATATGTGCGTGGGTTTATCTCTGGGCTTTCTATCCTGTTCCATTGATCTATATTTCTGTGTTTGTGCGAGCCCCATACTGTCTTGATTACTGTAGTTTTGTAGTATAGTCTGAAGTCAGGGAGCCTGATTCCTCCAGGTCCGTTTTTCTTTCTCAAGACTGCTTTGGCTATTTGGGGTCTTTTGCGTTTCCATACAAATTGCGAAATTTTTTGTACTCTTAGAAGAGAATGGACTTGAGGACACAGGGAGGGGGAAGGGTAAGCTAGGACGAAGTGAGAGAGTGTCATGGACATATATACACTACCAAATGTAAAAGAGATAGCTCATGGGAAGCAGCCACACAGCACAGGGAGACCAGCTCAATGCTTTGTGTCCACCTAGTGGGGTGGGATAGGAAGGGTGAGAGGGAGATGCAAGAGGGAGGGGTTACGGGGTTATATGTGTATGTATAGCTGATTCACTTTGTTATATAGCAGAAACTAGCACAACAATGTAAAGCAATTATACTCCAATAAAGATGCTAAAAAACAAACAAAAAATTCTGTTTACTGATTATTCAATCTTATTTCTCTGCATAAAATGTGAATGCATTTTTAGAATTTATTTCCAATGGCTGTAAGGCTTTAAGGATTTAAACTTTATTCTAGTTTTAATTATAATTATAATTATTAATAATACATAATTTATTAAAACAACATAAATATATTACACATTTTGATAGATAATTAACAAAGGTAAAATTATTTTTATTGTAATTGCATCATTTAATGAGTGAATCAAGCCATTTTTCTATTAGACCATCTATCTTTGAATGAGTATTGCTTCCTGGTAGAATGAGAGAGGGTTTTTCATCAATTATATTTCTATTTATCATTTTTATAGATGCAAGTTGAGAAGGCTTATTTATATGAATAGGTAAATGAGAATGGATAAAAATTCAGTTCTATAAATGTTGCTCAAGCCTCTAAACTCCTTCTAAGTCATATTCTTAAAATCACAGTGCTTTTCACCACACATTGTATTTATTGATCTATCAGCAGAAAACTGGATCAGATCCTTCCTCAATTCCATTAAAAACAAAGAACTGGAAACTATCTGACTTGCAAAACAATTTATAACCTAGTCATTAGAATCAATCCCTTTCTGAAAATCAGTGTTAGTGTTTTATGTCTTGGACTTTTTAACAGCCTGAGCAATGCTTCATATTAAATTTTTGGTGGATGAGATATATTTTCTTTTTTTTTTTAAGTGGAAGAAGGGCTTATAAAGAGATTTATAAAAGTGAAAGCGGGAAAGGAAAAATAACCTGAAGTATGTTCTCATGTAGCTCAGGTCTAGAGAAATTTTAATAGAAAGTCGAAATTCTGGAAAATTTTGTCCATTAAAATGCATTAATGTCCTCACACTCCTTGAAAAATCTTTGTGGATCCTCTATTTGAATATTATGGGCTTAAAACATCCATTAAGTAAATCAATACATGAATGCATGCCTCTTTAACAAACTGTTACCAAAGGGGACCTTGTTCTTATCAGACATAAATGAAACTGCTGCCTGAAATACAGTTTCATGTTTCAAGATGTTTAGTAGGAAGCCAGAAAACATCTATATATGGAGAAAAACTTAATATTCTGTTCCCACTTCATGATGAAACGTCTTGGAAATGTGGTTTTGAAGAAGGAGGTGATGCTTGTGACCTTGGACAAGATTTCTTTCAAATCTGTTGGCAGAGACTAACACCAGTACTGGCTGATGTGGAAACAAGAAGTTTTTTTTATTTTTCTGCCAAAATATCCAAAAAAGATGTGTGATCTAACATCACAGTGCTGCCTCCTGAGTAAAAAACAGCAAGATTTGTTTCCTAATCATTCTAAACTGTTTATTTGGCAAAGACAGTTTTCATCATTTTGAATATGTCCGAGGCCTTTGTACTTTTTGAAAGTGGCTCACAATATAATAATTCTTTGATGTAATAGGTATGCACAGAAGAGATGAAAACCTTGAGTGAGCTTCATTTGATTGTTTCAGCTGGCTGCTTATGAGTGCCCATGGAATCTGCCAGTATGTCCATAATCAGCTACAAAATATTAAGAGAAATGTCCTCAATACTGGGGATGGATTGTATTATCTGGCTGAGGCACTACACGTCAGCTATAAACTGTAAATGCAGCATTTTCCAGAGTATATAGACTTAAGGTTCTATGATTGGTGTAGCTGTAACTTCTGCTTGCAATTGCAATATGCATTATATTGATTCTTCAAGCATAGCCTTCTGTATTTGATGAAAGCCAAACATTGGTAATATGCCAGCATATCAAAAATGAGTCTTCTTTACCTTGAAGATAGGAATAGCATTTGATATATTATTAGGATGTTCAGATAAAAGGTATTCCTTCAGCTTGTTTGGATTCATGGTGCCATTGGGTGCCACTCTGGTCCCAGCCACCATCATCTCTAGCCTGGATTACTGCAGTAGCCTCTAAACCGGTCTTTTTGCTTCCACTCTTGGCCCCGAGTCTATATTCTATACAAAAGATAAAGTCCCATCACATCATTTCTCTGCTAAAAATCTTCCAATGGTTTCTCATCTTGAGTAAAAGCGAAAATCATTATAGTGGTTTACAACGTCCTACACAATATGGTCCACCATTACCTCTCTGATCTAATCTTGTACCGTCTTCTTGCTCACTCTCTCAACCAGCCACCTAGGCTCTTTTCTGCTCTTTGATCATGCCTTGTAGGCTCCTGCCTCACAGCCCATGCCCTTGTTTTGTCTGCCTGTAACACAGTTTCAGAGGTATCTGCAGGGTTTGCCCTCACCTCACTCAAGATCTCACTCAAACATCACCTTCTCACTGAAGCTCCCCCTATCCTCTCTACTTAAGATTACAGACTCTT
>NW_006780658.1:1106207-1131705 GCF_000442215.2 Lipotes vexillifer | reverse complement strand
TCTTTCCCTGCTTTATTTTCTTTTAACTTGTATTGGAGTATAGTTGATTTACAATGTTGTGTTAGTTTCTGCTGTATAGCAAAGTCAATCAGTTATACATATACATATATCCACTCTTTTTTATACGTTCTTATTTCTCTAGTTGCTTTAGGTGTAAGGTTAGGTTGTTTATTTGAGATTTTTCTTGTTTTCTGAAGTAAGATTGTACTGCTATAAACTTCCCTCTTAGAGCTGCTTTTGCTGTGTCCCATAGGTTTTGGAACGTTGTGTATTCATTGTCATTTGCCTCTAGGTATTTTTTTATTTCTGTTTGATTTCTTCAGTGATCCATTGGTTGTTTAGTAACATATTATTTAGCCTCCATGTGTTTGTGTTTTTTTTACAGTTTTTCCCCTATAATTTCTAATCTCATAGCACTGTGGTTGGAAAAGATGCTTAATATGATTTCAATTTTCTTAAATTTACCGAGGCTTAATTTGTGGCCCAAGATGTGATCTATCCTGGAGAATGCTCCATGTGCACTTGAGAAGAAAGTGTATTCTGCTGCTTTCAGGGGTAATATCCTATAAATCCATTATCTGGTCTAATGTGTCATTTAAGGCTTGTGTTTCCTTATTGATGATCTGTTCATGGTGTGAGTGGGGTGTTAAAGTCCCCCACTATTGGAAAGAAATAATAAAGATCAGAGCAGAAATAAATAAAATAGAGATGAAGAAAACAATAGCAAAGATCAATGAAACTAAAAGCTAGCCCTATGAAGAGAAGAACAAAATTGATAAACCTTTAGTCAGACTCATCAAGAAAAAAAGGGAGAGGACTCAAATCAATAAAATTAGAAATGACAAAGGAGAAGTTACAACTGACACCACAGAAATACAAAGGATCATAAGAGGCTACTACAGGCAACTATATGCCAGTAAAACGGACAAACTAGAAGAAATGGACAAATTCTTAAAAAGATACAACCTTCCAAGACTGAACCAAGAAGAAATAGAAAATATAAACAGACCAACCACAAGTACTGAAATTGAAGTTGTGATTTAAACACTTCCAACAAACAAAAGTCCAGGACCAGATGGCTTCACAGGTGAATTCTATCAAACATTTAGAGAAGAGCTAACACTTAACCTTCTGAAACTCTTCCAAAAAATTACAGATGAAGGAACACTCCCAAGTTCATTCTATGAGGCCACAATCACCCTGATACCAAAACCAGACAAAGATATCACAAAAAAAGAAAATTACAGGCCACTACCACTAATGAGGATAGACACTAAAATCCTCAACAAAATACTAGTGAACTGAATCCAACAACACATTAAAAGGATCATACACCATGATAAAGTGCAATTTATCGCAGGGATGCAAGGATTCTTCAATATATGCAAATCAATCAATGTGATACACCACATTAACAAATTGCAGAGTAAAAACCATATGATATCTCAATAGATGCAGAAAAAGCTTTTGACAAAATTCAACACCCATTTATGATAAAAACTCTCCAGAAAGTGAAAGTGGGAAAGGAAAAATAACCTGAAGTATAACCTGAAAGGGGGAACCTACCTCAACATAATAAAGGCCATATACAACAAACCCACAGCAAACATCATTCTCAATGGTGAAAAACTGAAAGCTTTTCCTCTAAGATCAGGAACAAGACAAGGATATCCACTCCCACCACTTTTATTCAACATAGTTTTGGAAGTCCTAGCCATGGCAATTAGAGAAGACAAAGAAATAAAAGGAATATTGGAAAAGAAGAAGTAAAACTGTCACTGTTTGCAGATGACATGATACTGTACATAGAAAATCCTAAAGATGCTACCAGAAAACTACTAGGGCTTATCAATGAATTTGGTAAAGTTGCAGGATACAAAATTAATACACAGAAATCACTTGCATTCCTATGCACTAACAACAAAAGATCAGAAAGAGAAATTAAGGAAATAAGCCCATTTACCATCACATCAAAAAGAATAAAATACCTAGGAATAAACCTACCTAAGGAGGTAGAAGACCTGTACTCAGAGAACTAATAAGATACTGATGAAAGAAATCAGAGATGATGCAAACAGATGTTCTTGGACTGGAACAGTCAATACTGTCCCTACTTTATTTTTTATAGCATTTTTCATTTAAAATATTACCTAGTTCAAATATTTATTTTCTATTGCCTGACCTGCTCTAAAGGCAAAAAATTTTAGCGTTGTGAGGGCAAGTCTGTTTTGTTCACTGCTGTACCCTCAAACACGTAGAAAATTTCCTGGCACCAAAAGGGAACTCAACAAATATCTGTTGAAAGCAAGTTTCTAGAGAGGAAGTGAGGAGGCTTCTGCTTCATCACAAATGATCATGAAGATAACAGCAAGGATATATAAAGTTTTGCTGAGTGTTCTTTGACATTTTTTAATTTAAGTACTTAAGCTATAGGCCCAATGTAAACAAAAATGAATGCTCATCTCCGTAATTGCAGTGTATGTTTAATTACTGATAATGAGAAAGCATTCTAGTTGTCATAGGATGGAGATGTTAATGATTTCATAGTGCATGACAATATTTAGAAGTATCTCATGCCACAATATATTTTTGGATTGAAATGAGGCCACTACGTTAAATTAGAGAATGTGTCCCAAGGTTTCTTGACAGAAAAATTTGGGGTTCCACTGGTGGTCCCTGAGGCTATGGAGAATAAAAACCTAATGATTTAAGACAAAGAAGCTATTAGAATGGCTAAAACAAACAAAAAAAAGATTGACCAAACCAAGTGCTGACAAAATGTGGAGGAGCTGGATTTCTCATACAGTGCTGATGGAATGCAAAATGGTATAGCCACTCTGGAAAATACTTTGGCAGATTCTTATAAATCTGAGCATATACCCTTTGGCTCAGCAATCCCACCATTCATTATTTACCCAAGGGAAATAAAAAATTACATTAACAACAAAAACACCCATACATGAATGTTTATAGCAGTATTATACATAGTAGCGAAAAACTGGAAACAACCCAAATGTCCTTCAATGGGAGAATGGATAAACAAATGAAGGTACAGCCATAAAATGGAATACTATTCAGCAACATAAGGGAAAAAACTATTGATATGTAACATGAATGACTCTCAAAGGCATTATACTAAGTAAAAGAAGCCAGTCTCAAAGGTCACATATTGAATAATACCACATATACAGCATTCCAGAGAAGACACAGGGATAGAGAACAGATCAGTGGTTTAGATCTACAATCTTTATAGATCACCTTCACTTGCCTCTCCCCTGGACCATATGCAAAATGAACTGAATTGACAGTCTCACCTATAACGTTTTCATATACTTTCAGATGATCTAGAAGGCCAATTTAGAAGGAGAAGGTATTATCAAGAAATATTTCCACATGGTGCAGTTGATTCTTGAATGACATAATCTCTTATGTCTTTACAAGTATATTTTTAGTTTTTTAAGGCACCTCCATACTGCTCTCCATAGTGGCTGTATCAATTTATATTCCCACCAACAGTGCAAGAGGGTTTCATTTTCTCCACACCCTCTCCAGCATTTATTGTTTGTAGAATTTTTTTTTTTTTTTTGCGGTACGCGGGCCTCCCCCCGCTGCGGCCTCTCCTGCTGCGGAGCACAGGCTCCGGATGCGCAGGCTCAGCGGCCATGGCCCACGGGCCCACCCGCTCCGTGGCATGCAGGATCCTCCCGGACCGGGGCACGAACCCGCGTCCCCTGCATCGGAAGGTGGACTCCCAACCACTGCGCCACTAGGGAAGCCCTGTTTGTAGAATTTTTGATGCTGGCCATTCTGACCCGTGTGAGGTGATACCTCATTGTAGTTTTGATTTGCATTTCTCTAGTGATTAGTGCTGTTGAGCAACCTTTCATGTGTTTGTTGGTAATCTGTGTATCTTCTTCGGAGAAATGTCTATTTAGGTCCTCTGCCCATTCTTGGATTGGGTTGTTTGTTTTTTGATATTGAGCTGCATGAGCTGCTTGTATCTTTTGGAGATTAATCATTTGTCACTTGCTTCATTTGCAAATATTTTCTCCCATTCTAAGGGTTGTCTTTTCGTCTTGTTTATGGTTTTCTTTGCTGTGCAAAAGCTTCTAAGTTTCATTAGGTCCCATTTGTTTATTTTTGTTTTTATTTCCACTTCTCTAGGATGTGGGTCAAAATGGATCTTGCTGTGATTTATGTCATAGAGTATTCTGCTTATGTTTTCCTCTAAGAGTTTTATACTGTCTGGTCTTACATTTAGGTCTTTAATCCATTTTGAGTTTTTTTTTTCTGTATGGTGTTAGGGAGTGCTCTACTTTCATTCTTTTACATGTAGCTGTCCAGTTTTCCCAGCACCATTTATTGAAGAGGCTCTCTTTTCTCCATTGTATATTCTTGCCTCCTTTGTCAAAGATAAGGTAACCATATGTGTGTGGGTTTGTCTCTGGGCTTTCTATCCTGTTCCATTGACCTCTATTTCTGTTTTTTGTGCCAGTACCATACTGTCTTGATTACTGTAGCTTTGTAGTATAGTCTGAAGTCAGGGAACCTGATTCCTCCAGGTCTGTTTTTCTTTCTCAAGATTGCTTTGGTTATTCTGGGTTTTTGTGTCTCCATACAAATTGTAAAACTTTTTGTTCTAGTTCTGTGAAAAATGCCAGTGGTAGTTTGATAGGGATTGCATTGAATCTGTCAACTGCTTTGGGTAGTACAGTCATTTTCACAATGTTGATTATTCCAATCCAAGAACATGGTATATCTCTCCATCTGCTGGTATCATCTTTAATTTTTTTCATCAGTGTCTTATAGTTTTCTGCATAAGGTCCTTTGTCTCTTAGGGAGGTTTATTCCTAGGTATTTTATTCTTTCTGTTTCAGTGGTAAAGGGGAGTGTTTCCTTAATTGCTCTTTCACATTTTTCTTCATTAGTCTATAGGAATGCAAGAGATTTCTGTGCATTAATTTTGTATCCTGCTACTTTACCAAATTCATTGATTAGCTCTAGTAGTTTTCTGGTAGCATCTTTAGGATTCTCTATGTATAGTATCATGTCATCTGCAAGCAGTGACAGTTTTACTTCTTCTTTTCTAATTTGTATTCCTTTTATTTCTTTTTCTTCTCTGATTGCTGTGGCTAAAACTTCCAAAACTATGTTGAATAGGAGTGGTGAGAGTGGGCAACCTTGTCTTGCTCCTGATCTTAGTGGAAATGGTTTCACTTTTTCACCACTGAGAACGATGATGGCTGTGCGTTTGTCATATATGGCCTTTATTATGTTGAGGTAGGTTCCCCCTATGCCCACTTTCTGGTGAGTTTTTATCATAAATGGGTGTTGAATTTTGTTGAAAGCTTTTTCTGCATCTATTGAGATGATCGTATGGTTTTTACTCTTCAGTTTGTGAATATGGTGCATCACATTGATTTATTTGCATATACTGAAGAATCCTTGCACTCCTGGGATAAACCCCACTTGATCATAGTGTATGATCCTTTTAAAGTGCTGCTGGTTCTGTGTGCTAGTATTTTCTTCAGGATTTTTGCATCTATGTTCATCAGTGGTATTGGCCTGTAGTTTTCGTTTTTTGTGACATCTTTGTCTGGTTTTGGTATCAGGGTGATGGTGGCCTCACAGAATGAGTTTAGGAGTGCTCCTCCCTCTGCTATATTTTGGAAGAGTTTGAGAAGGATAGGTGTTAGCTCTTCTCTAAATGTTTGATAGAATTTGCCTGTGGAGCCATCTGGTCCTGGAGTTTTGTTTGTTGGAAGATTTTTAATCACAGTTTCAGCTTCAGTGCTTGTGATTTTTCTGTTTATATTTTCTGTTTCTTCCTGGTTCAGTCTCGGAAGGTTGTGCTTTTCTAAGAATTTGTCCATTTGTTCCAGGTTGTCCATTTTATTGGCATAGAGCTGCTTCTAGTAGTCTCTCATGATCCTTTATATTTCTAAAGTGTCAATTGTTACTTCTTCTTTTTCATTTCTAATTCTGTTGATTTGAGCCTTCTCCTTTTTTTCTTGATGGTTCTGGCTACTGGTTTATCAATTTTGTTTATCTTCTCAAAGAACCAGCTTTTAGTTTTATTGATCTTTGCTACTGTTTTCTTTGTTTCTATTTCATTTATTTCTGATCTGATGTTTATGATTTCTTTCCTTCTGCTAACTTAGGGGGTTTTTTTGTTCTTCTTTCTCTAATTGCTTTAGATGTAAGGTTAGGCTGTTTATTTAAGATTTTTCTTGTTTCTTGAGGTAGGATTGTACTGCTATAAACTTCCCTCTTAGAACTGCTTTTGCTGCATCCCATAGGTTTTGGGCTGTTGTGTTTTCATCATTTGTTTCTAGGTATTTTTTGATTTCATCTTTGATTTCTTTAGTGATCTCTTGGTTATTAAGTAGTGTATTGTTTAGCCTCCATGTGTTTGTAGTTTTTACAGGTTTTTTCCTGCAACTGATATCTAGTCTTATAGCATTGTGGTCAGGAAAGATACTTGACACAATTTCAATTTTCTTAAATTTACCAAGGCTTGATTTGTGACTCAAGATATGATCTATCCTGGAGAATGTTCCATGAGCAGTTGAGAAGAAAGTGTATTCTGTTGTTTTTGAATGGAGTGTCCTATAAATACCAATTAAATCCATCTTGCTTAATGTATCATTTAAAGCTTGTGTTTCCCAATTTATTTTCATTTTGGTTGATCTGTTCATTGGTGAAAGTGGGGTGTTAAAGTCCCCTACTATGATTGTGTTACTGCTGATTTCTCCTTTTATGGCTGTTAGCATTTGCCTTATGTATTGAGGTGCTCCTATGTTGGGTGCATAAATATTTACAATTGTTTTATCTTCTTCTTGGACTGATCCCTTGATCTTTATGTAGTGTCCTTCTTTGTCTCTTCTAATAGTCTTTATTTTAAAGTCTATTTTGTATGATATGAGAATTGCTACTCTAGCTTTCTTTTGATTTCCATTTGCATGGAATATCTTTTTCCAACCCCTCACTTTCAGTCTGTATGTGTCTCTGGGTCTGAAGTGGGTCTCTTGTAGACAGCATATATAAGCGTCTTGTTTTTGTATCCATTCAGTCAGTCTATGTCTTTTAGTTGGAGCATTTAATCCATTTACATTTAAGGTAATTATCAATATGTATGTTCCTATTACCATTTTCTTAATTGTTTTGGGTTTGTTATTGTAGGTCTTTTCCTTCTCTTGTGTTTCCTGCCTAGAGAAGTTCCTTTAGCATTTGTTGTAAAGTTGGTTTGGTGGTGCTGAATTCTCTTAGCTGTGCTTGTCTGTAAAGGTTTTAATTTCTCCATCAAATCTGAATGAGATCCATGCTGGGTAGACTAATCTTGGTTGTCGGTTTTTCCCTTTCATCACTTTAAATATGTCCTGCTCTCCCTTCTGGCTTGCCGAGTTTCTCCTGAAAGGTCAGCTGTTAACCTTGTGGGGATTCCCTTGTATGTTATTTGTTGCATTACCCTTGCTGCTTTTAATACTTTTTCTTTGTATTTAATTTTGGTAGTTTGATTAATATGTTTATGGTGCGTTTCTCCTTGGATTTACCCTATATGGACTCTCTGTGCTTCCAGGACTTGATTGACTATTTCCTTTCCCATATTAGGGAAATTTTCAACGACAATCTCTTCAAATATTTTGTCAGTCACTTTCTTTTTCTCTTCTTCTTCTAGGACCCGTATAATTTGAATGTTGGTGCCTTTTATTTTGTCCCAGAGGTCTCTGAGACTGTCCTCAATTCTTTTCATTCTTTTTTCTATATTGGGCTTTGTGGCAGTTATTTCCTCTATTTTATCTTCCAGGTCACTTATCCATTCTTCTGCTTCAGTTATTCTGCTATTGATTCCTTCTAGAGAAATTTTAATTTCATTTATTGTGTTTTTCATCATTGTTTGTTTGCTCTTTAGTTCTTCTAGGTCCTTGTTAAACGTTTCTTGTATTTTCTCCATTCTATTTCCAAGACTTTGGATCATCTTTACTATTACTACTCAACATTCTTTTTCAGGTAGACTGCCTATTTCCTCTTCATTTGTTTGGTGTGGTGGGTTTTTACCGTGCTCCTTTATCTGCTGCATATTTCTCTGTCTTCTCATTTTGCTTAACTTACTGTGTTTGGGGTCTCCTTTTCGCTGGCTGCAAGTTCGTAGCTCCCGTTGTTTACTGTTTCTGCCCCCAGTGAGTAAGGTTGGTTCAGTGGCTTGTGTAGGCTTCCTGGTGGAGGGGACTGGTGCCTGTGTTCTGCTGGGTGAGGCTGGATCTTGTATTTCTGGTGGGCAGGACTGCATCTGGTGGTGTGCTTTGGGGTGTCTGTGAACTTAGTATGATTTTAGGCAGCCTGTCTGCTAATGGGTGTGGTTACTTTCCTCTCTTGCTAGTTGTTTGGCATGGGCTGTCCAGCACTGGAGCTTGCTGGTTGTTGAGTGGAGCTGGGTCTTAGTGTTGAGACAGAGATCTTTCGGAGAGCTCTTGCTGATTGATATTATGTGGGGCCGTGAGGTCTCTCTGGTGGTCCAGTGTCCTGAACTTGGCTCTCCCACCCCAGAGGCTCAGGCCTGACACCCTGCCAGAACACCAAGACTCATAAGCAACTGTGGTAAAAATCTGACTGGTAGGTTGGATTTTTCTTTGCTGGGCAATTTATCTGAGCCAGGTTCCCTTTGTCAGAAACACAGCAAGCCAAAACACTGAGACATCCGAGGTTTGCAGCAAAGACAGGGTTTATTCACAAGGCAGCCAAAGAGAAGACAGGAGAACAAATCTCAAATCTGGTTCCCAGAAGACAAGGGGCTGGGGTATTTATGGGATAAAGGATAATGCAGCAGGGCCATCTGAGGCATAGGGAGTGTTGGGAGCATGGGGAGCGTGGGGAAAGGTGATTGGGAAAGGTGTGGTAGGTGTGGCAATCACCCGTTCTGCACAGGTGTAACTAAGCTACAGTCCTCTAGTTTCAAGAACGCCAGTAGGAATGTTTTTAATACGTCCTTTCTTTTCTATTAATTATCTTTTTTTGACTCACCTGGAAGGATGTCATTTATTCTGAGAATTCAGAATTAAGCATTTGGGTTTAAGACCAGTCTATCAGAATGAAAGAGCCATTAATAACCTCCTAAATTTTAATGTTTAGTTGAGAAATCTCATGAATATTAGTACTTACTGCCTCCAATTTAATTAAAAAAAAATATATATATATATTATGAACAGTGTTTATGGGGAAGGGATCCTATTGTATTATGGTGATATCAGACTACTACAAAAATTCAACCTAAAGGCTGTATTCAAGCAAATACCTTTAAAGTAGATTTTGTAAGGTCCATATGTATAAGAATAGTCTTTGATGTCTTTTATTAGTCATTTGTGTCTGCTGTGTTCTTTGAGGATGGAACTGTGAGGACTTTATAGATCATGAATTTAATTTGTCTCATAGGAAGAGTCAGTGGTGTGTGTGTGTGTGTGTGTGTGTGTGTGTGTGTGTGTGTGTGTGTGGGTGTGTGTGTATAACTGCTAATAGGTGGACATTGACTAATATGAGCATCACAGAAGAATAAGATCTCATTCAGTAATTGTCTTTTACTATAGTAATATTAATGATAACTGGAGCACACATTTACTGATTTTTACCATATTTCATGTACTATATTAACTGTCTTACCTTAATTTTCTCATTTATTCATCTCCTAAATTCTCATAGAATGCTTAAATTTCCCAAGTCTTATATTTTGCATCAGGGATTCAGCTGACCCAGAGCTTAAATGGATATAAAGAAAACATAGTTTTGCAACTTTGGATTTATGGATAATTTAATAGCTTTTGTAAATAACTTTGCATTTTGAGTTTCACAGCATAAAAATAAATACTCCTGTGAGGCTGACCTAATTTTATCTTTGGAAATTATTTACTTATAATTTCCAAGGTACATGCTTTATTTCAAAAGTAGCATTCTTTCAGTATTATCCCTTCTTTTTTGTTGCTTACTTACTTATTTCTAAATCCAATGACCACTGTGTATTTCCAGCATGTATTGAAACTGATGCTGACTGGCAAACATGGACTGTGGTTCATAAGTAGCTCTTGCAGGAGACTTGGATACATAAATAGTGCACTAAAAATCCAGAAACAGATCCATTTAACTGCTTTGGAATTGATGGGTAATCATTTCATTTCCACAATCAGTGACGTATGAAAATTTACTGTTCGTATTTCCGAATCTCCTCACCCTGCCCACCCCCCCAGGGCCTCACATATGTCCTCTTGACTGTCAAACTGACTGATGCTTATTAAATTCCATAACCTCAGAGGCATCACAATCTAACCATGATATTCATTTTCATGATCTAACCCCCATACATTAAAGTTCCACTACAAAGTCTCAGGCTACTCTCAGCAAACTCTACACCGAACCTTATAGGCCTTGTATTGCTGGTGGCTGAATATTTTATTTCTAGAAGAAGCTAACCGTGAACATATTCATTTCTAGAAAAAATTTAAACTTCAGGTAATTCTCTTTAAATTCATAAAGGGTGAAATAGAGGAAAGGTGTAATGCTTTATGATGCTAAAAATTAACATTATTTAATGGAAACAGTATGGACTTTGGAGGGAGATTTGAGTTCAAATCCTGATTTGATCATTCATTAGCTCTGTGATCTTGAGCAAGGAGTTTAACCTACTTGACCTCAACATTTTTATCTGTAAAGATAATAATACAATCTTATAGGACTGCTTTGAGGAGTAAAGAAAATAACTTGGGCAAGTTAATTAATTCAACAAATATTTATTGAGCACCCACA
The DNA here is from genome assembly GCF_000442215.2 of Lipotes vexillifer. Lineage (NCBI taxonomy): Eukaryota > Metazoa > Chordata > Mammalia > Artiodactyla > Lipotidae > Lipotes > Lipotes vexillifer. The sequence goes on along the minus strand of NW_006780658.1, from coordinate 1,120,914 downwards.
TGAGCCGGTACTGTGCTAGGAGCCAGAGGCTGAGACTAATAAGCCTCTGCCCTCACTCAGAGCTGAGTGAGGAGATGGACAAACAAGTAGCCGGTAACACTGGAGTGTTAAGGGACGCGAGCAGGTGCAGCCCTGCCAGGTGAGGCGTCAGGATGAGGCACCCTCGGGAGGGGGACACGATAAGTTGTCCTGGTGGGGCCTGTGTAGAGTGCCTGTGCTGTGCATTAAGGCTGCAGCAGCTCAGCGTGGCCTGACTGAATGGTGAGGTGACGAGGTGATCTGGGATGAGAGTGGTGATACCATAAAGGGCCTTGCGTGCATTGCCAGGAGTTTACACTCCACCCGGGGTGGTCATTAACGATTTTAAGCAGAGAAGGGACATGGCCGGATCTACGTTTTGGAACTGGAAGGAGAAAGGCTGGTAGACAGGTGTAACTGGTAGAGAGCCAGTCAGGCGGCTAATGTAGGGAAGCATGGGGAAAATAATAAGGGTCTAATGTAATATAGTGCCAGTGCTGAGAGAAAAAAGGGGACAGAATCAGGATCTACTAAAGAGGCAAAATTGATAAGATTTGGTCCCTGAGAAGGCCAGAGGGGGTTTGGCTCCTGCCTGGAACTAGGAGTAAACAGTAGCACATTCCTCAGGGTGTGGAGAAAAAACAAGTTTGGGGAGCCACGTTTGGATATGCAGAGGCGGATGGATCCTTGTGCCATTCCGTGGAATGGGCAGTCCCAGATGCAGTGATGCACTGCCCACACCCCCTTGTGCATGCACCTGTGTCTTTCCACCCGAGAGCTTCCTCTCCCCTATGTTCATCAGCATCCAAACCAATGTGATGGGAGTTACTCCCTGAAGCAGCTTCAGGCAATGACAGAGGAGTTAAAGGAGTTAAAGTTCAACCCAGCTCCCTAAGCCCTCTAGGGGAGGGTGAATCTAAGGTGCCTTGTATGCTGTCTCCCAGGGTTCCCCATCCCCACTGGGTCTAAACCCCAGTTGCACACAAGTGGTATTCTGCCTTATGACAAACCCTTAATCCCTGTAGCACTTCCTCACTCTCCCGCTGGAGCATTCTGGGAAACCTGTCCAAATTAACTACTCACACTCAAACCCTGCTCTCAGCATCTGTGTATAAGGGGAGATCCCATCCAAGCAATGCCCAATGGCTTCAGAGCATAAGGATCTGTGTAGTGAAAGAGATGTCTGGGTAGGAGACACAAATTTAGAAGCTACCTGCATATATGAAATTGTTGAAGCCAGAAGAGGAAATAAACTCATTCTAAGGAAGGGATAAGAGGAGAGATATTGGGACATAAAGTAAAAAAGAAAAAATTCAAGCATAGTGTGTGAAATCAGATAGACTTAGTACCACTTCCTTTTCAAACAGTGATCTGTGGCCGAGAAGTTCTCAAACAAAGTTGTCTGGAAATACTGGACTAATTATTTTATAGTTATGTAATCAATTTAATTTATAGCTCTTCTGCTGTACCTTGAGAATTGAGTATTTACTGGTTCTTTAGGAGCTGTAACATTTTATGGCCTGTCGGGGCCATTGATTGATACGATGCACTGAAAAATAATCATATAAGATTACCTTAAAATATGTATCAGTATCTGTCATTTTGACAGCGGAATTGCAATTCTATAAACCTACAAAGATTAAAAATTTTAAGTGGAATGTTCTAAGTTAAATATTTATTAAAATACCTCAACCGCACCAAAAGAAGAAACAGAAACAAACTACTAATTTGACTTGAAGAAAATTTAGGTCTGGAATTCTAGGACTACAGCAGATCTCACACGTTTACGGTTGTTAGAGTCATCTGCCATTCTTACTACATGTGTTATGACAAATGATTTCCAGACTACTGTGTAACCGTACAGGAAGCCATTGCTCCAATTACACGTCTAAATAACATGTAGAGACAGAAAAAGGCATTCTTGCTCTATGCAGACTTTGATAATAGTCTACTCCCAAAATCAGAAGAAAATGTGTCAAATTGTGATCATCCTTCAAAAATCTTAAAGAAAAGATAATGTGGCTGGTTTTACCCTTCCATGTACCACAACAGTTCTGCTACAGGCCAGTGACTCCCAGGCTGTTTATGTCCTAATGTCCCTTTAACTTCCATCCACAGCCCTGTTATTTTGAAAGATTTCACGTGTCACACTGCACATATTGACAATTACTTTTCCAATGCTTTATTAATCAGAGATAAACGAATCGACTCAGAGCTATCAATCAATAGAACATAACCACTGCCACCATCCCTGATTTGATAGAGATCTAGCCAAAGCTTGTCGGTTTTTTGGTTTTGTTTTGTTTTGTTTTGTTTTGTTTTGTTAATACTAAGGGTGCTTATGCCCCCACTTTTTCTTCCACTGGCATGTGGGAGCTGACGGTCTTCAACTGGGAAACACTGCTATAGATTTACAAGCAGAACTAGAGTTCTAATTCACTATATAAACTCAATTTTCAATTGTTAAGAGAAAACAAGAAACGTGAGAAAGAAAAAAATGGGAGTGAGATGACGGCCACAGAAAATAATTAGGTTTGGTGTAAAATCAGAGCACAGAAGGCTTTTATATAAATAAATAGGAAATCCAGAGCTAGTGCCCCACATCCCAGGCTAGCCACCCTTACGAAGAACCTGCCATGCCCTTCTTTCATGCAACCTCCTGGCTGAGGAGCCCGCAGCCCCTAGGAGAGAAGGAAGGTCGGTGGGTGTTTATCTTCTTCTGCCTCATGACTCCATTGGGGACCACCTTTATTTTCTTTCTCTATGTCAACATTACCTACTCCTTGATTCGATCAATTCTCTACATTTAAGCATGCCCGTTCCCTCAAAACTAATCCACAACAAACACTCCCCTGTACACACACAGGTTACATGATGCCAGTACCCCCTTGTAGCTTAGAATATCTCTTTGGGCAAGTGAGATTATGTCTGTGTGTGTGTGTGTGTGTCTGTGTGTGTGTCTGTGTCTGTGCGTGTGTGTCTGTGTACCATAGTACTTGTGTCCTTGTCCTACTCATCCACATGTTCCCACTCAACATTAAGGAACATCAGTTAATTAGTTGATTAATACATTAACGAGTCTCTGAGGGCACAGATAAGCCTCACTCGTTTTGTTTCTTTTGCAACAATAAGACCAAAACAACGATTTGTTAGATACTTTCTATGTACCAGGAACTGTGCTGGGTGTTTTACCTTCATTACATTATTTCATCCTCTTATTGTCCCTGTGAGTTGGAGGTAAGTCTCATTTTACACATGAGGAAACTGACTTGACCAAAGACACATGCAAAACGCCGACCCACTGGCAACCTCCCTGGGCTTAGTTCTGGCTGTGCTAGACTACACACATCCTCCAGCCATGCTAGACCAGGGCATCTTCCTGAGCAGTCCACGCTGCTTCACGCTTCCTTGATTTGCATTTCTACTGCTTTGTTCATAATCTCCTCTATCCTTGTCCACCTGGGGAAAACCCACTCACCTTTAAGACTCAGGTCTCTTCTCCGCCTTCAATGAAGCTTTTCTGCTCTTCATTCATCCTCCTATACTTGATCACCATCTATTTTAAGCCTCCTCGTCCTAGCCCCAGCTCCTGCAACAGCCTGTGACATACTTCTATCACATCTCAGTAATTAATTTATTTCTTGACATGTTCATCTGCCTTCCAAGACTATACATTTCTCAAGGGCAGGACACATGTCTTGCCATCCATGTACCTCCAGGGCACTACTGCCCAGTAGAACTTTTGGTAATGAATAAAATGCTCTATGCTGCCCAATACAGTAGCCACTAGCCATGTGTTTTGTGGCTTAAGGACTTGAGATGTGCACAACTGAGGAACTGAATGCTTCAATTCTATTTAATTTTAGGTAATTTAAATTCAAATAGGCACATTTGACTAATGACTATCATATTGAATAGCGCAGCTTTGGCTTATAAAGAATCTGGGACATAGTAGGTATCAATAAGTATCTGCTGAGTTGTACGGCCATTCAGTTGAAGTCACCCAAGGCTTTCACCTAACCAAGCCCAACCAATATAACCTTCGGTATATTTTTAATTTTGCTCAGCCACTTCACTGATGGACACTTTCTAGACCATCCTTCACCTTCCCCATACATTTTCCAGGCCTGGCTGGAGGAGCACCCCTCTCTTTCCTGGAACTCTTTCTGACCACTAATTTGCTTCTTCTGCTGTTTTTCTCTGCCTCTCATTTCTGTGGAGGCTATAAAATAGGACTGTATTTCCACCAGTCTCATTCCACAACACGTAACCATAAAACATAGGAGCAGAGTAATTAAAGCCTCAAGGGAAAATGCAGGAACAAAATATCAGCCTGATTCATTACGAACAGTTATTATAAACAGTGGGCTTGCTAGCAAATGACAGGAAAACTAATTTTCATTTACAACAAAATTACTCCACACACATCTGCCATGGCTCCCATCCCCCACTCCTTCCCAGGGTATTACTGGGACTATTTACTTAAAGAAATCCTGCCAACTTAGAAAGCTTTAGGGTCTATGACTCATGTTCACAAGAGCTTGACTTGAAATCTTTGCTAAAAATAAAAGTATTACCTAGATTTCCAGGTGACTTAGAAAGTCCTCTAGATACCCAAGGGGAGAACCTGAGCCAACAGTTATTGGGCACTTACAACATTCCAGGCACTGTGCTAAGCACTCTGCCCTGCAAGAATTTCTGAATAGCTCCATTGAACCAACGAGGAAGAGAAGGATGAGAAAGTTTTCTCCTTCCCTCAGGGTCATGAGTGGCTGAGCTGGAAATATAACTTTGGTTGCTCAACTTCAAAGCCTGTGTATTTGGAAACAACATAAGTTGTTTTAGATTAAAAAATGTGGGTCACATCAGAAACCTATATACATATATATCATCATATACAAATCATATCTATCCAATATACAGAATGGAATATTTTTCAGCCATAAAAAAGAAGGAAATTTTGCCATCTGCAACAACATGGATGAGTCTTGAGGTCATCATGCCAAGTGAGATAGGTGGAACAGAAAAAAACAAATACTGTATAATCTCACTTATATGTGGACTAAAAAGTAAAACTGATAGAAAAAGAGTACATTGGTGGTTGCCAGGGGTTGGGGTGGGGGGAAGAGGGGAGATGTTGGTCAAAAGGAGCAAACTTTCAATGATAAGATTCATAAGTTCCAGGGATCTAATGGGCGGCATGGTGATGACAGCTAACGATACTGTGTTATGTACTTGAAATTTGCTAAAAGAGTAGATCTCTTGCCCTATCCTGCTTCTGGATTGAATTTTCAAGGTGACGATTCCAAATTCCTGAGATTTACTCTGTTATTAGTACCTTTCCTGGACTGGGAACACCTTAAAATATGCTCTGTGAATAGACAATTCACAGAGGAGTAAAAACATGATTTAACACTTGAAAAGAAAACCCTCAACCTCAAACTACACTGAGATACTATTTGTTAACTATCAGACTGGACAAAGATGAAAAAGTTTCTAATACACCCTGTTATATCCCCACAAAGGTGCAAGGACTATAAATTCATCAAAATTTATGGGACCCAAACTGACAAAATATATATAAACTAATAACATATATCTTTGACTCAGAAATTCCACTTTTAGGAATTTGTCTTATATATACCTAATATATATTCTCATATGTATTGAGAGATTGAATATGCAAGTGGACAATGTTTGGGCTATATATAAAATTAGAACTCTACCCACAGCCTGCAGCAACCTACACAGGAAGCCAACCCGTTGCCTCCAATAAACAGCCCAGGTAGCCAACCTGCTATAAGTCAGACTTGCAGGAAGCCAGACAATCCAGGAAGCTAAACAATAACTTCTGTAACAATCAGCTCAATGTGTCCAGGACTTGGTTAATAACTGAGAGCTCACCTAATTTTTATCCCCACTTCCAACTTAGGACCAATCAGGAAAAGCCAAATTTGCTCCCTTCATCAATTATATAGAATGCCGCACTTCTAGCTAGCCCACCTCCTGCCTCCTTGAGCCAACAGCCTCCAATCAGGTCATACCTGAAGCCTTCCTTTTCTCCACTGTAAAGCCTTCCTACTCCTCTGCCGGCCTTTGAGTCTCTGCAAAAATGTAAATGAGAGTGCCTGACTCCCTTGCTATAGCAAACCTGGATAGATAGCCTTGTTTTTTCTCATTTGGTTGGTCTTTGTCTATTTCCACAATGTGCAAAGGTGTATGTAAAAGCATATTCATTCTAGCTTTGCTTTAAGTAGCAAAAGACTAAAGACAACTCAAATGTCCATCAATAAGAAACTAGTAAAATAAATTATGGTTCATCTGTAGATGGAATACTGTGTAACTACTAACAAGAGAGAGGTAGATACGTGTGTGCACATGGATCAATCACCAAGGTATCACCAGTCACATCATTAAGGAAAAAAACAGAATAAATGAAAAAACAAGATGCAAACGATGTATGCAGTATACAATCATATATGCTTAAATACATCTAAATCTAGTCACAAGAAACTGCTAAGAATGGTTGTTCGGGGGAAATGAATTGAAGGACTGAGAAATAAAAACAGTGCAAAATTACTACACATGTATATCCTTTTGTTTCTTTTAATTCTGTATTATGTTTATGATTTATCTGTTTAAATAAATAAATTTTTTAAAAATCTAACTTTTGCAACACCTGGAATAATAGAAGAGTGGCCATTTTTCCATAAAGAAACTTGATTCAATATGTAAAAGCCAGTCTTAAAAATATAGCAAAGTATTACAAAAATAACTTTAATGCTAATCCTTTGTGTGGAGACCCATAATTATACGCATTGTGGCTTCCCAGTCCTCCACTATCAGAAATGTGGCCCTTTGAATAACGTAGTTAGAGCTGGAGCAATCAGTGACAAAGAGGGACAAATGAACGCTGGTGATCACTGAGTCACAGACAGAGAAGTTCTCTAAATTTCTCATTTAAAACAGTTCCATAGCTAAGTATCTGTTCACTAACAGCCACATTATTATAAGGGAACTTTGTCCCTCTCCCAGCACTTTTTTTTCCCACCTCAGGGAAGATCAGAGCCCGAAGTGTTTCTCAAAGGTCAGTTAGATGCCCTGCATCACCATTACCAGGGCAGGGGGGCACTGGGGAAGGGTGTTCGTACAGGTACAGATTCCTGCCCTGACTCAGCCTGTTTAAGAAGCATCCCTGATAATCCTTAGGTCTGGCAAAGAGGAAAATGCTATTCAGGACTGAATTGTCTGGCAGAGCCACTACGGAGGAATGAGCTCAGGTGGAGCCTGGCCTGACCTTCTGCTGAATGTTCTTTTCATTTAGAAGCTTAGACACAGGCTCAGTCTCACCTCCTGGTGTGACCTTGTGGCTGTCAGAGACATTCAGACATTCAGCACTGTAGGTGAGAGGTAGCAGGGGTGGGAGGGACTGCTCCCTTGGACCCTGACAACAGAGCTGGGTTATAAGAGAGAGGTAGCCTAATGGACTCAGAATCCCAAGGCTTCCAGTAAATTGCAAGATGTCAGAGACAGAGTGACCATGTTAAGATGTCAGCGCCTGCTCCTATACAATTATTTTGACTTTATTCTATTCTCACTACAAGTATAAATGACGGCCTTTACGTCAGAACATAGACTCTGCAGATTTTTGTCTGTTTTGTTGACTGATACTTCTGGAGCACCTAAATGGCGTTTGCCACATAGTAGGTGCTCAATGCAAATTAGACAATTCAGGAGCCCTAGCGTCTCACACCCAGGGTTAGGAAGCTAGACTTAAGTTTTATTAATTAATCACTCAAATCTAGTCCTTTAATTCTGCCCCAAATGCTACACAACTTTGGTGTCTTCTGCCTGGGCAAACTGATAGGAACTATTGGCAAGGATGTAGTGCGGAATAACGCTTCCACACAGATAAAATGGATACAGAGCAAAAGAGCCTGTATTCTCTGACTAAAACACTACTTAGAAAAAGTAGCTCACTAAATGATGTATTTCCCAGGTGTCAAAAGAATTAGCAAGTATAATGTCAGAATCACATCACTGTAAGTCAAGAGGATGACTGAAAGAAATTTCAAAATCTTTATTATTCCATAACAATGTTTAGGATGCATGCCATTGTGTAGAAACCTTAAAGATGTCCCACACTTTTTTTTTTAACTATTCCCATTTGAAGTTATTATTTATATAGTTGGATTAATATGTACTATGTTTTTAAGATGTCCATTTTATTTTATCTCAGTGGGAAATGACTTTATCTTCTCCAAATAGGACAACTTTTTTCAAAAAGGAAATTAAAAGTCAATAAAGGAATAGTTTTTAGGGCTTCCCTGGTGGCGCAGTGGTTGAGAGTCTGCCTGCCGATGCGGTGGACGCGGGTTCGTGCCCCGGTCTGCGAAGATCCCACACGCCGCGGAGCGGCTGGGCCCGTGAGCCATGGCCGCTGAGCCTGCGCGCCCAGAGCCTGTGCTCCGCAACGGGAGAGGCCACAACAGTGAGAGGCCCGCGTACCGCAAAAAAAAAAAAAAGGATAGTTTTTAAAAATAAAAACCCACTTTTTTCCACTTCAATTCTTGCCTGAAAGGATAAATCATTTGCATAATTTCTTCATATTTAAGTATTTATCTTAACAGAACCTGCTTCATAAAAGAAAAAAACATTTCTTTATATTCAGTCATCTCTAAAATATCATTAGTTTTTACTTCTCAGATTCCCAGTTATTTATCCAATTGAAATGAAGAAAGCATGTTACTGCAGAAAGTTGGAAGGTTTGTCACTAAGGAAGAGGGATGTTTCTTATAATTAAAATAACCACAGAGTACTGAGAGCTCACTTTGTGCCAGATACTTTAAATTTCTTATATCTAAATCTGCTAAAACTCTCCCTGGTAGATGCCATTGCCTTTATTTTTCAGATGGCGGAGAGAGAGATTAAATGAATTTCCAAAGGTCACCTGGTTGGTAAATAAGGGAGCTGACATTAGAAGCACATCCATGATACTCCACGGTATACAATCGTTCCATGCTGCCCTGTGTACATTTTTGAAAATTATAGAAATTAAGAAAATATCCTAAAACAAAAATGAACTTCACAAATAGGTACGGCCATGACGCAACCAGCCAAGGTTACACTATTTTTAGGAAACATCAGGACTCACCAGCATATGTCCAAAATAAATGACCCTTGAGTTCAAAATGCCAAGAGGCTCTGAGCTTGCATTAGATTTACAGAGTCGAACCACCAGAACCAGGGTGCAAAGCAAATCCATGTCTCATTATCTGTGCCACAGGGGCATGCTATTAGAGCATCAACAGAGCAAACCTGTGACATGCTGTAACACTTAATTGGCCAACATTAAGTATTGCCTGATACATTCAAATGAAGAGTAAACCATGATTATAAAAGAGGAGGAAATGCTTTCATCATTAATTACACTTGAAAACTAGAAAGCAACACATGGATGAACGTTTTCAGGAATAGCAACAGATTTCAAAGCAAATGGAAAATTTGGCATTAATGTCAGAGAAGATAACCGCTTATACAAACAGATTTTAAATATTAACATCATTGCCCCAAAAAAGTTGTCCCCGCTGACATTTTAAGAGAACTTCAGCATATTCACTGGACAGTGATCCGGCCCAGTTCTCAGCCACAATCCATGATCTTAAAAGCATACTCTAAACAAACATACAAGCTTGCTAGACATTTATAACAGGTATTTTGGTTACCAACTTGCAGATATGCTTTTGTCAGGGGATTTTGAAGCCCAAATAGTTATTTGTCTGTCTTAACAGTTAGCTTTCTCCTCTCAAAAACAACATCTAGGGATTTTCATGCTCCAACTTTTGAAACAGTGACCTTTACTACTGTAAAAAAAAAAAAAAAATTAATAAAGAGAAACCTCAACTAAATAGAGTCAGGAGACCGGAAGGGGGAGCTTTCATGCCCTATGACTATAGCAGAGAACAAGAGGAAGAAGAAAGACTCTTCTTTCCCGGCAAGGACTCAGCCAGTGAAAAGCCACGGACTCTTTGTTAACTATATCCCTGTCAACTTCCTTTTCCCCTTTATAAAAGAGCTCTCTTCCCTTGCTGTGGGGGAACTTGCATGTGGCTTGCCACGGTCGCAGATACTGAACTGCAGTTCTCTGCTGATCCCGAATAAAGATCTCCATCTTTGCTGGAGAAATATCTGGCAGTCTATTTATTTCAGGTTAATATTACTGCTCACAAGTATGAGCTTCCACGTAAAGAAAAAATGAAGCTTTTTCTCCAGAGAAGTGTCCATATCGCCCCTGCCCACATTTAGATGTGAGCCAAAGAGATCCTTCATCGGGACACCTGTTCTCCAATGATCATGGGAAATGATTTGAACCTAAGGGTGCCCTCCTGATCCCACAGTTGGTCTCAGGATTTTGTGTGGGTGACAATCAATATTTGTGTTAAAAGAATATAATGCAAATTCTTGAGGAGAAAATCAATAAACACAGAATACTACAGACAGGGAAAAAAGAACATGGAAATCATCTAACTCTTCACTTTACAGATGAGCCCAGAAAGAGCAAATCATTTGATGAAGACCCTTCTTTCCATTGTGCCTTTTTATATCTCTCCCATTGGTGAGTAGGTCTCATTTCTCATATTACAAGCTGAAGCAGTTTCTGCCTTTTGTTTTATCTTGTTATTCTACTTTACAAACAGCTACCCTTAGAAATGGACTAGAGCTTATGCATTGAACAACATACACTTAAGCTTAATATCTGTCTCTTTTCACCACCTTACTTTCACGTACAGTGTAAAGATCTTTAGTTTGCATGAATATTAACTGTCTTTTGGTGGTCTCCCAACAATTTACACTCAGGCTATGATTCTAAAATGATAAAAATATATAGAGAAATTGATATAGAATGGATATGAATATAAATACATATATAAATAACATTAATCACAATGTGATATCACTGCACATACACGCACATCACAATGCCTAAATGAAAAGACTGATAATACCAAATGTTGACAAGGACATGGAACAACTGTAACTCTCATACATTTCTGTTGAGAGGGTAAACTGATGTAACACCTTTAGAAAAGTACTTAGTAGTATGTATTAAAGCTAAACATGCACATGGTTTATAACTGAGAAATTTCATTCTTAGGTATACACACAAAACAAATGTGGACATATTCAGTACAAGATATGTGCTGGAATATTCATAACAGTACTGTTCCTAAAAGCTAAAAACTGGAAACAACCTGAATGCCCACGAACAGTAGAATGGATAAACAGATTGTAGCATATCTGCACAAAAATCATACTTCACTTATAGCGGTGACAGCAGTTACAAGTCATTGGGTCCAAGTAATTGAAATACTAAGGCTCAAATTGAGCTTAAACAATAAACCCAATAATACATAGTAGAAAACCACAAATAGGCTTGATTCCATGGTTGGTTGGAATAGCAGCTGAGAAATGCCAATAAAGATCTGGTTCTTTCCACTTTTTTGTTCTGTTGTCCTCTGTATTGGCTTTATTTTCATACCGGAAACAAGATGATGGTCATAGTTTCAGGCAATACATCCAGAAATAGCTAAACCCAGAGGTAGAAGGTGAACTATCTTTTACTTATTTCCTTTTATTAAGAGAAAGAAATTTTCCTTAAGAGGACTATAGGACACTTTCCCTCCTATCTCACTGGACAAAAGTGAGTCACATCCTATTCCAAAACCAAACACTGGCAGGAGAAATGGGGTGATAAAATTTGACTAAGACTAATCTTCTGGAATAGAATGAATGTTGGAGTATCAATCACCATGACAACTAACAGTGATAGTTAATATTAAGAGCATGTATTTAAACCTCAAATATTGGATTTTGGTTTCTGTTGAGAGGTGGAAACAGTGATGCTCTCAAACTTATAACAAAAATGCTGAACAAACAGACAGATACGAAGTTGACAAATTTTCTCTTAACCATCAGACTGCTGAGGTTGCTGGGCAGGTAACTACCCAGATCTGGAGGAAAGCAGGTACCTGCAGTGAGAGATGAGAACAAACACTAACACAAAGTGTCTCCCACAAAATGTTTATTAATGACAAAGAGAAAGTATCTTTACAATGGAAAAACCTGACAGGTACCACTTACCCACATGATCAAAGACGACATCACTAGTGATAAGTCAGTTGGATGTTATAAGGCTCCCTATATGATAGAAGGCAGGCACTCTAGCTCTGTGGTATTCTTCCTCAAATTCCACGACCTTACCTTAAGTCTTACCCCAAGAAAAAGTCATAAAAACCAAAAATTTGAGGCATTCTACAAAATACATGAAAATATTCTTCAAAAGAGGTAAGGTGAGGGAAGGCGAGGAAAAATGAGTAATAGACACAGATTGGAGGAGTCTAAGGAGACATGACAACAAAATGCAGCATGGGGGACTTCCCAGGTGGTCCAGTGGTTAAGAATTCGCCTTGCAATGCAGGGGGTGCGGATTCCACCCCCCGTGGGGAAGCTAAGATCCCACATGCCTCACGGCCAAAAAATCAAAACATAAAACAGCAGCAATATTGTAACAAATCCAATAAAGACTTTAAATATGGTCCACATCAAAAAAACCTTAAAAAAAAAAAAAAGGCAGCATGGGCTCCTGGATCAGATCCTGGTACAGAAAAAGGACATGATGAGAGCCAAATAAAGCCTGTGGCTTGGTTAATCATATTATACCAAATCAATTTCTTTTTTTAAAAAATCTTTATTGGAGTATAATTGCTTTACAATAGTGTGTTAGTTTCTGCTTTACAACAAAGTGAATCAGCTATACATATACATATATCCCTATATCTCCTCCCTCTTGCGTCTCCCTCCCACCCTCCCTATTCCACCCCTCTAGGTGGTCACAAAGCACCAAGCTGATCTCCCTGTGCTATGCAACTGCTTCCCACTAGCTAGCTATTTTACGTTTGGTAGTGTATATATGTCCATGCCACTCTCTCACTTAGTCCCAGCTTACCCTTCCCCCTCCCCGCGTCCTCAAGTCCATTCTCTATGTCTGCGTCTTTATTCCTGTCCTGCCCCTAGGTTCTTCAGAACCTTTTTTTTTTTTTAGATTCCATATATATGTGCTAGTATACGGTATTTGTTTTTCTCTTTCTGGCTTACTTCACTCTGTATGACAGACTCTAGGTCCATCCACCTCACTACAGATAACTCAATTTCGTTTCTCTTTATGGCTGAGTAATATTCCATTGTATATATGTGCCACATCTTCTTTATCCATTCATCTATTGATGGACACTTAGGTTGCTTCCATGTCCTGGCTATTGTAAATAGTGCTGCAATGAACATTGTGGTACATGATTCTTTGAATTATGGTTTTGTCAGGGTATATGCCCAGTAGTGGGATTGCTGGGTTGCATGGTAGTTCTATTTTTAGTTTTTTGAGGAACCTCCATACTGTTCTCCATAGTGGCTGTATCAATTTACATTCCCACCAACACTGCAAGAGGGTTCCCTTTCCTCCACACCCTCTCCAGCGTTTATTGTTTGTAGGTTTTTTGATGATTGTCATTCTGACCAGTGTGAGGTGATACCTCATTTTAATTTTGATTTGCATTTCTCTAATGATTAGTGATGTTGAGCATCCCTTCATGTGTTTGTTGGCAATCTGTACATCTTCTTGGGAGAAATGGGAACCCTCTTGCACTGCTGGTGGGAATGTGAATTGGCACAGCCACTATGGAGAACAGTATGGAGGTTCCTTAAAAAACTAAATATAGAACTACCATAAGACCCAGCAATCCCACTACTGGGCATATACCCTGGGAAAAACATAATTCAAAAAGAGTCGCGTACCACAATGTTCACTGCAGCTGTATTTACAATAGCCAGGACATGGAAGCAACCAAATTAATTTCTTACTTTTGAAAACTGTACTGTGGTCATATTAGACGTTAACATTAGAAGAAACTGAGTAAAGGGTATATAGGAAGTCTCTACACTATGGTTGCAACTCTTCTGTAGTTCTAAAATTATTTTGAGATTAAAAGTTAAGAAATGAAACTGCTTATTTGCTATTCTTCTATTTAAGCATTAAAAATCTTCAATAAATATTATCAGACTTTCACACATTTTTCCAGTTCTCTGCCGCGGTGCTATTGTGCCAACAAAATCAAGTGATATCATTATGGTTCTTAGGCACTAAATATAAAACCAAAAATTAGAAAGTTCCGAAGTTTAGGGTGACATAGAAAGATATAAGCCAGTTTACAAGAATGTGAATATCAGGAAACCAAATAACTTTGCTCTTACACTATTTCCTCCTTTCCTGTATATCTTGGTTCAGAAGTAATTTTCTCAACTCTTTTAGAGCTCATAAATCTTCTTCCGTAATCCTTATAACCACTGATAAAGAAGCTCTTTTCCTTGTTAACTCCATTATATGCTTTAAATAATGAGGATTGTAGAGGGTCTTACTAAGTAGCTGCAAAGTTGCTAATCTGAGTTACAAAAAGGCAAACAGATTTAATGTGTTCTTAGTATAATACAAATACTCTGGTGATTTCTCAAGAGGAGTAACAGCAAAAAGGAAAGACGATGACATTTGTGATTAAGCTAAAGAATAATGTAAGGTTCTGTAAAAGCAAAAGTAAGAAAAATGCTTTCTGGCTGACTATCGATTATCTGTTTTCCCTAC
>NW_006780658.1:1100892-1106147 GCF_000442215.2 Lipotes vexillifer | reverse complement strand
TTCCCTACAGAAAATGTCAGCCATGGTGTTTATCCCTGTTCCATCATGGTTTACTGAATGTATGGAAAAGGCAGGTGAGGAGTCGATAAGCTGTCTTTCTAATTCATAGGTCGGCAGATCATAAGGAGCCACATCTGAAGCTGATAAAAAGATTCTAGAGTTTGAGCTCCACACAGGAACTGTCTGAGATTTCCTTACTCTATGTATAGGAGGAAGAGTGAAATCAGTACTCGGTGACCAAAATGGTGGAGAGTGATGGAGATTGCCATGTGTTCACCAAAGTCCATTTCCACTTTCTCATGGTGGACGGCCAGACCACATTCCCCAGTCTCCCTTGAAGTTAGATGGGGTCATGCCATTGAGTTTTGGCCAGGGAATGTGGGAGAAAGTGATGCATGTCGCTTTCAGAATTGGCACATGACAAAAGTTCCATGAGATCCTCCACACCCTCTTTCTTCTCCCAACTTTTTGCTGGATGTTTATACCCAAGGCTACTTTGTTTGCCCCAATTCAAGAGAAAGTAACCTCTGTCTGCCTAGGTTCCTGAGCCATGGCCCACCAAAGACCACTTTATCCTTAACCTACACTGGACTGTGATGTGAATGAGAAAGAAAAATGTCTTGTCTTACGCGATTGAGATCTTGAATTCTTTATTTCAGCAGTTACCCTACCCTTACTAATACAGTATTTCTAATTATTTAGGAAGGAGTGATATAGGAGATTCCCAACTCTCAACCTGCTAAGTGATATATAGGTTGTATCTAGATAGACCAAAGTCAAGCAGTTGTTCCAGAATAGTTTTCTACTACTTCTTCCTTATTATCCCTCCTTATGTTGCCTAAGCTATGGTTTTATTGCTTTTTTTCAGCTTTTTGGTAAGTGGAGAAAATATATGTTCCAGCTTTCTTGAGACAGTGCTAGTTTATGCCTGTTGCCCCAGTACGATGGTTAATATTAATCTCAAAATTTTGGATGATAAATTTTATGGTCATCCTAATGATAAGCCACTTTATCCCCTTCTTAAGAGCAGAGGAGACATAAATAAAAGAGTGAATAAAATGGATTTATCACCAAGAGTATTATACTTTTTGAGTAACTGCAGATGCATTTTTCCCCTATTGTTTTTTAGATGGCCAAAAATACGGTACGTTCTCTCTGGTGTATTATACAATATAATTTCTCTACAAGTTTATCAATCACATTGATCAGAAAAAGATTGAATGGAAAGCCTGTAGACTATGATGCTGAAATTCTTTCAGTGATTTTTGAAACTATTTTCATATGTGTTATATGACATTCTTATTATTTATTGAGTAATGAATCTGTTATTAAACACTAATCATTATAAAAAGTGTGGCCATCATAGTTTTGGATAAAGAGAATCTATGTACAAACTTAGGATTCCAAAGGAAACACAACTAGAAAAGAGATCTGATCACACGTCACACCTGGGGAGCTAGGAGTTTAAGTTTGTATTAAAAGCTATGCATAAAAATTAATTCCATGTGAATTTTTCCATTAAAAAGAATTTCAAACTGATAAAAAATATTCTTTATTGTCAAACTGGGGGTAATTCTTGAATTTCTGGATCATTAACTGCAAATAGACATTTCTTCACACTCCTTAGAGACAGTTTTAAGAAATCACTTTAGTTTAGACCATTTCCACAACAGGTTTAAAAAAGAAACAACAAAGTGGAAGCTTTAACGACTATGATTAAGTTAGGGTTAATTATAAATTAACCTCAAAATAGATTCTTTGAAAACATTTATGATGAAGAAATGTCCCTTTCAGGAAGAGAGAGTGTGGAAATGAGTTTAGTGAATATGGTATATTATAACATTGGAAAAACGATCATGTGACATGGAAGGGACTATGGATAGGCAAGTAGAAGATTTACCCTAGTTTTACCTTCCACAATAATCCAAACCCTTGCCTTTCTGAAGATGGATCAGATCTCTATTTTAATCCTGCCATCCAAATCTTACTGATTTTATTCAGGTCACCCCTGAACCTACATTACTGAAATCTCCCTCACCTTAGCTCTAATTCATTGTGAAAAATGTCATTAACTTTTCTTGAGAATTAATCACAAAAGATGCTGAAATTCTGTGTGATAGCTATACCTGCAAACCTATTTGAAACGTGCTCTACCACACTGAGTTTCTGTCTGAAATAGCTGATTTAAGCCCTTGATGTAGTAGAGCTGGTACCCCATTCATTGTGTTATCATCTTACACAGTCTGTCCATAAAAACCGCAAGAGAAGAATGCACTGTCTGTCCATGAAAAATAACCCACTGTCTGTGGCTTATGGAAACAACAATAGAATTTTAAATACCTTGGAAAAGCCAGACGTAGCCATTTACATGATTTTTGCCAGCACTCCTCTGGTTGAATGGCAACAAAGATAATGAACAGAGGAACACAATTAAATATGTACCCTAATGAGGAATGGAGAACCGAGAGTTTTGTCATTTTTCAAAAACAAAAGCTTCCAAAATTTAAAATAATGAAGTCACATGGCTGCTGAGAGAAGTGAAGGATGATTATTAGACACAGCAGTAAATTTCAAATATAATATACTACAGAAATATTCTTCAGTTTGACTATAGCTTTTTTATTTCTTGTTCCCATGTATCTATCTCCTGCTGTTAACTGTTCATCTCGCATCAGTTTTATTCTCATCAGTAGTTGCCCTGGTCAGGCAGAAAGACTGTCTTGGTTTAATTAAATGCCCCCACTAATAAGAGGAATCTAAGCAGACTTGGGCATGCCCGAAGCTCTGCTCTCACATTTGAGCAGGCGGTGACAAGCCTTGAGCTTACCCTTAACTCTGGATTTTATTTCTGCTTGAGTTGAAGACTCAGAAGGCTATTTTCTCTAAAAATTTCTGAGTCTTGAGGCCCTAAAGAATGAAAATAATTTATACCAAGATAATTATTATTGATTGTTGCTACATGGAACTCTACCGTAATGACTTCAGATACATTATGCACCCAACAATCTTACTTTGAGTAAAACTGTGATCTGATCCAAATATTGCACTGTGGATCCAGCAAGGTGTTCACCTAAATAAGATTTATGAGAACTAAGGTTTCGGTGTGGAAATATTTCGAGTTGTTTGCAGGTCGAGGGGTAATGCAGGCACCTTTCATTCATCTTTACCAATTTCAGTCTGAAAAGAGGAAGACAAACAAGGAGGAAGAAGAGAAACAGGAGTGTGTGATCTGATAACCTGGAAGGTTACAAGATACCTTCCACACGTGGGTAGGAATCCAAAGGACCAGGCCACACCTTCATCATTATCAGATGAGCACGACTCTATGTGTATCCTGGTAGCATGAAAGCAAGTCCCTTCCACATGTTTGGCGCAAATTGGGTGAACGAGTGAATGGTGGTCTCAACAGATCACGAGTGGCGGGAAGCGTAGAGGCATTGGCTCTGTTTGCGAGGTCCCTGAGAGGAGCCCGGGTGCACTCACCGAGTGACCTCACTTGTTTGAACAGAAGACTGTCTAAATCAGAACTAAAGCTAATTAGTAGGATATTTTAAAAGTGACTTTCTTTTTTAATTGGTTGCTATTTATTGCATATATGACGTATAATAAAAATTTTAAACTAAAAATAATCCATAATCCCCCCACCCAAAAGCATAAATTATTTTCCCTCATCCACATTCCCTGCCAGTCCTTGCCCACCTGCATGGATAATAGATCAGGGTGCCAGGTGCTGCTGTCCTGGGCACTTCCATGCTTGCTCATTGAATCCCCACAATGACTCCGAGAGCATTGTCCCCATTGTACAGGGGAGACTGACATTTAGGAAAGTTAAACAACTTGCCCTAGGTTGTATGGGCAGTGAAAAGATCCTGGAATTGAGTTCTGGTGGGTCCAAATCTGAAGTCTGTACTCTTAGCCACTTTGTAACATGGCCCCTGAGTTATGTGATCAAGTCAAATGTATCCTGCTTTATTTTTCCATCTTGCTAAACGAACTTCTTATCTTTTTTATTGGCTGTACAACATTCATTTGAAGAAATGTCATTTAACTTATCACTATTCTGGATATTTATGTATGTCTCATTTTTCTGCTATGTAGCTGGCACTACAATGAACATTTTCTTGCCTAATGCTTTTTTTCTTTCTCCTTTTGAATTAGTTCATAAGGATAAATTCCCAGGAGTGGTATTATTTTGTCAAGCGACATAAACATAAAATACTTGATTATTTTAAATACATTTACATACCTTACAGAGGTTTTAGAGAACTTTTAATGAAGGGATAAGAATGATTATATTCCATTCTTTCAACATTCCTTATGAGTCTTTGCTACATGCTGGGCACTGAACTAAACAGTAGGTATATAAAAATACCAGAAGATCAGACTCCTGCCTTCCTGGTACTTAATCCTACTAAGGTAGAAAATTACATATTTATTTTAAAAATACATTTTCTTCATAAGGTATATGATGACAAAATTCAAACCAGGTCCTTCTAAGTTATTAGAAATAAAGAAAGCTAAAATAGGAGATATTTGCATATTTTTCATAAAGGAAGATAGCAGTTTTAGGTGTCCAGTACAATCCCAGCTCCCACACTTAGGGCACATTCTTGGGCAATTTACTTGATATTCCAGTTTCCACATGTGCAGAATGGACATAAGGTATTTAGGATTAACTGAGATAACACCTCTGAGCACTTGGAGCGTTGCATACCACTTAGTGAATGCTCGATAACTGTTAGCTAATTCAGTTGTGTGCTGGAACCAGCATACCACTTAGTTCGTGATAACTAAATTTTTACGAATTTTGAAACACAGTCATTAAGCACCACCATTATTAAATACTCTTCATGGTAGGACTATTTACACCACAGGAATTGGCAAACACTACTAATCAAAGACTTTTATTCAGAAAGTGGTTACTACAGATTCACCATCATACACCACTGAGTATTACTATTCATATATTCATATATGTATTACCCTTCCTCTGGAAAAGGATGCTACAGATGGTGATCAACACCCACAAGTTAAGTGGGTAGTTAAAGGAACAATTGGTCAGTGGCGTTTCTTTCTGTATTGCTGACTAGTAAAGCATGCTCAAGGTTGGTTAAGAAGCTACTGATTGCATATTCAGCGTGTAGATACATTTTAAATAACTCTCACACAGACAAGTCACTAGTAAACCACGTTGAAGTGGAATTTCAGTGAGCAGTTTGTTACTTGGTTAACAAATATGGTTGTAAAGGGAAAGA
>NW_006780658.1:1062933-1100553 GCF_000442215.2 Lipotes vexillifer | reverse complement strand
TGGGAAAGAGAAGAGAACTTGGAACTGGCTAAAGGAGATAGCATTCGTGGTCTTGCCATTAGACCAAGCCAGTTTACTAACTTAAAACATTAGTTAACTTAACCTCTCTGAATCTTGGTTTTCTCACCTGAAAGACAGGGATAATAACACCTAACTCATAAAATTGTTATGAAGATTAAATGAGACAATACGTTCTCAAGTGACCAACATACAGTAGGCACTAAACACAAATCCATCTTCCTTTCTCCGTTAAGATGGGAGAGTCTTAAGTGTATCTCCACATTGAAAGAATGAGCCAGTGGAAATGGAAGAGAGAGATTGATTATTATTGATGAGAGATGATCTGGAATGTATGATATCAGTGGAAGGTAGAAGGATTAGCTTTGGAATGAAAGAGGAACAATGCTTCCTGTTAGAAAGGCTAGAAGGAAGTAAGGCAGCATTTAAATTTTTAAAATTGCAGGTGTAGAGTGGGGAAGCCAAGAAGTTCATACCTGACAGACTCTGTTTTCTCTGTGTTGTTCAACAAAAAGTTGTTAGTCAAAAGCCAGGAGCTGAGTGAGAGAGGAAGCAGGGATGGCCCTGGTAGGGAAGGATTACTGAGCAGCCCTGAGGACATAGCTTGGTGGGAGACCACATTTGCAAGGTGCCACTCTGCTACCCAACCCCAGCAGGGCCCTGGGACAGATGTGGAAGTGGAGAAGGCACCCAGTTGGACTGATCAAGGATCAGAATCAGGGCAGAGGCAGCAGAAAGACAAGGCAGGACAGAAGGGTGCTGCAAGAGAGGATGAAGTGACGGGGACCACAGAGAGATGTTGAAGTCAAGAGCTGGTTGAATATCTTGAAGAAATGGGATGAGTCAAGGTACCAGAGATCTCAGGGAGCTCTAAGAGCAACAACCATGAAGGGATAAGGTAGGAGACAGTCAAGGCGGGCGTTCCCTGTTGTCAGAAGCTGAGAGTTAGAGGTGGGGATTTCTCAGGTGAACTCTTCTGGGTAGTAACAATGGTTTGGGCCCAGCCTGGTATTAATCAGAGCCAAGTCCTCTAAAGCAGAGCATGATATGGCTGAAGAATAAGGTCTGAGGCTACAGACGAGATATAGGATTAACTGTTCTGAGTGACTCAGGCTATATCTGAAGGAATTACAAAGAAGAAAACAAATCCAAAAGTTCAAAGTCATTAGAGATGCCAGTGAAATATGTAAATATTTCTCCAAGAAAATACTTTCTGCTTATTTAAAGCAGAGAACAGCGCTGGATATGTTAGCATGTGTACGTTTGTGTGAAAAATGAATCTTGTTGCTTCATAGCCACATGGCAGCTAAAGAAAGACAATGCATAAAACCCATATGAGAACTAGTTAGACTGTGGGGAAAAAATGTAAGAATGAAGATGTTGTTCAAGATTCATTTATGAAAGGAAAACATTGGAAACTTGAGAATCAACGAAGTATAATGACTAAGAGAATTGTGGGATATACCTATGATAGAATATTATATGGTTGTTAAATTGATGATTATAAAGACTATACAATAACATGGAAAATAGTTATTGTAATAAATTAAGCAAAAATCAAATGTAGGATTCAGATATACAGGTACACCATGATTCTAAGTGTGTAGGAAACAAACCTAAGATGAAGACTTAAACTTATAGTTGTGTTTATGGAGGATTTCTCTTCTTTCTATTTTCTTGAATTTTTTATAACATGGCTATATTAAAATTTTAAATTATTAATGTTCAATTTCAACTCCTTCCTACTGCTTAGGAATCCTCTTGATGGACACCTGTAGGCTTCCTAAAACAGCTCAAGAAAGGAGCTCACAAACTCCCTTCTTCCAGCCTCAATCCCACCTCCTCCACCCAGTTGGTGACCCTGCCTTTGACCAGAGGCTAACGAGTGGGAGGAGTATTCCAACTATTTGGGGGAGGGGGTGGAGATTTCTAGGAATTGGGTCACTGCCCACTTTTTGGCCTTTTATGGTTGGTCTTGGCGCCTGAGGGTGTGTCATTTAGCATATGCTAATGTATAACAATGAGCACATAATGAGGCTCAAGGTCCACTGGAAGGTGAGAATCTTCTGCTATCTTGGACCTAGTTGGTTCTAACCAGTTTATGTCATGTCCTCAATGGCTATGTCATTCTTTGAAAGGCCGTGCCCTGCCCCCTTCCTGTCTCAAGAAATAAGTGGGTTTCACTGGGCTAAAATCAAGTGTATGGAAGCCTGCCTTCCTTCTGGAGACTCTAGAGGAGAGTGTGTCCCCACCTTCTAGAAACTGCCTGCATCGCTTGGCTCCTGGCCCCTTCCTCTGTCTTCAATGCCAGCAGCATAGCATCTCTTTCTTACTCTGACTCTCCTGCCTGCCTCCTGTAAGGACCCGTGTGATTACATTAGTCCACCTGGACAATCTAAGATAATCTCCCCATCTCAAGATCCTTTTAGTCACATCTGTACTGTCCCTTTTGCCATGTAAGGGAACATACCCACAGGTTCCAGGAACATTGTTTGGGGTGGGGGGCATCATTCTGTCTAATAAAACTGTTAATAATCTCTAAGAAAAATGTAGCCAAAGGACAGCCTCATATGTTGTGTCTGGTTAAGGACATTGTAGAAAATAAGACCAAAGACTCAGATTTCTTTTTCAAACTTAGAATTTAAAAAGAAACTGCTATTTATAAGAATTGTGTTGCAGGAAGGATGGATGGAGTCTTCCTCAGTCAGAAGCTTGGGCCTACCCTATCTCAGTTCCATACACATCAAACTTACTGGCCTTCTAAACATGAGAATAGCCTCTGAGCAGTGACCTGTGGTCAGAAAAGAGGACCACCTCTTGACACACAAGAGAAACAAACCATCTGATGCTTAGCAGAGGAGGTAAAGGTAAATTTGTAGTCATCAATTAGCAGACTCCAAAAAGGTTATTTGGGGACTTCCCTGGTGGTCCAGTGGGTAAGACTATGCACTCCCAATGCAGGGGGCCTGCGTTCGATTCCTGGTCGGGGAACTAGATCCCGCATGCATGCTGCAACTAAAGAGTTCGCATGCCGCAACTAAGAAGTCCACATGCCACAACTAAAAGATCCCGCATGCCGCAATGAAGACCCAGTGCAGCCAAAATAAATAAATAAATAAATATTTTTTAAAAAAAATGTTATTTGAAAAAGAGCCAATTCCAGATCTTTCAAAAGGATCTCCCTCCCCTCTCCCTCTCCCTCCCCCACCCCTCTCTGTTGTTGCATTCAATTGTCAGCAATATCAGAGAAAGGGCTCCTTCCTCTTCCACAGGCTAACTCCTTCCTGTCTCTGGAGAAAGAAGGCTCTGCCTGTTCTTCACTCCATACTGTTGCTTGTGTGATTTCCTCTTTTTAACGACACCTTCATCTCTTCTTCCTAAATTCTTAACGCTGCTCACCTGAGCCAAGGTGTAGCCATCCAGCTCTTCAGTGATGCTCTCCGCAATGCTCCTGCCTCTACCAGCCTCTCCTCGCAGAGAACTTTCCCGAACACCACTTATTGTACCTGGTATGTGCTCTAAAGCCAAACTTCCCGAGTTTAAATTCTTGCTTCTCCACTAACTGGGTCGTTTACCCTTGCTATGTCTCAGTTTACTCATCTTTAAAATGGGGACAGTAATAGAACTTACTTCACAAGCACTCAATAAATGCGGGTTTTTATGATTTGTGTTCCTTGACTGTTGGGGTGTTCAACTTGTTTTCCTTGCCACAGTGAAAAATTTTGGCCACTATTTTAGTCTTATTTGTTTTCCCCTTGTATAGTAACCACTGTCTCTGTTTGCCCAGGACTTATGGGTTTCCCACGACATGAGATTTTTAGTGCTAAAACTGAGGCAATCCAGGATAAATTGGGATGGTCACCCTGCATTCATGCCTAAGACAACGTTTTACATGTAGGAGGTTTTAGGGAATTATTATCGAATGAGTTTGTACGTAAAATACATGCAAAATCATGATACACACACAGAAATATTTCCTGTATAAACATAAATCTACACATCTGTATTCAATCTAAAACAGTGAGGTCTCTTTTCCTGTGCTGATACAGCAACTGATATATTAAACAAATCCTTTCTTTAACAGATAATGTATCCAATATTAAAGGTAGCTTTTCCTTGTTCATTTTACAACACCGATATTAGCCTTCAATAATGGTTTACATCATCCTTTGGGGAGATGCAAACCTTTTAAAACTTTTGCCCAAATTCTGAATCTGTATTAACTGCCAGGTTTCCTTCTGCCCTTAGAAAATAACTAGATTATAATTAATTATCTCTGTAGTTTAAGCTATTTCTGCAAGCTGAAACCAAGCACCTTTCTACTTGTTTAGGCTTGCGGATTCCTCATTCCAGAAAATCCTAGCCAACAGAATGTGAAGTTGAAGCAACTGTCCATCTTGACATCACAAGCTAACTCTCCTCCCCACTCCTAGCAACCGATATGCAAGCATAGCAACAGCAGCTGGTACCCCGGAACAGCATTGTTTAAAATAAACACTCTCCCCAGTTGGCATTTGCAAGTGATCTCTTTCTTTCCATCGTTTAAAATATAAGTGTGAACATATCTTAAGAAAATGTAAAACAAATGAAAATGAAAACTGCTTGGAATGGTATGCAGGAGAATAAAAATCATGAGAAAATGCTAACGGCCAAAAGGAATTTATGCTTTGCCCTTTATCACCACCGGAAATTCCATTCCCAGAAGTACTGAAAGTTTTTCCTAAGGGTTCCCAAAATTTAGAATTTTCAAGGATCTCCTAAAAGAGTCATCCCCATAGAATTCCATTTTTCAAGTGTTTGGAGAGTACCGTGTGCTAGGAGACACAGGGATGCAAAGATGGAAAAAAAAAAATCATAAGGCAAGTACACAGATAACCACAAAATATAAGATATAGAGAGAGGCTACATAGAATAATGGTTTGGAGGATGGTCTCTGAGCCAGACTGACTAGGTCTGAACTATGGCTTAGCCACTTAGTAGTGGTGTCACTTCATAAGTCACTTAGCCTCTCTGTGTTGCATTTCCTCCTCTGTAAAATGAGGGGCAACAGTAGCACCTACTTCCAAAGGTTGATGTGAGGCTTAAGTGAATTAATTTATATCAAGTGCTTAGAATAGGGCCTGACACAAAGCAAGTGCTGTATATGTGTGTATTATTATTAATTTTAAGATAGAATGTTACAGGTAACATAAGACAGATTAAGAAGTCATGCAACGGATGGTTCAGAAAGAGAAAGCACATCTCAGGAGAGCAAGACAAACTTCAAGGAGGAACTGAGCTGGGTTTTAAGTCATCCACAAGGACAATAAGAGAAGTGTAAGCAGAGGCAGGAGTGACCCAAGCAGAGGGAGAGATGACGCATTAGAACTTGAGGAGGAAGAAGGCAGAGGGGTCATGGGGGGCAGGGAGGGGGCATGGGGGCCTCAACTCATAAGATGCTCCTCGCTGGCTCTCTGAGGGTAAGTACGACTCTGTAAGGCCTGAAGGTGGGAACAGGCCACTGTGGTCAGTGCAAAAGCTCTGAATTTTGATGTAACTCCACGTGTTTGGAAAACGTTAAGGGTTCAGTTTTGGCCAAATAATAAGTGCATGGAGTTGAGGGTTGGGTGAAGGAGTACAGGAGAAAAGCAAAAGAGGAAGCTGAAGAAGGGGCAGAGGGAGACCAGGGAAGGCCAGGAGGTACGCCGACACCATGCTAAGGAACTTGCTTCCTTGTGCAGGCCATCATTTCTCAGAGTGAGTGTGGTCTCCTTGGAGCGTTTCCCTTAGGATCTATTACAGCGTTGGTTTAAAATGCAGATTTCTTAGGAGGAAGGGAGGATATTGAGATTAGGTGGGAGGGCTGCAGAAAAAGGAGGCAGGAAGGTGCTTCAGGGGAGGAGAGGGTAGACCCAGAGTCATCTTCTGAAGTTCCTGCTTCTGACCCCCACCTTCCCAAGATCCTCCTTCACTGTAAGGCACAAGTGGATGAGGCAGCTAGATTGGGCAATTAATAGCTCTCCTGCTTTCTCCTCCATGGGTTTGCAATTATCACATGAACCAGTGAATGTATGCTTAAACCTTCTTTGAGGTCCAGCGTATGGGAGCTCACATCCTTAAATAGTAGCCAAGGCCACACCAGAGAAGGAATCACCCTCTGGCCATCTGTCAGCATCAGAAACACATGTGTTAGATCAGGAGTGACCTATAGACCAACAGGAATCATTGCAAGGAACCCTCACCCCAGTGGGAGTGACCCACTCAGAGAGCCAGAAAGGAATGACATGGTACAGGTCACACCTTGTATGAAAAATAATGCAGTGGCCACAGGAACACAAACAAAGATGTTAAGGATATGAGTTACAGAGCCAGGCAAATGAGAAACACACATTTCACTTTCTTTTAAGCTCTGGTAATTAATCTAAAGAACCTCCCTTCTTGGTGTAGTAAATGCCTATGTGAGACCATCGCCATGGTCTGGTGGGTGTCCCTTTAGGTTTTACTCTGTTGCCTTCATTTTTTGTTGTATTCAAAGAGCCATCTGTATCCTTTCCTTAATTTGACAGAACAAAGGCTAGGTCTGTTGTAAATTCCATTACTCAAAGCAGCACCCGTACAGACTCCCAATTCACGTTCAAGTGGGTGAAAGGAAAAAACAGCTCTAGCTGAAGCTCAGACTACCAGAGATAAAGGAGATCCAAATGACTGAAACATTAGGGGTGTGTTTTCCTGTGCAAATTAATTTGATGGTTTTGAGAGAGCAAAGTACACACACACACACACACACACACACACACACACATATGCATGCACACACATGCAGGCAACCAAGTAATCTTGTTTGTCAAATCAATGAGGAATTCACTAAACCATGTATTTTAAAATTAAATAATGATTTAATGCTCTCTCTGTTAGAAGGCTTGAAAAGTTTGATTCATTATAAATCTCTTAGAATTCATATCATGAAAATGTAGATCCTAGAATTTTCAACAAAGAGTTAGGTGGTAAGGACATCCATGCACTGAATGTATGAAAAAAAAAAAAGGGGTGGGGGAGAAAAGAGAGGAAATTTAGATTTCCTCCTTACAATAAGCCCAGAAAGTCAATAAAAAGCATCCAATACAGTGGTTTGCATTCCAAAGGCTCTACAAAACAACATTTCTGATATCTAGTACCCGGAAACAGTACAAAGGTAATAATAACCATAACAATTGTGTCTGCAAACCATTTTTAATTTCATTTAATTTTTTTCCTCAAAGAAATCCTATGACAAGGAAGGACAGGAACTATTACCTCTGCTTTTCTAAATAAAAGTAATAAGTAAAGCTCAGAGAAGTTAGCTGACTCAACCAGTGAAACCCAGTTGCACGTGAATTCCAAATATTGAAATTTCCAGGCCCACATTTTTCTTCTTCCCAAAGTCTCTTCTCAACAGAAACTCATATTGAAGGAAACAGCAGTCACCCAAGCTGGAGTCTGCGGCCACCTCCCACCCTCTCCCCACCTTGCATCCCCAAAACCCTCATCTCACAGACACTGATGTGCGTCTTCCTGCTCCTACCATGGTTTGGAAGGTATTCCAAGGACATGGAAAGCTGCTGCCCCCATCTTAGCACATAAATTTAAATAACTCATGGTATAAAACAACATATTTTTTTAAAACACACACTTCATAGAGTAGACTACTAAGAAGAAGGTATATATGTACTCATTAAAATGGGTCAATATTTAAGATAAATTAAGTGAAAAAAAGCAAGTTATAGGAAGATACGCGTGATCCTTTTAGGGATATTTAACACTGCGTACTTTTCATAGAGACAGATACATACACATATACTCCTACACACATATATGTAAATGCAGCACATTACACACTGAAGCTAACTGCACTTACTTCCAAGGTTTTGGAAAGGGCGCCACGTTTGGGGGTGTAATCAAAGGGGCTATGCCATGGTGTTGAGCACCCAGGCTCTGGAGCCACATGTGTGGTTTCGAATCCAGCTCACATAACAGCCATGTGACCACAGGCAAGCCACTCAGCCTGCTGTGTCTCAGTTTCCTCATCTGTAAAATGAAGATGATTACAGGGCTGATATGAGGACTACATGAAATAATAACATGTAAATCACTTAGCATCTGGTACATTAAAAAAAAAGCTCTCAATAAATGCTAGGTACTAACTGTTCCAATTTTTATAAGAAGAATGTATTGCTTGTATATTTTCTTTTAGTTTAAGTAGAGTTTGAGATAATTACAGAAGAGAAGATGGCTGGTTTAGTTTCCTAAGGCGACTGTAACAGAGTACCACAGATTGGGGTTTTAAAAAACAAAAATTTGTTGTCTCACTGTTCTGGAGGCTGGAAGTCTGAGATCAAGGTGTCAGCAGGGTTGGTTGCTTCTGAGAACCATGAGGGAGAATCTGCTTCATGCCTCTCTCCTGGAGCTCGTAGGTATATCACCCTGATCTCTGCTTTCATCTTCACATGGAGTTTTCCGTGTGTGTGTGCATGTGCGTGTGTCTGTGTCTGTGTGTCCATGTGTGTCTGAATCCAAATTTCCCCTTTATGTAAGGATATCATTCATATTGAATCAGGGTCCACCCTAATGACCTCATCTTAACTTGATCATCTGCAAAGACCCTATTTCCAAATGTCACGTTCACAGGTACTGGGGGTTAGGATTTCAACATGTTGTGAAGCAGACACAACGCAGCCTGTCAGAATGGGAGAAGGCCAAGTTGGAGGTCACTGCAGTAGTCTAGGCTTTTCCTAGAATGCTGGTGAAATAGATTTTTTAAAATGAAAATATGCAATGAGATTTGGTGACTGGATATAATGGAGAGAGGCAGAGACCCTGGGGTTTCTGGCTTAAGCATCTGGTAAATGCTGGCAGTGGCATTTACTGAGATGCAGTGAGGGCTGGAGTAGGTGAACTGGGGGTAAATACAAACAGATCATCAAAATTAACTTTAACAAAATGTCCATATAGCTTAATTCCAATAAATATGTGGCATGAGCCAACCAGGTTTATTTAAAAAGACTGAAGTTTATTTTTTAGATTTTATTCCCTATGCTTTTAGTCTCCTTCACAATTTCTGACACTTGCCTTTCAGTGTCAGGGGTCCTTTACAAACACCTCTTTGTTGTTCTCCGTGGCAGCTTCTACACTCTAGGCTTTGAGTACCAAGTGTTCAAGTGGCTTCAGGTGCACACCTGATCCGCAGGAACAGAACTGAGTCTCTGCAAGCTGTAAGAGAGTGTCCATTTCTTTTATTATTCTATCTGCATCTAACTCAAAGGGCCCCTAATAAGTGTTCCCAGCATAAGCTACTGTAGCAAAGTTATGCAATAGGGAGAAGTCTTGGCAACTAAAAATTTTTTTGAATCTCTAAATTGTGTGCTGAATTATATGCTGTAGTATCACTAAGACACTGGGGAGCCCATGGGTGACACATATGATTTGCTGCAAGAAATTCTGCAACAATATTAACAGCTCTAGGTTTATATAGGTGACTTGGATGAAAGATGCCTGTGGCAAAAACAAGAGAAAAGGAGTTGTAGGGCGTAGTTTGGGAAGTGGTAGGGTGAGCAGAGACAAGAACCTTCTGGAGTGTAGGAAAGTAGATTGGAAAAAAAATTTTTTTCCTCCAGTCATTGAGGAACTGTCAGTAGCACTAATTTTACATCAGTTATGTAAGCTGTAGAATCATCTCTTCTGTGTTTGTTCATCCATTCAAGAAATATGTACTGGGAGTCTCCCATGTGCATGTGCCAGGCACTCTTCTCTATGCTGGGGTTACATCAGTGAACAAACCAGAAAAAAGTTCCTGCCCTCATGCAGCTTACACTCTAGTGAGCAGGATATAGGCACTGAACAAGGAAACAAATGTATCGTAACGTGTCAGATGGGAATGAACGCTCTGAGGAAAGCATTGGTGACAGAGGGTGGCTGCTAATTTACAAAGAGTGGTCAGGATAGGAAGCAAGTGTAGTGTGATGGGAGAGCCAGGCCTTTGGCATCTGACATCCCTGAGTTCAGATTCTGGTTCCAGCCCTTACTGACTGTGAGGGGCTGAACAGGTGATTAAACCTCCTTTAAAAATGAGAAAGGAAATGCCTGTCTTATGGCACCAAGCACAGTCCTTGCCCTCCTCCCTCTGTCTCAGGAAAGACACTATTTATTTTTGGAAATTGAGGTTTGGAACGATGAAACATAACTGTGCAACCTGGTATGAAAAGCAAACAAATGCCTGAAGTTTCTACCCTCTTCACACTTAAACCTCATTTTACTTGGTGTTTTTCTCCTGTCATTGATGCACAGCAACAATATTAATTATATATTTAAAAGGATTAAATACTAGTGAATTCAATTCAAAAAGTTTTATGGGATATCTTTTTGTATAAATATCTTGAGAGAAATACAAAGGTCAAAAGCAACTGCATCTGCCTCTGGAAGGAAAAACATAAGCATGTACAGTCGTCCCTCAGTATCCATGGGAGATTGGC
Organism: Lipotes vexillifer; assembly: GCF_000442215.2. Lineage (NCBI taxonomy): Eukaryota > Metazoa > Chordata > Mammalia > Artiodactyla > Lipotidae > Lipotes > Lipotes vexillifer. The sequence continues at coordinate 1,090,051 of NW_006780658.1, read as the reverse complement.
GGCAGGACCCCTGAGGATACCGAGATCTGTGGATGTTCAAGTTCCTTATATAAAACGGCATAGTACTTGCATATAATCTATGAGTATCGTCCCGTGTACTTTAAATGATCTCTAGATTACTTATATACCTAATACAATGTAAATGCTATGTAAATAGTTGCCTGTGCTTTTTGGAACTTTCTAGAACCTTTTTTTCCCTAATATTTTTGATCTGTCGTTGGTTGAATCCATAGATGCAGAACCCATGGATACAGAAGGCTGACTATATAGTTCTAGCACAGGGAAAGGGCAAAGTGGCAATAGATATGTACAAAGTGAACGTCACAAGGGTGGGGGGAGGGGTTAAAGTGTTATTTCTCAGAGGCTGCAAGGTAAGAACTTGACGTGGGCCTTGCCTGATGAGAGGAAGGATGTTCCAGGTAGACATGTCAGCAGGGATGGGAGAGGAGCCCTGCTGGATGCAGAAGGAACCAAAGGAAGACATCAAGGGGGCAGGAGAGTAGAGGGTACTGAAAATGTTGCTTTGAAAAGGGCAAATCTTATTTCAAAATCAGGAATGAAATTGAACGAGACAATTTGGGGGCAGCTGCAAACCTCCCTTATTGGACACTTCTTTTATGTGGGGTGTGACTTCTACCTCTAATCTTTTAGGGGAATAGAAACATGCTGAGGATACATGCCACTTCTAGCTCCAAAGCCTGAATTCAGGTCACCTGGCAAAAGTACACTCTGACAATGTAAGATGAGGAGGAGAAAAACTACCTTTCCCCCCGCCAGGAATGGTTTGGTTCTGGTCCATTCCAAAATGCTTAGTAAGAGTATTCCTAATTCTTACACCCCAGCAGGACATAGGAAGAAATACTTATGGAGACTGGGCAATGCAAGTTGCTAAGAAGAGGTTTGTTGCCACCCTAGATTTTCAACTGTAGTTTAAGACTCTAAAATCTACTTCAGGCTACTCTGGGTAAGACAAAAACCTGATTTCTCTCATTCTCTCTTTTTTTTTTCCTCTGAAAAGTGAAATCTTGATTCTATATGCATACTTTAAAATGTTTTGAAGATGGAACTCTCAGCAGCAGAAAAATAACTGTAAATACATTTTGGCAGGATTTGAATAATTTTTCAACTTTCTGCAGCATATGCAGACAATAACCAAATAAAATTATAAATCAGAGTGTGCCACTTGAGAGTTTTGTTGAAAGAAAAATGTCATCTCAAATCTCAGCCTAAAGGTAGGCTATAAATAAATACCTATATATTCTCAAGTTACAATTTCCAAAGTTGTTTCACCATACAAAGGGGGATCTTTTAAAAGCATATCGTTATCAGTTCCAGCTTGTGAGAGCTCATTGAAAACCCCAAATCAAATTGATGGTATCAGTGTTTGTCATTTACTGTTGATACAGAGATGGAACTACATAGTTATTCTGCTACTAGTAAGATAAAAGCAATCCACATTTATTGTATACTTGTGGGCTTTGGAAGCATGATACTTGCCCTAGTACGTGAAGCTATCAGAGGAGTACCTACCAAAGATCCTATGAGCAACTAATCCAACCTCCTTATCCTATAAAAGTGGAAACTGAGTCCTAGAGTGGTCAAATAGTTGTCCATGTTGTCCAGCACCAGGTGACCCATTCAAGATGGATGATCACACAACCCCCCAAAGACATAGCATCTGCAGAGTACTGTCTGTGCCTTTAGGGTGGGCCCAAGAACATCTTGCCCTATAGTTTCTGACCTTGATTTCTAAGCATGTATCTAACTCCAATTTACGCCCTTTGGTTCTTGTAAGCTCCCTGTATTACTTTAATTTTCCTCTAAAGAAAATAATTATCTGAAATAAGTTTCTGTCTATTTGCTTCTCACCTCCCTCCCTCCCTCCCATGCAGAGAGAGAGGGAAAGAAAGAGAATTATTTTCTATCCAATAACTGAGTCAAATTGTCCAAATGACATCCTGAGAATAATAGGCTTTCAAGAAAGCTCAGCAGCTAATTCGATATCCAGGAGAACAGAGGAAAGGAGGTCTGGAGGGAGAAAAAGACACATGCCTCCTATTTGTCTGAGATCCCTTTTGCATTAGCCACCTGCTCTTTGCCTCATTTATAATTCTTCCAGACAGACTGCTACTTGGCATTTGTCAACAGTGACCTATCAGAACTGCAGTACAGTTTCAGATCACAGATTGGAATAGGCAAAGGCCAGAGCAAGAAACAAAACTGTGGCTTCAATACCACCTTTTCACCTCTATCCCACCTTCTTACCTCCATACAAACATTAGCATCCATCAAGGTGAATGAATGAAGCAGATCTGGCTGCCCAGATAAGTTCACAAAGGCCCCGGGATGCTCTTGCATGGTCTCACCAGCCTTTTTTCAGAATAGGTGTTTTCCCTTCTAAGTTGGTACCCATCTGCACATGGGGAACATGGCTGGGAAGTGGATCTGGGAGCATTCTTTCTACTAAAGAGGCCATAGCAAATGGTCAAACAAGGAACAAACTTCAAAGGTAATGCTAGAATTTGTTGTAGCTTATCTGAAAAATGCAGCCATTTAACAGAGACTATCTCTACAAAATACCAAAACAACCAACCAAATAGGAAAAAATATTTTAATTATTGTCTATCACGTGGCCCTTATGAAAGCTTGCTTAATAGCTATTATTTTCAATTCATACAAAGGGATAGTAATTATGAACACCATCCTATGGTGCTGAGATTACCATCAGAGGAGATGGTTATTGAGAAGATGCCCCTTTATTGGCAATCAACTCCAAAAAGGATAAAAGGGGGAAGCCAGAGAGAGAATGACGAAGTCTGCACAGCCCAAGGAGGGTTGGTGCTCTTAGAATAGAGACCCTACTATATCCCATGATTCCCTAAAACAAACCCAAACTGAAATATGAGGCCGATATCCAGAAATCCCCGTACTATATAATATACCAATAAGCAACTACATTGAAAAAACAAAACAGAAAATATGTATAATGTTGTAAAGTAACTAGGAACATATTAAAATATTGTTTTAGTTATTTAGCTAGCACTTATACGTGTGCCACGTGTTGCTGAAAGCAAATTGACAAACACTATCCCATCAGTCCTCATAGCATTTCTACAAGGTACATACTACATCCAATGCTGAGTTCTACCCTCTGGGTTCCCATCTTCTCCGAGGTTTTGGCAAATTAATTCCTCCCTCTCTTGATAGTTATTTGATGTCCCTTTAAAAGCACTGGAGTCCTAATGTCTTTATATTGAATGTTTGGCAAACACAAAGGAGACATATCACTTACAATAAGGGATAAGTATTTGTCTCAGTTGACTAGCCGACTAACCAAGACTCTTAATTTCCCAGGTTATAATCTCACTGTTCTTACATATTTTTATGAAAAATATGAACATACAAAAATGAAGAATATAGCAATAAACCTCCATTATTCATCCTCAGATTCAGCAAATATCAAATATCAAGGTTTTCCTACGCTTCCTGTCTCTCTCTCTTAGGCTCCCCTCTCCCTTTACCTTCCCTCCTCCCTCTCCCTCTCTCAGTTATTTTAAGGAGAATCCCAGACATCAGCTCATTTCACTCCTAGAATTTCAATATGCGTCTCTAAACTAACATGGAGGTTTTTCTCAAATAATTTTGGTATAATTATTGGTGCATAATGTCATCATTGCACGTAAGACAAGAAATAATACTTTGGTGTTATCTGATACCTACCCATACTCAAATTTCCCTGATTGTCTCAGCTGGTCAGTTTGAGTCAGAATTCAAACAAGGCCCACATACTGCACTTGGTTGTTATGTCCTTTAGGTCTCATTTAATCTAGTGTAGATCTCTCTTTATTTTTCTTTCTTCATCCCATTGATTTATTAAAGAACCTGGGTCAGTTGCCTGACAGAATATCACACATTCACAACTTTTCTGTTAGCTTTATTCTGAGGTCATTTAACTTGTTTCTTCCTCTGCCTTCTTTCTCTCTTTTTTTTTTTAACATGTTTATTGGAGTATAATTTCTTTACAATGGTGTGTTTTTTTCTGCTTTGTAACAAAGTGAATCAGTTATACATATACATATATCCCCACATCTCCTCCCTCTTGCGTCTCCCTCCCTCCCACCCTCCCTATCCCACCCGTCCTCAGAGACTTGACTAGACTTGGATTTTACCGTTTTCACAAGGATATGTCATAGGTGGTGCTGTGTACTTTGGACTGAATTATGTCAAGAGGACACAACCTTACTGCGGCTGAGATTGATCAATCAGTGGGTTCAGGTGATGGCAGCCTGAAGCCTCCTTGGTACAATTACCCGTCAACCTTTCATCTTGTGGCTTCAGCCATTTATGAGCATTGCCTGACTCTGTTGTTTCATTTGGGTTGCAAAATAATCATCCTTTCCATATTTATTGCTTGGAATTTTGTAAGGAAGAAATTTCCCTTTTTAGGTAGGTGTATTTGGTTGTCCAAAAATATAGTTTATACCGGAAAAACAAGAATATATGCTTAATTCTTTCATATTAGTTGCCTAATTTTAGAGTGAAGTTGTTGCTCTAGTTATTACAGTGGTGTCCAATAATTTCTCCTTCTATTTCTATAGTTTTATTATGACCCCTTGGTTTTTATGTGTTTATTCTGTGTCCAGTAGTTGCATTTATTTTCCCTTTCATGTCCAAATTGTCTCATATTTGGCCAATGGGAGCCTCTGTATCCTTTGACACCTCTTTGGGCCTTTGGAATCTCCCCTGTGAATTCTGTATATTTTCTACCCCAAACCTGGAATCAGTCATTCCTCTAGAAATCCTGGTTCCTTTCAGAGTGGAATGGTATTTGGATAGCATGATGCTCGTTTCTGTTGGGTTATTATTGCTTCTATGCCTTTTCACTGGACAGAACTAAGAAATATATAACTTTAAACAAAAATAAAACTTTGAGTTTATATTGCCATTTCCAATTACATTTAATAATGTAGGATTTTGCTTAGTTTATTTGGCTTTACACTGAATTTCTTTTCTCATATCTGAAAATCTTGATTCCTTACAGTAGTAAAATAATCACTAACTTGCATTATGTACGTAACTATAACACTATAAAAACCAAAAAATAGTTTCAATATAATAATATCAACATCACTAATGAGTGAACTTTAAGATTTCTTTGCAGATCTGTATGTCCTCAGATAACATTCCTTTAAAGATAGTAAAAATACCATGTTCTGGAATCACTTGAAATAATTCTTTCTGTGTGGTTATGGCACATACAATTCGATTCATTTGTTTCCGTTAATTTTCAATGTTTAGACTGCTTTCTTTACTTTTTTTGTTCGATTTTATTCTCTGAATATATTTACATATCCCCAAGTTCAAAACTTTAAAACAAGATATATTCAAAGAGGTTTCGTGTTCATCACTGTGTCCACCATGTTCCCTTTATCCACATACAGATTATCATTTTTATTAGTTTTGTTAGTTTGCTAAACTTATCCTTTCATTTCTTTTTGGCAAATAAAAATATTCAGTACAGATATTTATTTATTACCACTCTCCCTCCTACTGTTCTTACACAAAAGGTAGCATACCACATATACCTTTCTGCCTCTTTCTTCTGTTTTGTCACCAATATGCCCTGGAGATACTTCATACTAGTGAGTTAAAATCTTCTGCGTTCTTTTCTTACAAGTGCATACTGTGTTATCCACCTTTTTCAGTTGTCTTCAGTGGGAAGATTATTCCAAATTACTTAGTCCCCATTGCTAAAGTCAACTGTCTTCTTCTTGGGTCTGTAGGTAAGACATTAGTTTGATAAGCACAGCTCCATGCCTGTAGGAAGCAGTTGTTCAAGTGTGGCTTCACTGGATGGTGGAAGGATCTTTCCTTACTCCACTGCATGGACCTCTGGTACTTTACTCCAGTGAAGTATAAAAAAGACCACAGTCCTGAGTGCTAATGCTGCACAGACTCTCCCTCTCTCTTATCCTTTACTTGAAGACATGCTTCCAAATTGAAATATGCCAGCACTATTTGCTTCTTCCCTGATGTTTTCTGAGAGTTGCAGCATCGGACGGATTCTCTGATTTATTCATTCAAGAAATGTTTATTGAGCATCAACTATTTGGCAGACCCTGGACATGCATAAAAATGAAATATAGGTGGGACTTCCCTGGTGGTCCAGTGGTTAAGACTTCGCCTTCCAATGCAGGGAGTGCGGGTTCGATCCCTGGTCAGGAAGCTAAGATCCCACATGCCTCGTGGCCAAAAAACCAAAACATAAAACAGAAGCAATAGGGTGTCAAATGCAATAAAGACTTTAAAAATGGTCCACATCAAAAAAAAAAAAAAAAATTAGGCGTGGTCCCTGCCCTCAGAGGGCATTAAGGGGGGATTAATGAAAGTGACATGTTTCTGTTTAAAACAAATTTCAACTATAACTGCTTATCAAATGATCACTTAAAACAAAATGACTCAAAAATGCTAAGAATAAATTTTGTAACTTATTTTTCAGGGAAACAGAAAAATAAAGTAGGGATAAAGAAATATGAATATATAATTAATTAATACAGTAACTCTTTGTACCCTAAAGATAAAGATCACCACTTCTTTTCAAGCATCCATAGAATGTTGACACAAATTAATCATATATGTATGTGAAACCAAAAAATAACCCCTAAACAAATACCCCAAAATAAAAACAACAAAGGCTATATTTTATAGCCTCGATTTAATAAAACAAGAAAGTATTTTAAATGCTTTTCTAAATAATAGTTGAGTTAAAGGAAAAATATGTAATTAGAAAATCTTTGCAAGACAGAATGAGGATACTGCTTATTAGATTGAAGACAAAACTGAATTAGAAGCAAATTTAAAACCTTAATTTTATTGTAAAAATATCAATTCACTAAAATAAATAAACTATGCATTAAACTGAAGAAATAAGAAATGGAACAACGAAATACACCTAAAGTTAACAGGCAAAGTAAATATAAATATTAAAATGCATTAATTAGAAAATACAGCAGAATTGATTAATACAATAGCTGATTATATACAAAGAAAAATTAAATTAAAATTAGGAGTATGAAAAGTATTATAATAAAAGAACATATGTAGATAAGTTTTGAAATAAAAACAACTTAATAACATGCTAATTAATCTTAAAGCATTCACTGATATATCTTGGAAAATAAGAATTGGAGTTGGCTTATGATAATGTAGAAAGCCTGAATATTCAATAACCAAGGAAGAAATGAACATGTTGTTAAAAAAATAAGACCTATAAGACTTCATGTATGTACAGTTTTATTAAGAAATGTTTTCAAACTTTCAAGGAACACATAGTTACCATGCTATTGTATATAAATATTAGAGGCCAAAGGAAAATCTAAGGAGCTTTCTGAATTCATTTTATGAAGCTGGTATAGCCCTGATTCAAAACTTGAGAAAAAAATCACAAACTATAGATAAATTTTATTTCATAAGCAGAGACGTAAAACTTAAATAAAATACCATTAAATAGAAATAAAAAACAACTTAAAAAAGAAATTACCCATTAAAACCAAACGATTATATCATAATGCAAGAATGTTTAATTTCCATAATATAACTCATCACATCAAGTAAGGATAATCAGACAACCTATCAATACATTGAGTTGGATCTTCTAGTCAATATAATAAAACTACTGGTAAAGAGGATCACACTTACTATTACTTAGAGATCAGAAAATTACATGTTTGGAAACTCCAAAAGAATCAACTAAAAGACTCTTAAGTAATAATAAGAGATTTCAATAAGGTGAACAAATACAAATCAACATGCAAAAAGTCATTGCTTCCTATATTCTAGTGATATCCATTTAGAGGAGGAAAAAGGAAGGAAGGAACTGATTTGTAATAAGAAAAAATCATAATAAGAAAAGCAGGAAATGTATATAAGGAAATTTCAAATTTTTCCTGATATCTATATCCATATCCATTTCCATATCTATCTGGTTACACTATACTCCTAGATAGGAAAAACAAATTTGTAAAGATGACAATTCTTATAACAGTATGTAATTTGGGACAATTCCAACTAAAGTCACCAAAGATTGCTTTTGGAAGTTTACACAATTTTAAAGTTTATATGGAATGAGTATGACTAACCAAGAACATAAAAAGAAATGAAGAATTTCTCAACCAGATATAATAATCTATAATCAAAATGTAATATTTAAGACAGTGTGAATCAGGTGTTAGAAATTATAAATGTAACCAGGAAAATAGTTCAGAAAGAGATTCTAACAGGTAGACTTTTAACATGTGATAAAGATCATGTCACAAATTGGAGAACAAAGAATTGGTCAGTAATTAGTGTTCAGGTAGTGGGTTAACTACTTGGTATAAGACAGGACTACTGCTTCTCTTCCTAGCCTATACCAAAATTTCAAATGAACTTAAGACAAATGTTAAAGATGAAACCATTAAAAAAATGGGAAAATACATAGGTAAAAAGAGATACTAAAAAGATTTCATTTCATAAAAGTCATTATTTAAAATTCTACAGATTGAAATAGCATAAACATAAATAAACATACCATTTGAGAAAATATTTTCCACAAATATGAAGGCAAAAGCTTAATATACATAATATTTAAGGAGCTTATACAATAATTGAGAAAAACAATGAAACCTCAATAAAACACTAAATGAAAACATAGCCACAAAACATGTGAAAATGTAAACCACAATAATTAAAAGAGAAATCTGTCTGACTTATTTCACTAAGCGTAGTATTCTCTAGGTCTATCCATGTTGCTGCAAATAGCAGTATTTCATTCTTTTTTATGGCTAAGTAATATTCCATCATATATATATATAATATATATATATATTATATATATATATCACATCTTCTTAAGCCAATCATCTGTTGATGGGCACTTGGGTTGTTTCCATGTTTTGGCTATTGTAAATAGTGTTGCTGTGAACACTGGGGTGAATGTATCATTTCGAATTAGAGTTTTTCTTTTTTTCCACATATATACCCAGGCGTGGGATTGCTAGTCAGACAGCAATTCACTAAAATATTAACAATGGTGGCCTCTCTCTATTGGGTTGGTGAAGAATATTTTTAAACTTTGTGTATATTTTCTAAAATGAGCATAAATTCATATTATAGAAGCAAATAAGCATTACTATAAAAAGGGCAGAACATTTTATAATGTAATTTAGAAACACTGTCATTCAAAATATGTTGATCGAAAAAAAAAAAGTAAACTGCTATTATTGGTAGATTTCATTTATGTAGAAGCCTCATTTCCTAACAGTTTTTAGATGAACTAGTAGTCACTGTACTTTGTTTTAAAAATGCAAGTAGCTTCCTTCTTTCACTGACAAGGCTCAGGTAAGAAGCTTGCAGTTTCTTTATGAAGATGCAAGACCTATTTATTTGGTCGGCCAAAAAGCGCCTTTGGTTTTTAAGTAAAAATAAAAGACACATTTTTCATTTTCACCAAGAACTTTATTGAACAATGTATTCACCCTTTTGTGTCACTACCTTCTGCCATTTTTCAGGCAACTTCATAATTCCATCTTTCTTTATAATTTTATCTTGTTGAGAAAAGAACTGTCCCAGGCGCCTTTTACAGTCTTCCAGGGAATTGAAATTTCTTCCATTAAGAGAATTTTGTAAAGACCAAAATAAATGGAAATCCGAAGGTGCCATGTCTGGTGAATACGGCAGATGAAACAGAACTTCCCAGACAAGCTGCGACAGTTTTTGCCTGGTCATCCAAGGAACATACGGTCTTGCGTTTTCTGTTGACTAATTCCGGACGCTTTTCATTGAGTGCTGCTTTCAGTTGGTCTAACTGGGAGCAGTACTTGTTGGAATTAATCGTTTGGTTTTCCGGAAGAAGCTCATAATAGAGGACTCCCTTCCAATCCCACCATATACACAACATTACCTTCTTTGGATGAAGACCGGCCTTTTGTGTGGTTGGTGGTGGTTCATTTCACTTGCCCCACGATCTCTTCCGTTCCACATTGTTGTACGGTATCCACTTTTCATCACCCGTCACAATTTGCTTTAAAAATGGAACGTTTTCATTACGTTTAAGTAGAGAATCACACACAGAAATATGGTCAAGAAGGTTTTTTTCCACTTAAATTACATGGAACACAAACATCAAAGTCATTAACATAACCAAGATGGTGTAAATGGTTTTCAATGCTTGATTTGGATAGTTTGAGTATGTTGGTTATCTCCCACGTGGTATAACGTTGATTGTTCTCAATTAAGGTCTCGATTTGATCGCTATCAAGTTCAACTGGTCTACCCGACCATGGAGCATCGTCCAGCAAGAAATCTCCAGCACGAACCTTCGCAAACCACTTTTGACACGTTCAATCAGTCACAGCACCTTCTCCGTACACTGCACAAATCATTTTCTGCATTTCAGTTGTGTTTTAACCTTTCTTGAAATAATAAAGCATAATATGCCAAAAATGTTGCTTTTTTTCTTCCATCTTCAATATTAAAATGGCTACACAAAAATTCACCAATTTTGATGTTTTTTTTTTTTTAAATGCACGCTGATATGACAGCTGTCGCATACAATCTAAAAAATTGTTTCTAATGAAGTTAAAGACAACTAAGCGCTACTGGAGCCATCTTACCAAAAAAAACAAACGTTTTGGCCAACCCAATACTAAGAGTAAGCAGGTTCAAAGCTGTACGTTTTAGCTCTTGACACTAAACATTTTTTTTTGCCCTGCTTTCAATTTTTAAAAAATTAATTAATTAATTAATTATTGTTTGCATTGGGTCTTCGTTGCTGTGCGTGGGCTTTCTCTAGTTACAGCGAATGGGCGCTACTCTTCGTTGCGGTGCGCAGGCTTCTTATTGCAGTGGCTTCTCTTGCTGTGGAGCACAGGCTATAGGCGTGCGGGCTTCAGTAGGTGTGGTACACGGACTTAGTTGCTCCGTGGCATGTGGGATCTTCCCGGACCAGGGATCGAACCCATGTCCCCTGCATTGTCAGGCAGATTCTTAACCACCGCACCACCCACTGCGCCACCAGGGTAGTCCCTAAGCAATTTCTATTAACAACTTTCACTCTAATGTATGGATGGCATATTGTTACTTTTAAAATGTACATAAATATGTATTTCAGGCACATATGTGGAAGCCCATGTATTTGAAAATGTTTCGGATCCAAATAAAGGAAACCATTTATAACCTTTCCATGTAATTATGATCACAAGGCTTAAACTTCAATCACATGAACAAATTCTTCCCTGGATCCCAACACGTTTTCCTGCCTTTCTCTTCCTTCCAAAATCATTAAACTGAAGTTCCAAAAGTATGTACTTCTCCTCTCTACTTCTAATTAGCCCACTCTTCAGTTTAGTTGGCAAATGTGACATTTGCATAACCAATAGCTCTCTTTCAAAGAGGACTGTGATGTGGGTGATTTTGAAAGGTCTAAAAAAGGTTTTGTGACCTTCAATAGGGTCCATCTGACCACTCAAATAGAAGCTTCCCAGCCACAAATGGCCCGCGTGTCAGACAGGGAGCTTCCTTCACATATGCCTACGTGGATCACTCCTCTCTCATCCCTTTTCTGCTGGCACAAGTCAGAGGTGCTGTTCCAAGTGTGAAATGTGGGTACGAGCAGCAATTTACAGAGTGTGTGTTGCTTTTTTGTGTCTGTTGGTGGCACATTGGAAAATGGGTCTGGCACAGCTCATCCCTCACAAATGCTTAATGTCATCCCTGGGGACAGGAATATCACAAGCCCAGAAAAACACAGCTTTTAGCTGCTTGGTACTGAAAATTTCAGGCAACATTCCAAAAGCCTTCAAAGCTAATGTCAAATTGACAAAGTGCCAAAAACCTCTCTGGCATTAAATATCCACTCTTTATTTTCTCCCTTCAGGTGAACAGCTTGTGAAAATAATAATGTGATAATGCCACCCTGTGTTCCAAATATCTCGAAGCACCATCTTGTTAAGCCTCTCGGCATCCCTTTGAGACTAATGGGAATTGAGCTGACTTATTCATTTTACAGATGAGAAAACCCCACAGGAGATGGGTCAAATGTCTGGGCGATGGCCATGCAGACTTATCACATAGGTCCCAGGTCTGAATTTAGTTCTCAAAACAATGCCAAGTGTTGTAGGGAAGGACCTGAAAAGCTAGCATCAAAAAGGGCCAAAGCAATTTTCACACAGGATGCTAGGTGGGTTGGGGTAATAAACTGGCAAAAGCGATCAAAACACATCCCAGGAGGAACAACAAGGCATAGTCTAGGCATAACAATAAGGCACAGTGTAGGTGTGCGGCCAGTTGGAATCAGTGAGAATTGGCATGGGCCATCAGAAGATCTAATGTGGCATTACGGGCATCTTACAGCAGCAGGCACAGTAGATTTCTGTCATTTTAAATTTTTTAGTGCATCTGAGCCCCCATCCCATAATTACAGATTCCACTATTAAAGGAGTTACAGCAAGGAACAGGACTCTAACCCTCACTACAGAAGTAACTTCCCTTCCCTACATCCTAGCAATCTGGCTTCGAACAATGATCTAAACCAGTCAATGCGATGGCCCATTAAGGACTCTGCATCTAGAGGAAGTGTGTCAGAGAAGCAAGGCACGTTTTAGAGCTTCTTATGACCGTTGCATCCAATGACCCAGCAGTGCTCCAACAATGTTGTCTCTCAGGTGTGCCTTTGCCTGGAGTTCTGGCCAACAAATTTCCCTTAGTGCCTCCTTTGTTTCCTGAGCCTGATTCTCCAGCCTTCCTGTTAATTCAAGGAGATAGCTGATATCTTTCTAATAAATTCATTTTTAGCTGAAATTAACTAGGGTCAGATTCTGTAGTTTGCAACCTGGAAGACTGAAACAGGCAACGACCAAGGCTGTAGAGAAGTTAACAGTAAGCAGATCTAGTGGCATATGTCAACTTTATAGCAACAGGAACTGAAGGTTTGGAGAAAGAATCCCTCCCAAGTATGGCAGACAGTACTGAGTGATCTAAAATCCATTTTCTTGTCTTATTTTTATGTATCCTGTAGAATTATCTTTACCAATCTCCCTTGCAGTTAGCTATGGCACATCACTGAGTTCAGTGAAAATGTGCATTGAGTGATGTGTGTGTCTCTTTCAGACTCGGCCCATTAAAACCTTCTATGTATGCTGCTCCATTTCCTTTTCCCTTTTTGGTTTGCTCTAAGTTTTGACTCTAGGGTAGTTTCGGACACCACGTGTTGAAGATGGCAGAGCCCACACCATCCTGGGTTCTCTGAATGACTGTATGAAGGAGGGTCACCCCACTAACCTGCTCACCAGTCCAGTATGGATCCTTAATCGAGAAATACATTTCTGCTGTGTTTGAACTATTATACTTATGGGGATCTACTTATTACAACATAGCATAAATATACAATGTATAGTACAAACCCAGGTAATCAAAGACATTCAAATTCAGAACAACACCAGCAGCAAGACTGACTTGATGTTGAGTCCCTGAATTGATGGTCTACAGCTTTGGAATTTCTCTCAATTAGGAAAACTACAGATAACAACTGGGATAAAATCTCTAAGGGTCGATTATGCAACTACAGCTACACAGGTTAAAAGGATGCAGGCACAAAAGCTCATTAGATATTTGACGATCCTGAATAGAATTGTGGAATTTATTAGAGATCAATAAATCCTAAATTTTTGTTTCTCTTTCATGCATTGAAGTATCTCCAGACTAGAGATAATGAAAAAGATAAATTATAACTTTGGTTCTGCTTTTACCCCTTTAACCTAGTTTTTTCCTTCTCAAATAGATCCAAGTAATGCACCTTACTCTCCCTCCTGGGTCTCTTTTCCCATCCTTTCATTTTATTTTTATTTATTTATTTATTTGTGGTACGTGGTCCTCTCACAGCTGCGGCCTCTCCCGTTGCGGAGCACAGGCTCCGGACGTGCAGGCTCAGCGGCCATGGCTCACAGGCCCAGCCGCTCCGCGGCATGTGGGATCTTCCCGGACTGGGGCACGAACCCGTGTCCCCTGCATCAGCAGGTGGACTCTCAACCACTGCGCCACCAGGGAAGCCCCCCATCCTTTCATTTTAATTCATTTCCCAATCTCCCCCTTTTTAACTCCCTCTCAAGTGGATGGTTTCTTGGTGTCTCAGGCAGACTTGGCTAATCAGTTCTTAGAACCACACAGTACCTTGAGTATGTACCTAACGTTTGTTGAACGAAGAAATTATTCTTGTTTTCTATTTTTAATGAGACAACATTGCACTAATGTCTCCTCTCCATGTTCAAGTTGAAAGAGACCTTAGAGATCATCTAGTCCAGTCATTACACACACACACACACACACACACACACACACTCACACACCCTTCCACAATATACAGTTCCCTTCTACAGCATCTCTGATGTGGCCCATCCAGTCTGTGCATGCATATTTCTGGTGATGAGAAGCTTACTGCTTTACGAGAAAGCCTATGCCATTGAATGACATCTCCAAAGTTTTAAAAGTTGTTCTAATTTTAGATAAAAAATATTTCTCCATAAAACTTTCATTGATCGCTCAGCATTGGGGTTCCTTGGTGATCACATATCCCAGTAGAAATTCCCTTGCTTGGGAGTCAGAAAAATCTGGTTTCTAGCTCCACTTTTGCAGCTGACCAACTAGCTGACCTCAGGCAAATTGTTCCTCCTCTCCCACATGAAATGTCCTCAACTATGAAATAAGAGGTAGGAAAAATATTATTTTTAAGATCATTGATTAAAATAATGCTTATAACAGAAACCTATTACACACCATTATATGCTTACCTCCAGGCTAGCTCTGATTCATCAGTTAACACAATTTTGCTAAGTCTATTTAACGAGCCCAAATATTACCGATTTGTATTACTATTCCATCCACAATTATTTATCTTCTCCACAGAGATATCAGGAAAAAATCTTCATAGTCGTACTGAAGTCCAGATACAACACGTGTATGTATATTCCTTATAATTCCAACCAAAGTTAAATATGAGTAAATTTGTATGACTTGCTTTAAGGCACTGAAACTTGACATTCTTTTCTAAATATCCTCAAATCATTAGGCTGAGTCTATCTTTGGCCAGTTCTTAAAATATAAAGATACTTAGTAAATCATGTATAGTCAAAGGACATGCTTTCTGTGCCAACACCACCGTCTGCCCAGTACAGTTCCACCAGTTCCGATGCACCCAAAATGAAACCCCAGGTGAAGAGATGTTTCTTTCCTGCCATTGTACACAAAGGTCAGACATCAAGCGCAAAAACTGCATCTTGGAGAAGCATGCTACTGAGATAATAGCAGAATGTTGAATTAAAAATGGGTTTTCCATCAAGATGGGTCTTATTAATGGAGTCAGGTACTGTGTAATGTACTGTGTCAAGTGCACTGCATAAGTGCATATTAGATGGCGTCAAAGACACAGGTAAAATCTACAAAAGATATATGTATATGTAAAACTGATTCGCTTTGCTGTACACCTGAAACACAACATTGTAAATCAACTATGCTCCAATAAAACTTTTTAGAAAAATACACAAGTAAGATGAGAATTAGGAGCACAGGATAAATTAGACAAGATGGAAGTGACCTGAATCCATCCAATGACTCGCTGCCTTGATGTGTTTTATATGCTCTGGCTTGAGTTTACTTATGGGAGGGAGTCAGCTTCATACCGAGGGACTGGGATTTGAAAGACTAGTTAAAATGAGAAAAGCATGGTACTATCTCTTTGGAGGATAGTTCTGGTCTTTCAGCTTTCCTTGGAAAGTCTCTAAGCTCTGTTTAGTTTTCTGAAACAGTTCAGATTACTCCACAGTTTCTAGTGATAATTAATATCTCAAATCAGTTAGGCCATATCTACTTAGGCCCAACATGTACTATAAAGTAGGAATGTTCATTGTGAGTACAATAGGGAGAGGGAAGGAACGCTAACAATAAACATAATAACTGAGGACAAAAATCACGTGATGGAAATCTCTATGCCGAAGCATCAGCCCAGGGTGATTCTCTAGGAAGCTGCAGAACTTCCCTGTGGTACCTGATGTCATCTGATCCCTATCCATAATGCTAGAAACATAGTGAAACAAGCCTAAAATCCATTTGGAACCAGTCAGGGTCCTGCTTCACTGCAATAATCCCAAGAATACCCATTTCCCTCTAAGAAGCTGCCCTTTGGGACATTCCTGTAACACATCCCACTTTCAGGCTCTCTCCTACTGAAACTGGTCCTGTTGCGTCTGTAGCCAGAAGAGTTGCTTCTGGTTGGAAGCTGTGATGGAGATGTCCAACAGAAATGAGTCTGTGAGTACCTGGGATGGAAGAACTATTTCACAGAACCAACTTTTCTCTCTTAGTGTCAAAAAGGGTTGAAATCAGTAGGAAGAACCACCCCGTCAGTCAGCTCCCTCTATGTTCAGCTGCCCTGTAAAGCATCCTAACTAGGGTGGTTTTCATAAAGTAAATATGCCCTTAAATCCTTTGTAGCCAAAGGTTACAAAGCCTTTGCAAGGGTGGGTGGACCACAAAAAAGAGATCCGTGAGCATATTTTTACATTGGCAAGAAAAGCAAAATGTCACTCAACTAAATTTAAGATTGTTCACACACATCTGCTACCACCAGAAAGCTAAAAAAAAAAAAAAAAAAAAAGAAGAAGAAGAAAGAAAGAAAAAAGAAATGCAAATAGCTCACAGTCTAAATAGCTCTGGACATTTTTCTGTTCTTCAGATGACTTATGCTATTTCAACAATGATGGGAAGGCTCTCAAAGCAGAAGCCAAAACATGTTTGTGGTCTATCACGTAGGGACAATTTTTGGTTAAATAAATACACAGACAACCGTATCTCAACTAGAAAATATATATGTTAGATAGATGTTGTTATAAATACATCACTAAAATGTGTGCAAAAAGTCTAGAAATATAAAATGTTACACTGCAGACAATATCATAAGTAAATCACATCCCTAAGAGACAGAGACAAAGATTGCTAGAAAATACATTTCTAGAATCAGGTACATGTCCTCCCATTTCAGAACATAAAGCAGATGCATCTTATGACATGAGCCTCAAATCCTCTAAATTAGAATCTTACAGTCTAATCAACCAGAGTGATTTGTCCAAAGTCTACCGCTGCAAGAAATGGATACAGTTTATCATAAAGGAACCATCAAAGTTTTAAAAACACAGAAGTCTGCTCAACAGTGTGGGAAAGGCCCTACTTATTCATCTCAAAACTCAATACATAATGGTAAAACACAGGGAAATTAAACTAAAACAACTGGAATCATATATCTACCTTTCTTTTCAAAAATAGAGTTCTTTTAAATATTGACATCAATTAAAGAAATCATCAGTGGATCTATTAAACATAGCTGACAAAAATATATAACAAGGGCTCCTTAATATAAAACTAAGTCACAGCCTCCAAAATTTTGTACCAAATACACTGTCAAAATGTAAGTGCCATTTATCCAAAAATCAAATGCCAAATTACAGAAGACTTAAGGAGCAACAGTAAATTCACTTGGAAGTTATCTATAACAGAAAAAATTAGTTATATTTGAATTAGGGGTTTAGCTAAGTAAATTGTATTTACAGTAGCTTTTACATAGGAGGAGGACTACTGAGGGAAGTCAATTCCATATTTACAATAATATAAAAAGATAGTTTTCTCAAACTTTAAAATAAGTGGTTCAGCATAAATAAATGTTCCAAACCTCACTTAACTGGCCTGAGAAAAGATAATTATTTGTTATATTACTTTTTTATGACACTCTGTTCCCTTAGACAAATCTGAATAGCTAATCAAGATATCTGTGGAGGTCATTCTTCATAGCAATTCAAAGTATCATTTCTTCATTGGCTGTGCGATATAACAGTATCATAAAACTAAACCTCTGACAGTTTTAAGGAGGTTGTTATAAGATATTTTTGAATAAACTATTTTTTAAATTTCTGGTGTGAACAGTTAAATTGGACTACTTTGAAACAAATTAAATACTTCAGTGACGCTAAAGGTACCTCTCCAGTGGTCCATATCTAATCATTTTATAAAAGGATCTGCACTTTCCACTTACTATAGGCTTTTACTGTATATATTTTATACCAGTAAATTTAAAATTTCATAAGTCATCTCCTATGCGTGCCAACATTAGAATACCTAGACATTTTCTCTTTTGGTAAGTGAAATATAATCTGCAATTTAAAAGTTTAAAACTATCCTTTAAAATGAGCACAAATCAGGAATAACTTTCCGAAGAGAGCCTTGCATTTACAAAAGGCAACAAACTATATATTTAGAACTATTTAAATGAGTATTTTAAAATGCTCTGATTTTAGCAATGCAATTAATTTGTGGTAAATTAAAACAAAAACTTAGACTACAAAGATTCAAAGTACCAAGCATTCACATACCAACTGATGCAATGAGAAAGCAATTTTTCAAAATAACATATTCACACTTTCTAATATAATCTTTTTAAATGGTTAATCCTGAATTTCAAATGGAATGAAGACCGTTACATTTTATAGCTTAAATTTAGACTAACTCGGTTAGAGTTTGGAGTTTCCTCTCTCCAGATGTAAAAACATGATAGACCTAAAATAGATGACAGACATTTGGAAAACTTACACTGTCAGATTGCTTGCCCTGGTCACAGTCCCACGTCGTTGTTCGCTGGCCTGACCTCTCCATGGTGCTGAAGAGTTACTCTTGCCCATTTGAGAGGAAAGAGTTGTTTATTCAAACAGGCTTTACAAGAAATCCATAAAGGGCCGTCTGTGTTAGCAAGTGAAGTTATCTGAAGAATTTCTGTAACACATACTACAAAGGAGATGCTTTACCCTTCAGTTACCAAGCACGATGCTCAGGCAGCTCAAAGAAGATTTTGGAGCAGAAATCTTCAAGTATGGACAAAAAAGAGGGAGAGCTCTTTGGGAGATGAAGTTTGCTGATTTTTCTCAGTGTTATTCAAATTGAGGGGAAAAAAAAGGGAGAAACTACAGGCCAGGCTACTCAGAGAACAGAGGATTCCAGAAAAGTTCTTGATCTTAATGCAGAAAACAAGCTCCCATTAGTCCAAAGAAGCCAATTCACTTCATTCTATCATTGCATCTATTTTTTGATTAAACAAAAACAAAGCTCAGAATTCCACAAGGCACTGCACACACTAGAGCGAGGTATGCCTCACTCTAGCCCCAGCCTCTGTCTGCTGAAGACTATCACAGCAGAAATCAGGCTCTTGTGGCTTTCACAGATTACCTCTTTCTGAGGCTGAAACGTATAAAGAGCCACATGACACCCAATGATGTCATCTCTAAAGCAGGTCACAGTTGCTGCTGTGTGTAGATGAAGTTCTTCTAGTGAAGTGTTTGGCATAGTGATTTTCTTGAAAATCTACTTGCATTAAATAGTGTGGTCTTCTATCAATATACTTAACCCTATCAATACAGTGCCATGAAGAGAAAATCAATTTATTCCTCACAGGTAAAGAAGGGGTTTCCCCTCACGGAGCTCTAAAGGGAACTAGAGGAACTGTAGAGACAGACAGGAACTTCTAAAATGTCTCTCAGAATTTTTAGCATTTGAAAAAAATCATTATTTTTTAATGCCAATCTATGAAGATTGCAAAATAAAAATTAAGGCAACTGTCTTCAACTCCAGACAACATTTTATTTGACGGAATTTAAGAATGTTTCATAGACAAAAAATTTTACTAACACCTATCTCTGAAAGGAGTTGAGTATGTTTTCAAATGTTGGTAGGAAATTTCTTTTACTCATTATTTCTAGATGTTTTTCAGCTCAGAACACAGTTAACAAAAGTTTAACTCCACTATAGGTAATTTTTACATGTAACTAGTAATAAATAGTATACAAAGATATTTTAAAGAATGTATAAGAATGAGAAATATCCATTTCCATTCTGTGTAGTGTGTTTTTCTCTTTCTTAACATGTAGTCACACATCATAACGGGATTTTCAGTCATAGTTGACTTTCTTGTCAGCTAATAGTTAAATCATCTAATCTCTCTTCATGCAAACTAAAAATCCTCATAGTCAAAGTGAAGATTAAATTGAAACTAATCTAATCAGTGCCTATTGACTGTATCCTCTTTTAATAAAAACCAAAATGGATCAAACAACAGAAACCTTCCTTGGTGAGCACAATACTTATATTTTTGAGAAAGAAAAGAACTATAAATTCTAGGAAAACAGAATTTTCAACACAATCAGTGCCACTGGGAAAATGCTATTAAAAAATAATGGGTGTTTTGGTATCAGACCCAGGGAAAATTTGCTTAAGCACCTCCTCAAGGCACATGATTTACAATACAAAAATATCGAGATGCAAATTAGAAAAAATATTGATCACCTGGGTGATCATGTCTGTTTCTTAAATAAAGTTGAATTTGTTTGCAATTTCTATAACTCACAGTTTTCTATTCTTTACGATAATACGGATTACCTAAGACATTAAAAAAAAATACAGAATTCCCAGATATTCTAATTCAAAAGATCTATTATGGTTCTGGAACCTGTGGTTTTTTTCTTTTTAAAGCTTTCTAAGTAATTCTTATGCAGAAAACACTGCAATAATGAATATATTACAAAGTACACAATCATATAAAAATCAAGATAAGTACAAAAATATATATGATATTTATCATAATAAAAGGCCAAATTGTTGCTACATGAAGCGTGCAATGTTGGAGGTTCCCTTCTTCCTGTCTCCTCAGATTTCCATGAGGAAGAAACTTCCTAAATACTCCCAGACTCTGGTTTCCACCCTTTAATCCACTCCAGGAAGGTAGAAGGAGTTACCTTAACTGCAGGATTAGGCAAAGGCACTGGCAGCCCAACATCATTCTCCCTCCACTTTTTAATGGGTTCCACCTCTCTGCACAAGATCTGTGGGTGAGGCTGGCAGTATCTAGTGCTTCCTGTGATTGCTAAGATTCCTTAAATCCAAAGCTTAGTAGTAGAGAGCTCAATGGCCACAGGTTTGAATTCCACCCTCAAATCCAGCTTTGACAGGAAATAAAGGTGAGATTTTTATATCCCTCTGCCTAAATGTCTGGCCTTTCAAAATAAGTTTCCAAATCAAGAACAGAAAAGGAGTTATTTACTGATTCCCTAAAACCCCATCTTCCAACATTGTTATGTCATTGACTAGACTTGGTCTTTTTATTTAAACCCTGCTAGCCAGTTAATGTAACAAGTTTTATATGTGAACTAACTTAGTAAAATTTGCATAATACAGCTCTATAATAGAGACCTATAAAAAGGAGATGTCATGTGTAAAAATTTCATTAGAAGCTTTCAAAATGCACTGTTCAATTCATTTTAATTTCATAATTGAGCCACTTAGAAGCTCCAGCTCTTGGCACTTTTCTTCCACAACTACTAACTCTAGAATAGTATTTTCCAAAGTGTTCCATGGATCAGTAGTCCAATAAGATGTGACTCTTAATGAGTTTCCTGGTCAAAGAAGTTTAGGAAACATGAAAACAGTGATCCCCATCTTGCAAATTCAAAATGTGTATTAGCTTAGTAAGGCTCTAAGAAGTCCTGAAGTAAATAAATTAGCTTATTTCGCCCTTCCCCCAATTAACATCTATCAATACCCTATGAGACTAGTATTCCAGGTTCCACATTGTGGGAAATTCTGCTCTAGAAGATGTTTCAGCAGTCAGATTTTTGTTACTAATAATACCTAAACATCTATATAATTAATCAGTGAAATGTTATCGAGGATGTCCTCTAAGTTGTCAGTACATCTGTTACAAGAATTGCCAACCATGACTGGGGAATTATGTAAATTCTGCAAGGGCAGAGGTTGTGTGTATTTGGGTGATCATTTTATCTCCAGGGCTTGACAAAGGGCCAGCACACAGGAGGCACTCAATATTTGTTGAATGAGTGAACAAATGATGCTGACCTAATCCAAGGATGTGAATAACTCCCCTCCCCACCCAAGATGTCTTATTTACAAAAAGAACATCCTAAAGAGTCTTAGGCCAATGGGCTTTCCAGGAAAAAAAAAAGGAATACAGTAGTAGATCTCACTCCAGTTCCACCACATCCAATTTCTCCTTGGATCCTAAAGCAGCTTTCATACTCATTCAAAGAGCGAAACGCTGATTTGTAATGATGAAACTAGATTTTATAACAGAAGGTGCAACTGGGTCTAAACCAGGGATTCAACACTTTATCTCACCTAAGCTGTAGAATAAGGACAGGATCTAGGTGAGGACAAATGCTGAGACTGGACTTAAGGAAAACTGCAAAGAGAACAAATTCTTTTTCAACCCTCTTTGCGTAAAGTGAGGAACTTAGTGCCTAGATTTTTGTATCTGAATTCCTAGGTTAATGACTTTGAGACCACTTAGGAGGATTTATTATATTAAATTATAGGGAATTGTCAATTTTGCATATAATTTTGAACTCAGGAAATGTTCAATGTTAGCAGTCGCTAAAAAAAAGTTTTTTTAATCCTCAAACCTAAACAACATGCTCATTTTTAAACCTATCAAGAAAAATGTCCTCAAATCATTAAGTCAAAAGGATGACTTGGAAAAAAGAATCAGTATTATCAACCAATATTCAAATACGCAAAGAGGAGGGCGTTTGTGGTATAAAAAGATATTATTTTTTGCTGGAGAGGGTGGAGAAGAGGGAAAATGTAATTTTCCTGCACTGTTGGTGGGAATGTAAATTGGTGCAACCACTAAGGAAAACAGCATGGAGGTTCCTCAAAAAACTAAAAGCAGAGTTGCCATATGATTCTGCAACTCCACTCCTGGGCATATATCCGGAGAAAACTGTAATTCAGAAAGATACATGCACCCCAATGTTCACAGCAGCACTATTTACAATAGCCAAGACATGGAAACAAACTAAATGTCCATCTAAAGATAACTGGATAAAGAAGATGTGGTACAATATACAATGGAATATTCCTCAGCCATAAAAAAAGAATGAAATAATGCCATTTGCAGCAACATGGATGGACCTAGAGATGATCGTACTAAGTTTAGTAAGTCCGAAAGAGAAAGATAAATACCATATTATATCACTTATATGTGGAATCTAAAATATGACACAAATGAACGTATCTACGAAACAGAAACAGACTCACAAACATAAAGAGCAGACTTGTGGCTGCCAAGGGAGAGGGGGTGGGAGAGGGATGGACTGGGAGTTTGGGATTAGCAGGTGCAAACTATTATATACAGAATGGATAAGCAGCAAGGTCCTACTGTATATAGCACAGGGAACTATATTCAATATCCTGTGATAAACCATAATGGAAAAGAATATGAAAAGGAATATATATATATACGTATAACTGAATGACTTTTCCATACAGCACGAATTAACACAACATTGTAAATCAACTAAACTTCAATAAAATAAATTTTTCAAAAACAGGATATTATTTTGTACAATTCCATTTTATTCAGACTGTAATATATGGTTATGTATTATAGAATTTCTAAAACTTTGGAAAAGAAAACATTTGTTCTCTAAGACCCTGGTTTGAAGAAAAGAGAAATCTATTTACCTCCATGTAAATACCAAGAAGTCTTCTCTTTTTACAGATGATTACTATATTCTCTGAACCAACATTTGGGACAAATAGATTGGCAAAATAATTGTGCAATTTCAGGGTCTGAAAGGCTAGACGTTAGATAGAGCTTGGGTGCTGAAACATTAGAACTCATGGGACCTAAATTTATAACAGCTGGGCATAATACTGTAACTTGTCCCTGACCTGGAAAATCTAGGTTATTAAATTATTAAGTAGTACAAGGCTTACATTCTCTATAATTTTGCAGCTCTCAGGACGGGGGGGGGGGGGGGGGGGGTCCCAGGAAATCCTCTTTTAGGGCTTGAGTTTCCTCCCAAAACAAGTACGACTTTGGAAGAAGACTTTCTCCCTTTAATCACTAAATTTTTCCTGATGTATTTCAAGCCTGGAGGTTGTAAATCTCAAAAAGGGCAATAGAACCTGAGGATAATTAAGCATGTTGAATATAGGCGCACCTGCTGTGTCTGGCAGGAAGGAACGGTCTTAGCTTTTGGTGGTGTACTTGGGGAGGTGTGGTAGGTCACCTGGCTGCCCGCTGTTGGCTACCCAGCTACTCTCACTAAAAGCCAGGACTACTCCAGCAACCCCATAAATATGAGGGCTCCATGGCTTCTCTCCAGGACAACTGGCATAACAGGGTCTTGAGCTGGCCCAGACCACCACTCCTGAACCTGCTCAAGAATTATAAGAATTACAGAAACTGCTCAAGGATTACAAGAACTGTAATTCTTCCTGACCAGGAGTGAAACAAGGCTTTGCACTGACCGGCCTGAGAGGTGTAACTCTGTTCTCCCCGACATGCTGGAGATGGGATGGATCCTCCCATCTCTTTTTCCTCAGGTCTGAAGCCAGGAGAATAATCTAGGCTTTCTTCTACTATGTATGTGGGTGTGGTCTCTCAGAAGAGGCCGACTCCTTTAGAGGCAAAAGTACTTGCACCTGACTTAACCTTTCGACCTTGAAAATTAGTTTTTAAAGGAGCAACACTAAAATAAATGCTTAATTTATTACTTTTGTAAGTACAGCTCCAATCTCAGAACATACACATGTATACATATATACTCTGAACATATGTATACATTTATATATATATATATATATATATATATATATATACCATGGCTCACGGGCCCAGCCGTTCCACGGCATGTGGGATCCTCTCGGGCCGGGGCCGTGTCCCCTGCATCGGCAGGCGGACTCTCAACCACTGCACCACCAGGGAAGCCAGTTTATGCATTCTTAATTGAGTCCATTCATAGTTATAAAGTAGATAAGGTATATATATTCTGATTGTGAGGATTAGTATAGATAATGAGATATATGAGGATGAGGATGGTGACAGATGAGGAACCCGTATGTTTTGTTCTTTGACGTCAGTGATGAGGCAGTTTTTCCAAGAGTTAAGGACAAGGCTGGATTGGAAATATGAAGGGTTCATCCAAATCACTGGCCTTAAAATAAAGAGAGGGTATGAAATGACAGGGAAATAGATCAGATTTTTATGCCAGTTTTCCAAAAGTGAGAATAATTCATCAACTTTAGATTTTCAGCTTCTTATCTATTACTCAATTAGAATAATTTTTATGTTGACATACATCTTAAACGGAGTTAGATTCCTAAACTAATACAAAGAGGACATACTACATGCTTTGTGTCAAAGAGTAAAGTCAAAAGAAGATGTGGTATATTCACACTATTCACTCAATTAAGAGAGAAAAAAAATCAATTAGCCTACAGGCTTGCAAAGATGCAATTCATCATTACATCCAAAACAATGTCATAATTGTATTGGAAAGCAAGTTCACCAATTTTTGCCCTTTGAACAGGTGTGATTCTATCAATTTCAAATTTAAGAAATAACATTTCAAAATAATTGAGGAAATCTTTTAAAAATAAGGTAGAATTCTTGTAACATTTAAACTTATTAAATAGTTGGAGGGCTATATGCATACCTTTTAAATAATAGTCAAAATTTAAGAGAAAGTATCAGAAGAAGTCTGAGACAATTTTCAACTATTTGATATTTAAACCCCAACAGGTGCTGAGCAGCTAATTCTTGAGATACAACAAAAGGGAGAGACGAAACAGAAAACCATAAAAAGAAACGAAATTGAGCTATTTGTGATGAGGTGGATAGACCTAGAGTCTGTCATACAGAGTGAAGTAAGTCAGAAAGAGAAGGACAAATAATGCTAACACATATATATATATGGAATTTAAGAAAAAAAAAATGTTATGAAGAACCTAGGGGTAAAACAGGAATAAAGACACAGACCTACTGGAGAACAGACTTGAGGATATGGGGAGGGGGAAGGGTGAGCTGTGATAGGGCGAGTGAGAGACATGGACATATATATACACTAACAAACGTAAGGTAGATAGCCAGTGGGAAGCAGCCGCATGGCACAGGGATACCGATCCGTTCCTTGTGGCTGCCTGGAGGGGTGGGATAGGGAGGGTGGGAGGGAGGGAGACAAAGAGGGAGGAGATATGGGAACATATGTATATGTGTAACTGATTCACTCTGTTATAAAGCAGAAACTAACACACCATTGTAAAGCAATTATACCCCAATAAAGATGTTAAAAAAAATTTGAAAAAAAAAAAAATAAAATAAAATCTATCTTCTCATTTCAAAAAAAAAAAAAACAGGCTCTGTGCATCCCTGGCCTCCTCAGTGCAAATCCAGGTAAAAATTTCACCTCTGCTCTTCACAAGTTTTCCAGTGTTTTGAACGCATGGAGTGTTTTCAAGAGCGGATTCAGAATCGACTAACATTTACTGAGAGACTTTGGGGTCCCAGGCTCTGTGCTGTTTTACATATGTAGTGCCATTTAATCTTCACAGCAATAACAATCCACCTCTGAGGTGGGTATTATTTTCAGTTTGCAGATGAAGAAGGGCCTCTCAAGGGATACATCTTAGACTCACAAAAAGTGACAGGTTTTTTAAGTCAGGTCCTCTTACCAAGCCAGGGCCTCATTCCATGAGCCACGCTGCCCCCTACAGGCCAGACCATAATAGTATGGGAACCAACGGGAAAAATGGGCGTGGCAAGGAAGGAAGGCCCAGGCATATGGAATCAATTCAAACAAAATGGGACTAAGAATGTCCCCAAACAATCCAGAGATTTTTCTGGATTTATCTGCAGGGATATGCTAATAATTTTTTAAAAAGTATAAACCTAATGGTTTACAATGGACCATGCTATACTTTCTTTCCATGACATCCTATTAAACAAATTACAGGTTTCTTGAAGCTGGGAACTAAAACAATAAGTATTTGGTCACATGAAATTGATTAATAAAAAACACAAAGCATTTTCCAGTGTTGTCCTCTATTCAATAACTAATATTTTTTTTTTTTTTTTTTTTTTTTTTTTTCCTTGCGTTATGCGGGCCTCTCACTGTTGTGGCCTCTCCCATTTGCGGAGCACAGGCTCCGGACGCGCAGGCTCAGTGGCCATGGCTCACGGGCCCAGCCGCTCCGC
>NW_006780658.1:1049813-1062812 GCF_000442215.2 Lipotes vexillifer | reverse complement strand
TCTCCTGCATCGGCAGGCGGACTCTCAAGCACTGCGCCACCAGGGAAGCCCAATAACTAATATTTTTGTGGTTAAAAAAAAAAGTTATTCTTTGCTTCTCACTTTGATACCCACAAGCTCCATTTCTTAATAACAGTTGCTATTCAAAATTGCTATTTCTAGAACAAATTTTTCTGTTACCACATGACACACTGTGGTATAAGGGCACTTGATATGCAAATTGCTAACAAAACTTAATATTATCTTCCCTCCTGTTGCTCTTTAATTTGGCATTGAGCAGCTGAGGTTTGAGGTTTTAATCAAAGAGCATTGAATGAGGCAATTTATAAAATCAAATGAGGATTCTTTTTTCAATTATTCCATTCACTGTTTATACCTACTAAATTGTAAAATATGCATTTTACAATTTAGAAATGCATTAATGCATTGGTTATCTCTTTCACTGCTTGCCCATATCTAAATGCAGGCTTACTTTCAAGTGGTACAATATAGTAGAATAGTGACCCATGCAGGCTCCGGCCCAAACAGTAACCCAGGGCAAGTTCTCTTTAACTCTCATTTTCATCATCTGTAAAATGGAGATAATAATAGTACCTCCTTCATATGGTCATAGAGAGGATTAAACGAAATAATCCATGGAAAACATTAGCGAAGTGCCTGCCACATAACAAGTGCTCAGCTCTTATTAAGATGAATTTGAGAGCTCATACAGAAACATTACTGTTGTTATTTATTTCACGGCAAAAATATTCTAAGAACTACATTAACTATTATGCTTGGCCAAAAGAGAACAGGAGCATGCAGAAACATCATTCTCATCTCAGCACAGGGACTCCCCCAGATCAGGTTGCTGGCTTCTCATGCAGCACATGCCTGGGGCAGACAGCTAGGATGAGCAGTAATTGCAGTTATTATAGGCGTGGGGGCGGGTGGAGCAGCTGGCAAGGCCCACGGGTTACGCAAGGGCAGACTGGCCTCCAACTGAGGCTGTGTCAGGGGTTAGTAGAGGGTTAGGACGAGACAGGCAGCTGATCAGATTCGAGAAGACAGACAATGGTCTAGGGCAGCAACCATGATAGATCAAGGCCAGAGAAAGAGGGCTGAGGTTAAACAAGCTGGAGGGGATCTAGTAGAAGTCAGGGGCCTGGAGAATTGCCCAGGGATATACCTCACTGAAAGCATTTGACTTGGACTGAAGGCTTTTAACCCTGAAATTCCAAAGGACTTTCTGATTATTAGAGGAAGCTCATCTCTTTATGACAGGCTTAGCCAAGGTGAGCCGGGGGTCATCCTTATCCCCTCCATAAACTTGAGGTCTACTCATCTACTCATCACTGGGTCTGGCAGGCCAGTCAAGGTAGAGCAAAGTCACTCTCCTTTCATGGGGCTGCGACCAACGAAAGATGTAAGAATGAATCTTCTTGAAAGGCCTCAGCAAAGGGATAATCATGGGAGATTAAAAACAACCTTAGCTAGTTACACCAGCTGCAAACAACTAAGCATAAAGTTTTAAACAATTATGGCTTGGGTATTTTACCTGCCTGACAAGCGAGAGGCTTGGGAATGTCCCAACATCTTGTATTTTCATATTTTATTTTGTACATTTAGTGTCACGCCACTGCCATCATCAATACCAAAGTTGTTCTTATAATTAATAACCTTATTAGAATTCTGGGCAGGGTCTGCTTACTTTCTGAAGCTAATTCCAGTAATGTTTTTTTGAAATCCTGTTTTGATTCTCACTGTTTGTAGGCGATCAGGAGTAAGCCAGACTTCCACACATGGAATAGGCTCATCTTTGTCCCACGAGCACAGAGATAAAGCATGATGACGTGGTGGTAGAGCAGGGTGCCACTCCCAGTTCAGTCTGACACACCTTATGGGAAACCAGATTGCTGGGGACGCTTGAGGGAGGAAATCTCCTCTATCAAGAAACCTCAGGGAACCTGGAGGCTAGGCTAAATTAAATAAGGTAAAACTGTTAGCAAAGCTGTGCAAAGAAAAACATAAACGTGATGACACACGAGGGGGAAGAACATGCGTTTTATGCACGAAAACACTTGAGGTGCTAGAATCAAAGCGGTGTGGCAGCATAAATATAAAGCAAAAATAGATTCTTCCAGAATTTCAATAAGCCAAAAGGATAACCGCCCTAAAGCAACACTAAAACGGTTAGATATCACTAGACAGTTGATGTTGTCCGGAATTAGGGCTGAGAAAGTACAAAGGCAGCAGTAAACCCAAACCTGCAACTCACGGGCACAGTGATTTCTGATACTCAATTTCCATCATGCAGATCCTGTCTTCAGAGTCATTTAATTTGTACCTTCTACTGACATTCACAGCGAAGGCATCCTAGACACTCAATTTTCACATTCTTTTTCACTCACAAATCACAAGTTAAATACAAACTTTACTAAACTCAGACATTTTCCAAAGTGGTTCGTGAGCGCCCTCTAGTGATACTGAGGCCAGTTAAGACAACTCATTGCCCCCCAAAATTGTCTTTAAAAAGTGCAGATTCACTAAGGATTCAATTTCTGCGGTCAGCTAAAAACAGATCTTCTGCCATTGTTATTGGCACAGCCATAAGCTGAACTTACTGCTCTCTCTTTAGAATCCACAACTAGATAAAGCCGTGAATTAAAGAATATGCAACGCAATCATCTGAAAACATTTCAAAGTAACCTTTGCTTGATCCCAATGTGAACACATTATTTTGGCTGTTGGGAAGCCTTTTTCACAACCGAATAAACATGATTACAAAAGTAGTCAAGGAAGATTTTTTTTTTAAATAATATACTTGTATAGTTCCTTTCTCTTCCTAACTTCTTTCAGTACTCCAGTGACAATGGCAACTGATCACAGTGAATAAATCCACACAAATCTGCATTACAATTCCCTGATCATTTATTTCCTAACACATTTGGTGTGTGTGTTTTTCTCTTTTTTTTTGAAAAGTAAAGGCTTCCATCAGATTCTTTTATTCCTCAGCCCTGTACTCCAGACTTCTTAAACTGGTGGACCCGGGACAATTGTGGTCTGCACATATGGTCTATTTACATTTAAAATTTCTTACTGGTTGCCAAAATTTAAAAATCTGGATTTCTGGCATCTTATGAAGAAAGAAAATGACCTTTGGCAACATCTTTTCTGCTTCCCCACCTGGCAACATACTTGCAGGAGCCGAGAGGGGCTGCGCCTTTAGGTGATGCCTTGGTTCAGTGAGCCAGTCACAACTCAACCCCCAACAGTCACATGGGTTACTTACCTGGCCCCAAAAGCCTTTGAGATGCAACCCCTGAATTCGTGACCCCTTTCAATTCTTCCTGTGAAGGTTCTCTTTAAAATCCTTATAACCAAGCTAATCTTCTATCCTGTTCTCACCACAAAACGCTACTGACACAGACTAAAAGGAACACGCTATTATAAAGAAAAGTAAAAAGATATTCTCCGTAATGGAGGAATGCCAACACACAAACGAGCAGTTTAGGCTGATTTCAAACACAATCAATTCCCTCAGACTTGATTAAGTTCACTATGCATTTATGAATCATGTCTTTTTTTTGAGAGGACAAAACCCTCACCATGGGCTCATGCATAGCAAACAAGCAACTTGTAGGTCTATCACAAACCACCTGCTCACATCCCAAGATTGCTTTCTCGGAACCAAAGCCCTGGAGACCAGGTGATTGGCCAACCAAGTCATGAAAAGGAAACATGCACTCACAGGTGTGCTGCTGTCCGAGAAGGTGTTCATGCTGACGGAGCTGCTCAGCTTGTCTGAGGACACGGAAGGTGGGGATGGGCTCCTCTTCCCCAGGGGGTCCTGCCGCTGCAGGTACTCGTGCCACGCTCGCTGAATGCTGCCAAAAAACAAACAAAAATAACAGCGCACACACCGTCACTCCCCGGCCACACACTCGGCAAAGCACAAGGAGCCTGAAGGAATTGGCTATGGGGACAGGGAAACTGACACACCTAGAACGTGACAAGGGGAATCAGAAGACCTGGATCGTCTATGTTACTGGTTCGACTTTTACAGACTTGCCTGAGCTCAATCAGTCTCCAAGAATCAACTTAGTCAGAAAAAGTCATCCATCAAAGTGAAACTAGTTTGCACATGTAAATGTACATGCTTTGATTTATGGGACACAAAATCTTTCAACTTCTCATCCTTTTTTCAAATGAGAATAATAAATAGGCTGACGTATCACTTATTCATTCACTCAATACATCATTGTTGAAGGACCATTCTGTGCCAGGGTCAGCGCTTTGCTCTGGACAGAGACTACAGGGCCGCTCTAGGGGGTGCCATTCACAAAGACCTCAAGGTGAGGGGTGTTCTGTGGTGTTAGACAGTGTAGTCTGCGTGGCCAAATGCAGTGGCCCTGCTCCGGGCACATGTCAGGTAAGAGCCCTACGGTCATGGATTTTACATACTGTGGAAGGAAACTGGTGTTGTATGATAAATAAACAAAGAAATGGACAGAGAAGACAAAATATTTGAAAGTATTATGTACTATTCAGAAAATTAAAGTAACCCTCGATTAGGTGGCTTTTTGAGATTTCACCCAAGGAAGCTCTTTATTTCCTGTGATTATTATCCCAAAAGTGTCATCTTCTGATTTGGATAATAGAAACCTCTTCTTTGTGAAAGCTAAGTGATTTCTTTTTCCATTTGAACTAGCTTATAATCTTTAAGATTAAGATCTAGATTTCCACATGTAATCAGGGAACAGAATTCTATTTTCTCCTGGGGGTTAGCCCTACATGAAGACCAACTGTCCGTATTCAGCTTTTTAGAATAGTTTTAAATGGTTTCACTGATTCTATCACCATCTCTTTTTGACTTCTAGAAGCATCTGATCTTCTATAATTCTTCCACATACAACCAAAGTCACTAAAGGTGTCTCTGTATAAACAAACTGATTTATTATCATTTGGCTAGAACGGTTCAAAGACCATCAGTTCTCAACAGTCAGAGGATATAAAGAACACGTTTATGCTACCACATTATTGAATTTGTATGTGTTCCCTAATTTATTAAGGCTCTGTGAGTTATAACGCTCAGGGAAAAGTCCAGAAGCTACAGTGAAACAACGTTGGGATCAGAGGCCAATTTCCCTGAAACTATGAACCTTCAGCTTCTGGGGCCCTTACTGAGAGGCCAGAAGCTTCTCGACGTGGGTCATATGTGGTCACTATTTTCTTATGCAATGTCTGCTCAAAATGCACCCTTATTTATTTATTTTCCTTTGGTATAAAGATTTTAAACAGAATCTCAGAGAGGGTCCTGTAAGATCATGTGCCTGAATTTGGTAATCCCGTTGTTTCTTCTGGGATCCATTTTATTAAGGGAGTATCACATTTTGGCCAGCTGATTTCCACGCCATCCAAAGTGCTTTGAAGCGTTGGGCTCCCAGAGCCCTGCTGACAAGTTCTGCCACTTTACAGCACCTAAAGCCTGTAAACCTGCGCATAAGGGCTTAAAAACGTGTGACATTTTTAAAGTAATTTAAAAAATAGAAAATACTGGCAACCCATAAGATACCCACAAGTTTATAGGACTACAGGTATTCCTCTCCCAGCCCCCCCTTTTTAAATTCCTTGATTATTCAGAAAATATAGAAAGAAAATGAAGTAGGCATTTGAGACATTACAATTTAGCTTGTTGAACACCAGGGGGCAGCGTGACACCTTTAAAAAACAACGATGCTGGGCAAAACCCAGGTGAGGTCTGCAAAGAATTTAAAGCATCCCCTTCCCCATCCTAATTCTATGGAATCTGGAAATTGACATATCAGTTTTCCTTAAGTCAGAGATTAAAAGGACAGTATTTCCTTCCAAGTAGATGGATATCCTCTTCTTGTTTTAATTGACAAGAAAATGTGATAATATTAAATACGTTTAAAATGTGTATTAAAATCATCTAAGCCCACTCGCTGCCTTAATACAGAAGCTATTTTAATTTTTGGATATTTACCTTACTATCCTTGCCTACATATATGAAAACAATTTTACTTAGTTGAAAGCATACTACACTACATTTCATTCTTTTTTTAAATGTTGGGATCAAAAAAGAGAGGCCAGTCATGTCATACAAGGCTATTACTCTAAATTGCTACATTGTTTTTTTTAATGGTGGAGCCATGCTACTCTCTGGATCATAGAAAAGTGTTTACATTACACACAAACTCCCCTTTGACGACACTGATGTGATGTTCATAGGTTAAATTAGTCTAATATTAGCTCTCGGAATACCATCTCTAAATGCTATCTTACTGTACTGGGGAACTGAAACAAAACGTAGACGCATTTGTCCTTCGGTCAAAGGGAATCACTTCTCATCTTCTCATCCTAGCTTTACAACAATTCCTACTCACCAGCCTCCTTTACGGCTGCAGAGGAAACCCTGAGCACCAACTACCTTGACATTTTTACTTCTGAAACTAAGCAGTGCCATCAATATAATGCTTTTAAAGGCTGGTCGCAGTAAGGGAGCACATTTTGTGTGTTCCTACATTTTGAATTATAAATAAGGTATAGAAGTTTACTTCAAAAGAGATGATAAATACATTTTTCAATTTCCTTGCCAGGTCAATTCCAATTTATCTTCTCTCATCTCAGGGATGGCATAATCGCCTGCCTCTGCCCTTTCGTTACATATCCTCATCAGTTGTATGGTGCGGTGGCTCCCTCCTGCACTCACAACTACTTGGGACTCATAGCTTGTGCCGTTCTGGTTGCCACTGGATGTCCTCACATAGAAGAGTGGAAGAGAGGGCTCTGTGAGAGCTGGCATGCTTAGAGGAGGTTTGAGGGAGTCCTGGTTACTTTAATTAGCTTTCAAGGATGGATGGGATTTAGATTGCCAGGGAGGAAGCGGAAAGACCTCTGGACAAAGGCATGGAAGGGAGGGTACCAGGCAGGATGCAGGATGGTCCCAGAAAAGAGTTGGTACCGCATGAGGGTATGAAGACAGGAAGAGGATTCTGATGTCGCCCCGGGCCAAACTGGGGGAAGACTGAGCAGTACCTGCCCCTCGTGAGGGGAAACCCCCATCCTGGCACAGTTGGTAGTTGCCAGACCTTCAACTTTTCAAAGACAGTCAGAAATCTGGATTCTTCGGTGAAAGTTACTAGTTCTTAAATGTTACTAAATAATTGTTAAAATTTCAAAATACATTATGACCCAAGTAAGCTGAATTTGAGGATGGGAAAAAAGACCATCAAAGAGGACACAAGTCTGAGTATCTTGGGAAACAATAGCTTATTACATATAGCTCTTTTTGTGTGTATTCTCCCACACAATCCTTACCACAAGTGGGCTATGGGAAAGCCTCTTTTATTATCATAGAGGTAGGTTTTGCCTGCCCACCATTAACTTCTCCTTCTCTTGGTTCCAGCACCCATTTTCCCTTGAGGACCCACCAACCCGCAACCAATGAGCTATGGATGGGGCAGATCCTACCCCTCCACTGTAGAGAGCAGCCCGTGTGCTGGGGCTGAACAACCAGAGGGCAGGGACTGACTCATGGATGCTCACATGGCTCAAGCCAGGCAATGAGAGGCTACAGAGAAAGAAGCCCCCTCCTGCACCTGGAGGTTTTCAACTGGTAGGATGTAAGCCTAGAGCTGTCCATGATCACTTTGCCACAATGCTGGGAGAGAAGCAATAACGTAGAGAGAGGAGCTTACAGAAGAAGAAGACAAGAGATGCCTGATGACCTTGCTTGAAACACATTAGCCCCCCCCCGGTGCTTCTGTTAGGTGATCTAATAAAATCTCTTTTTATATACAAGTTAGTTTGAGTTGAGTTTCTGTTACTTGCAACCAACAGTCCTGGCCAAGTAGTTTGAGTTTCTGTTACTTGCAACCAACAGTCCTGGCCAAGTTCTGGGGGACAAGATGAGAACTGACTGATATAACACTTGAACCAGTTTCCCCTGTCTCCCCATAACATTGTATCCCCTCCTCATGGTTTGGCAAAAGAGAGAAATGAAGCAGGAGCAAGATGATGGGTTTGGCTTGTCACATAGTGACTTTGAGTAGGTAAGTAGAACCTACTATTTGTTTAAGCCTCTGTTAGTTAAATTTTCCACATGCAGCTAAAATCTACCCTAACAGATTTGCCATATTTGTATTATTTGGTGTCTGCCCCAACCCTGTATCTTGATACAGACCTGCCCAAATGCCAGGAAGGGGTCACTGAAGGCGCTAGGCAGGTTTTCCACAGCATTTGCCCATATCTCTAGGCTGCTTCCCCTCCCCCCAGTTTCTGCCCAGTTTGTAAGTCCTGGCTTCAGCTCCCTACTTTGACTGTTGGTACTTCCTAAGCATCACAGAGTTATGCTCTTCTGAATCTTCCTGCAGGTTTCTTCACCAACACCTATGACCACCTTGACTGTCAACAACAACCAACCTCCTCACAGATGGAAATCTGGGCCACTTGGGTCTTGGCTCTATAATGCTCTTTTCTTTGTGAAGACTGAGAAAGCACTTCAGAAATAAGGCACACAAAGTCGACTGAGTCTATGAGTGAGAACAGTAGCTCTGGGAGATATTAACCACTCAAAAACAAGAGTTATCAGATTAGCCTGGTCCAGATACCTCTTTTCCAATGAGTCCTATTCCTCCACTAAATTGTGAAGCCCTTGAGGGCAGTGACCACGTGTATAGTGACCATCACATCTATACAGTTCTAGGAATATGGTAAGTTGGTGATCAACAGATATATTCTCCAAAGATTGTGTCCCAGAAATAGTTCAGTAGGGCTTCCCTGGTGGCGCAGTGGTTGAGAGTCGGCCTGCCGATGCAGGGGACACGGGTTTGTGCCCCGGTCCGGGAGGATCCCACATGCTGCGGAGCGGCTGGGCCCATGAGCCATGGCTGCTGAGCCTGCGCGTCCGGAGCCTGTGCTCCGCAACGGGAGAGGCCACAACAGAGAGAGGGCCGCATACCGCAAAAAAAAAATCTCAGTAAATGCTCAAAGCAGAAAAAGTTTTACCTCATGAGGAAGTGTGGTTATAAACAAGTGTGTTTACTGAATTCTTCAGCTCTTTGACTTCGGTTTGGTACTTTCTTATATTTTCAATCTCTCTGTTGAAGTTCTCATTGTATTCATTTATTCTTCTGAGTTCAGTGAGCATATTTATGACCATTACTCTGAACCCTTTATCAGGTAATTTACTTATCCCCATTTCATTAAGGTTTTTTCCTGAGGTTTTATCTTGTTCTTTCATTTGGAACACATTCCTCTGTTTCTTTACTTTGCTTGGTTCTCTGTGTTGGTTTCTATGCATCAGATGAAACAGCCAGCTCTCCCTGTCTTGAAGGGTTGGCCTTGTGCAGGAGACAAACCTTATCATTCAACCTTGCCCCAGCTCTTGCTTGTCTCTCAAACCTCTGCTTATCCAAGCAACCCTTTTTATTTTTAATAACTCCCAGTAGGTAAGGGTGTGCCAAGACCAGTCAGTGTCACAAAGGGGAGGATCTCAGTCAGCACCTAGATCTGGACTGATTGGAAGCCAGACCCTCAGGCAGCAGCTTTAAAAAAATACAAATTTATACAGTCTTGTGGGACCACAGACACAAGCCCTGCTGACCTCCAGAACCAGGAGATCAAGGGGGTAATATCCCCTGGGTGGCAGCCACAATGAACAGGGCACCAGAGGTAAAAACTGGGGTACCAGACACCTAGGAGAGCTCCTCTCCAAGAGACGCTGAAGCTCTGAAGTACGGCGGAGGGAGAGCTTGAAGATAGTGCCCACCCTCCCAGGTCTCAGGCAAGGTTTACAGTCAGCCCTTAGATGTGTATTTAATGAGAAGCCTGCCCCTTTCACATCAAGACTGAGCTCCTGAGTCTCCTGCCTCTTGCTGTGCCCTGGGAGTGGTAGATATTTAAGAACACTTTCTCCAGGGACTTCCCTGGCGGTCCAGTGGTTAGGACTTTGCCTTCCAATGCAGGGGGTGTGGGTTCGATACCTGGTTGGGGAACTAAGATCCCACATGCCTTGCGGCCAAAACACCAGAACATAAAATAGACGCAGGGCTTCCCTGATGGCGCAGTGGTTGAGAGTCCGCCTGCCGATGCAGGGGACATGGGTTTGTGCCCCGCTCCGGGAAGATCCCAAATGCTGCGGAGCGGCTGGACCCGTGAGCCATGGCCGCTGAGCCTGCGCGTCCGGAGCCTGTGCTCCGCAACAGGAGAGGCCACAACAGTGAAAGGTCCGCGTACAGCAAAAAAAAAAAAACAAAAAACAACAACAAAAAAAAAAACCAGAAGCAATATTGTAACAAATTCAATAAAGGCTTTAAAAATGGTCCACATCAAAAAAGTCTTTTAAAAAAATAAAAGAACACTTTCTCCGTTGGTTATAGTCCATATCCTACCCCTCCAATGTTGAGAGTAGCCTGTGTGCTGGGGCTGCCCAGCTTTAAAATTAGCAAGTGAATTTCTTTCACATAAAGTCTGGGCACTTTTTAAAGGGCTGCGTCTGTGCTGAGCCCCGGAGTGGGTGAATCTGCATGCGGGCCCTTTAAGAGATGCTCCTT
Source organism: Lipotes vexillifer (assembly GCF_000442215.2). Taxonomy (NCBI): domain Eukaryota; kingdom Metazoa; phylum Chordata; class Mammalia; order Artiodactyla; family Lipotidae; genus Lipotes; species Lipotes vexillifer. Next base: position 1,052,256 of record NW_006780658.1, on the reverse strand, counting down.
AGTTCACCACAGCCTCTAGGATCTCAGGGGCACAAGCCCCATTGGTCTTCAAAGCCAAACGTTTTGGGGGCTCATCTCTCAGGTTCCAGTCATGAAAGTTGGGGTGCTCAATGTGGGGTATAATTCTTTTGCTCCTCAGAGAGAAGCTCCGGGTTTTCAGTTCCCTCCCCAATGTGGGTCGTCACACCAGGGGTGGGGCTCATGGAGAGCTTGTGTCTCGGCCTTTCCTACCCACTTTGATGTGGTTTTCCTCTTGTTTGCCCAATGTGAAGGGGTCACTCCACCAGTTTTTCGGGGTGTTTTTGTTTTGTTTTGTTTTTTTCAGAGGGAATTGTTCCACAGGTAGCTGTAGATTCAGTGTTTCTGTGGGAAGAAATGGTTCAGGATCTTTCTATGTTGCCATCTTGAACCGGAACCTCCCAGAAACTAAATGTGTTTAGAGTGATATAGATTCTTGCTCAGTTTCACTTCTCAATAGCTGTGGCCTTGGGAAAAATACTAAACGTAGTGGCCTACATTTTGCTTATGCACAAAATGGGAACAACAATAACTTCTTTGTAATTCTTGCAAGGAGTCAAGGATACGGTGTTTAAGTCACTTAGCCCCAAACTTGACAAATAGAGGTCCTAGATAAATCATTATAATTACTTAAGAAAATCAAACACTTTCAAATATTTTTAAGTAATACGTGCAAATCATATACATTGATATGATATGTTGGATTCCTGAGGATCTTTACTGGCAATATTTTATTAGCCCAATTTGATGTAAAAATATGTTTAGAAAAGGTACAACTGCATGGAAAAGACACACTGGACTGAATGTTTTTCTTGGATTTTCTCGTTGAAAGCTCACTACAATCCTTTAAGACATGGTTACCCTTCTCATTTTACAGAGGAGTGCAACTAAGGCCCAGAGACGTAAGCAGTGCTCCCAAGGTCACACAGCAGGTAAGGAACAGAGCTGGTACTTGAACCTCGGGTGATCTAACTCCAAAGTCTGTGTTCTCAACCACTCTTCTCTCATATCTTCATTTAATTAAGCTTTTGACTAAAGTTGATAGGCATTTCTCTCAAACAAATGTAATTAAACAAGCTTTTATTGAGAAATATCTTCGACATTATTTTGGGAATTGTCCTCCTTCTCAAGAGTGTATCTGTCTTTGTCTCTCTCTCCCCGCCTTATCAATCTAAATGTTATTTCATCACTAAATAAAATATATTAATAAAAAATACAGAGAGGAATTGAACGTATTTAATGAGCAGACTTTTAAAAGATGAATCATATTCAATAGATCTCTATGTTGTTCCATCACAAAATAAATATATTGTTAAAATATAAAGAGGGGGATTGCAAACAATTAATGAACAATTTTTAAATGATGCCTTGTATTCAGAAGATGCGTTCTAGATCTCACTGCAACATGCAAGGGGTGACCCCAACGTAAAGGGCAGAGATCTGAAGGGATTTGGAGGGTCCGTTTCCTTCCTCGGCAGTCAGGCCTCCCTGCTAAAACCTGCACTCCTTTGCTGTGTACAGTCGTTCCCAGACCCTCTGGCGGCCTTGGCCCTTAAGAGTACTTTTGTCTTCAGTCTTAGGGTTGCACCGAGAGCCCTTGTCGTGGTGCTTTCACTATTACTTTTGCTTTCACTAAATTTTCCAACTTAAGAAGGTTGCCTTTGCTTGACCTTCAGAAAACTTGCCTTTCACCTCCCCAAAGTGACTTTTTATTAATAGCTGTGCAATCCTGATTGCTTTCACCGTTTTGATGCAGTTCTTTGATCCTCCAAGTCTAAAACTCAAAATGACCTCTTAACAGTGGCATTCGTGTACCAGGGAGTGCACTCTTCCTGACAGTTCCTCTAAGTTCCACCCCTCGACACACATGTTCTTTCCCCACAGGCCTGTAATTCCTTCCACGGATACTTTGCACTGCCACATACAGGTTTAGGCTTTCTTACCAGATTATTTCCTTTTTATGTTGTGCTGAGTATGAGGGAACAATCGAGACCCTCTCCTGCCCCATCCAACCCCAACCTGGGTTCCCACTACTGCAGGTACACTGTGGGGGTAGCCCACATCTGGGAACAGTTCTCACCTTGCCTTATCTTTTACGTTCAGAGATTGGCCTGCCAAGGTACATCCCACCTCAGGGCTTGCAGGGGCTGGACTGTCCAGAAAACCTTCAATGGAACCTACTGCTCTCTTCTCATTAGGGAGGGGACTGGAGAGTTTCCAGGAAAGCAGATGTTATGGTACAGTAACTCCTGCTTCTCCCTAACCCCCTTCTACTGGGGAAAGGTAGATGTCCAGCTGGATCCCACCCAGAGAAGACAGAAGACCCTAAGAGAAATCCTGTGGAGTTCGACAGTGACTCTGGAACATGGGACGAGACCCATCTTTCATAGCCAATGCTCTCCAGGTCTAAAGGTCCCTTGGGAAG
>NW_006780658.1:1033785-1049803 GCF_000442215.2 Lipotes vexillifer | reverse complement strand
GCAGGAATGGGGGGTACGCCAAGACCCTCCCTGTTGAGGATGCCAAGGTCAGCCTGGGGGAGACAGCCAGCAAGGCAAGGGACACAACGAGGGGTGCAGCTCAGGGGAGACCCAGTGACCCTTTCCACAGGGTCCCAACCCTTAGAGCTATTTCTAAGGAAGGAACTGCCTGGGGGGTGCAGGTGCTCACCATCCGAGGGAAACCTGGGGCAGCCTTGGTGTTTAGCACTCAGAGGGTGTGAGAGGTGACAGCAGAAGGAGAGAAGAGAAAGGAAGGGAGACAATGGGGAGAGTGTGAAGAGCGGAGGGGAGAGGGAAGGGAGGGGAGCCGGCTGCACAGCTATAGGGAAGGTCTAATGTGTGTGGAGGGGAGATGTTCAAACTGTCATGAGAGTTAAGAATTTAATAACCAGATTAGACAAGAGTCACTGAACTGGACTAAATTCTCCGATGGGACTCAGATTCCATTATTGGGCAAGATTAAGTCTTCTCTCCCTCATCCCTCTGCAGTGAGTGGAAATGGGGTTCGGAGCTATTACAAGAGATAAAACCATTCTGTTTACACCTCACTGAGCTGAGACGCCTCCATTACACCAGCTACGCGTAAAATCCCAGACTCTCTGAGCTGCTGGACTTCAGGCACAGAGATTTTCTTTCTTTGCTGGTTCCGCCTCCTGGCACCTGCCCCTCTGTCTCTACAGACTGGAGAAGACAAAAACTAAGAGAGACCAGGGAGGTTTCTTAACTTCATTTCAGCATTCAAATTAATCACTCTAATTTTTCACACAACAACTTTCCTTTCCAGTCCTTTTTCAGTTAAGAGGACGTTATCTTAATGAGAACATTTCTAAGGAGAAGGCGACGTATGTTTGGAAACTAACATCTTGTGGAGTGAGGCTGACACACTGCTTACATAAAATGGTTTGGTCGCCTGATTCATTATTCATTTAGTAAGTGTGACACACAGCTACCTAGCAGGGGACCCAACTGGTTCAGAAGCCACGTTTGGACTTTACCTTGAGACACAGCCCTATGTGCTCGCTCAGAGGCAAGCATTTTACTGATAACCAACGTTAACGTAGATTCACAGGGGTGTGTATTAATATTCGCTTTTATCCAGCAAGATATTGCATATCTGTGTCATTTCTGTTTCAATTCCTAAATCTAGAAATGGCTTACTTCTTCAAAGTTGTACACCTCAAGGCTCTTGCCTTCAAGGTGACTTCTTTTCTAAAAGATTCCTCTTTGGGCTTTTTGTAAATGATCAGTGATCCTGGCCAAGGTCAGATATGTTTAAATTCTCCAGAAACATGCTTCTCAGAGTGTTAGCTCTGTGTGGCGTGCGTGTGTGTGTGTGTGTGTGTGTGTGTGAGAGAGAGAGAGAGAGAGAGAGAGAGAGAGAGAGAGAGAGAGAGAGAGATTATATACACCCTCACTGGTTATGCTTATAATGCACCCCTGAAGGAAAATCTGAATGGGAAAGGATCACAGAGAGCAAACAGGAGTAGTTTAAAATTGCTTCTAAAGTGATTATGATGGGCCCCTTTTCTATTTACTAATGGTTTTAGAAGGTTGTTATTTTGTTCTAGAATACAGCCTGTCTCACTTTGGATCTTATTAGTTTTCTTTTTGTTAATACTGAGGTGTATTTAGCAGTATTTTTATGTGATAGTTGTTTTTTGTGGGGGAAGGGGACTCTCATTTGGCCAAGAAAGAATAGGAAAGAAAAGGACAAGAAATTAGAAAGAAAGGGAAAAGATATTTTCCCAAAATAACTGGACAAGAGCTGGACTGGAAACAGAAAAAAGGAAGAGGGTTGAAAGGATGCGTGTGTGTGTGTGTGTGTGTGTGTGTGTGTGTGTGTGTGTGTGTAAAAGACATGGTCTGAGGTAGAAATAACCAAGTTGTTCCAAGGTGGAATAAACCAAGTTACCAAGAAGAAAAGCAGTGAAAAATGCTGGTGGAAGCTGAAGAATGTTACTCTGCCTGAAAGGGAAAAACCAAGAAATGAGGAAGTGATGCCAGTCAAATAATTCCCTACATTATCCAGTGGATGGTGCTGGGTGCCCAAAACAGCTTTGTTGCTACTTACAACAGGGAAGAAATAATATGTAACATAAATGTGAATTCAATGTGTAATTCTTATACCCCCAAATTCCAGAATAGTTCAGAGATTAATAAAGCAAGAACTGTAAAACAAAAACTTTAATGTAAAGTTTGAAATAACTTACATTTTCACCTTTGATTCCAAGAGCTGTAGATTGAGGTGATACTTTTCAATATTATTCTCCACATCCATGGCCAGCTGGTGACTACAAACAGAAATAATGCCTCAGTATAGCTGAATCCATAAAGTTATCATTTATATCAATAAAGCTGCCAATTTAGATTTAATTGAAAAAGCAAATATATATGCAATTTTGTTCATTTTATTAACAGAGTCCTAAAAGTTCCTATTGATGGATGGTGGATAAATAACCATACCATAGAAAGAAATTGTTGTTTTGCCTTTTAACATTGCTTTTCTTTTGATTTCTACCATTCAGCTCAACATTCATATCTAAGGCATGTAAAACATTTACTTTAAGCAAACAGGGAAGCAGAATATTAGACCATTTCAGGGGAGTACAAACCGTAAGTAGAGTGTTACAAATCCCATTGTATTGTCCAACTAGTAAGTTGTAGAGAGAACCTCATTCATTCCCAATGATGTCACTACCATTGAACCTTTCCTCCTTTCATTCTGTAAGTTTTCAGAGCTCCCGCTATGAGCAAAGCATCAGCCTGCCTGGAGAAAGACGGAGGACTGTGAATGTATGGTCACTGCTCCTATGAGCCTATAAGACAATCACTGGGTGCTACAATGGTCAAGGAAGACTTCATGGTGAATATGACAGTTGTGCTCGTTTTTGAAGAATGGACAGGAATTAGTAAGTTGAGATGTAAAAGGTAATACATATGAAGAAGATATTAAAACAAAGGAGTAGAATCCAAAGAAAACAAAAACACTAATTTGAAAAGACACATGCACCCCAATGTTCATAGCAGCATTATTTACCATAGCCAAGATATGGAAGCAACCTACGTGTCCACCAACAGATGAATGGATAAAGCAGTTGTGGTATATATGTATACACACACACACACACACACACACACACACACACACACACACACACAATAGACTATTACTCAGCCATAAAAAAGAATGAAATTTTGTCCTTTGCAACAACACGGTTGGACCTTGACGGTATTATGCTTAGTGAAATAAGCCAGACAGAAAAAGGCAAATACTGTATGTTATCACTTATGAGTGGAATCTAAAACCTAAACCAAATGAATGATTATATCAAAACAGAAACGGACTCACAGATATAGAGAACTAGTGGTTATCAGTGGGAAGAGGGAAGGAGAGGGGGGCAAGATAGGGGTAGAGGATTAAGAGGTACACACTACTGTGTATAAAGTAAATAAGCTACAAGAATATATTGTACAGCACAAGGAATATAGCCAATATTTTACAATAACTTTAAATGAAATATAATCTATAAAAGTTTTAAATCACTATGTTGCACACCTGAAACTAATATAATATTGTAAATCAACTATATATCAATGTAAAAAAAAACAACTTAAGTCATTGATACCAGAAATGCAACCTAGGCAGGCCCAGGCAGGACTAAACCCCACTGAGGTCACATTCTGAAGATGCAAGAAAAGGGAGAGGAGTGTAGGAAGCTATTTACCGGGCCTGCCCACTCAGGATAAGGGGACCTTGGACACAACTATCGGTTGGGTCCAGTTAAATCTGGTCTCCTTCTGCACCACCTAAAGGGTTTTGTTCACCTGTGACTTTATTGAGACAGCAAAATGACTCACTGAAAGTGACTATACGCACATTACTGGGATCTCTGATGGCAATTTGTATCCATGACCGTGAGCAGCAAACTAAACTAGCGAATATATTCTTTTATTGCAATGATGGTTTGAAGTGCCATTGTTAAATGATTATAAAAGTGACCTATGTTCTTCAGAAAAAAAAAGAGTGAGATGAAATGTTCAGGTTATTTGGGGACAATAAAGAGAAATTTTGTGGAAGAGGAAGATACAAGGAGGAGCATAAAAGGAAATGAGTTTGTACAAGCAGAAAAGTCATAGTCATTGGCCACACAATGTGTGCAAAACACTGTCGTGACATTTTACTTGTATTAGCTCATTTAATTCTCACAGTAGCCTTTATCAATCAAGAATTATTTTCCCCAGTGTAGAGCTGAGAAATCTGAAGCTCAAAGAGGTTATGTTCAACTCAGCAGAAACTGCATTAAAATTCAAGTCTCACCACTACAAAGTACCGCTTGGAGGATTTGATATCAGTCTTTTATTAAATTTCTACTGACTGGTTTTCATAGATAAAGTGTTTGACAACCCAATCCAATACACATGCATGTGGTAAGGGTGTGTGTGTGTGTGTGTGTGTGTGTTTAAAACTGAATCAAAAGTTTCAAGAAATATTATTTCACCAACTACATGTAAGGTACTCTGATATTATTTAAATATATTTCAGATTTTTTAAAAGGCCAGGGGTGACCCATCAAATCGGTTTAACAAACAGTCAGTGGATTGTGATCTACAGTTTGAAAAACGTTGCTGCAGGGAAACAAAGCATGTGAAGCAGGAAATTGTGATGAATGGGATGTTTTAGAATGGTTTGTGGTAGGTGTGAGCAAGGAGAATGAAGGAAATTATTTAGGTGGGCATTCAAATTAGCCAGGTAATGAAGACCAGGATTATAATTAGAGTAAAGGAAAGAAAAAGGTAAGAAAAAATTGTGCTAGAGACATCATTAAGATAATGAATGTATCCTCTCTTGAGAAAGGAATAATAAGTGATGGGGAAAACATGGTAGATCAGATATATTCACACATGGCCACTAGGTGGTGCCATCAGCCCAAGACAGCTTTGTGGTTGCCCAGGTGGGATGCTGAGGGGCAAGGAAAAAAACACTCTTGCCTGGTCTCTGCTGTTAGTATTCAGGTTTACCATTATTAATTTAACCTTATTCACTCATTTACAGATATATTAAAGGTCTCCTCTATGCCAGGAATGATTCAAAACATGGGGGACACAGTGATGAAAACACTAGACATGTTTCCTGTTCTGATGTTCCTACAATCTAGGAGAAGATGTATATTGAATGAGCAACTAAAAATGTGATGGATGTTATTAAAGGGGAAACACGGAGAGACCTAATCCAGTGTCGGTAGGCTGGAAAGTCTCATTTTTATAATTCTATGGTCTTGTGGGAACAACAGCCTTATAAAAAGGATATTTTAAAATACTGTAAGTTAAACCCCTTACAAACAAACTAGAAAATGGGGCAACAGAGATATATGTGAGGTGCTGTGGGGCCTGTTGATATATGCAGCAACCAAAGACAAGGCTCGAGTCTTCACAAAAAGAAATTTTAAAATAGTGTTAGCAATTTTGTTACTATGGGGTTATAATTCATACATCCTCAACAAGCTATACACTACAAATACCAGTAGGTTTAAATTAGATAGCTTTAGCTCATTCTGTCAATAATTGCTTGTGGGTCATAAAGCAATTATACATCAGAAGAATGTGTGATTTGCAATCATGCATTTCCTACTCTGGTACCCGGCCTGATTCAACATTTACAAAAAATATTGATAGCAGTCAGCCTAAGGTCTTAAGTTAATAAATGATTCTCAAAAACAATAGAGTTATAAGCAGCCTCCTAATTAATGGTCTTAGTAATTGCTCTTCTCTGTTTATGGGTACATGCCAAGCTTCGCTGAGAGAGAGAGAGAGAGACAGACAGACAGACAGAGACAAATGCATCCAGCTGGCCCTGCAGATGATGTCAGGTAGAATGGAGTTGCAGCTCCCCCTCCCTTCCCACCAACTGTCTACCACAAAACCCCGTTGAGCATTCAGAATAAATGTAACATTCCAAGAGGGAATAACCGATCAACTGCTATGACACCACTATCACTTAACTTATGGTCATTTCAAGTAGCTGAGATGATTTACATTAACACCTAAGTCAGCTACAGCTATAATCAAATGCCTAATCTGCTCACTCAGAATACACCAATTTTTCAATCAAATTTGACAGCTTTCAAGGACACAGCCTTGCCCTGAAGCAGACCAGGAAAATCTTCAGAATTCCAGGCAAATGGGTAGAATTCTTAGGGCTGGTAGCCACAGTTAGGACAAGCATGAAAGGGAAGCTTGCCCCAGAGGCCTGGGTGTTTTGAAGGAAGACTCTGAATCCCATCCCTGGAATTCCTCAATCATGACTGGGAAAATTAAGCATACAAAGCAGACTGGCCATTTCCAGAAGCTTTCAGCTTTCTCAGGCTTCTAGATAATGAGAGGGAAAGAACAGAGGAAGGGGGAGGGGACCATTAATCTTCACATATCTTCCTGAGAGCATAGAGCTGGGAAAGATAACATGTTGGTGTTGGCAAGAGGTTTAATATAGAGTTGTGGTCAATTAGCAGGAAAAAAAACTTCTGGAGTTCACTTCTCAAATTAAAATCGATAATGAAAAAACAGCATAACCAGATTTAATAAATAACTGAGCTGAGCTGAACATCACAGAGAAAGTGTGTCCTCAGAGAATTAAGTTCAAAGAGATTACTGAATAACTAAAAACAAATCTAAAATGCATGTAGACCACTGGCTCTCAACCCCAGATCCTCATTAGAATCACACAAAGGAAGCTTTTAAGAAATACTGATTCTAGGATCTCACCCCCAGAGATTCATATTTGATTTGTCTGGGGTGGGGCTTATGCATTTTTATTAAACTTCCTGGTGATTCAAAGTGTAGCCAGAGTGAAGAACCACTGATCTAACATCATTACAACACTAATCTCCACAGAAGAAAAATCTTCCTAGTTTCGGCCAAAATATCTTCAGTTATTATTGTTTACAAATAACTAGTGATGGTGGTGATGAGGGGGCAGGATAATCAAACAATTTTATTCTTATTTATTCATAAGAATGAATACGAATACCCTGGCATAACAAGAGTAAATTAGATCCATAGATAAGCCAGAAACTACACTTGATCAAATGAACTGTTCTTCAAGTAGTAACACGGCCAATGCTTAGAATCATGGAGATGGGATGAACCTGAGAGGCCTTCTGGTTCAAACAGCCCCCAAGGGAAGGAGCCAGTATTGAAGGCACCATTCTATTGATACAGAGCAGGACCCTGTGGGGCTCCTGGGCACAAAAGCCTTTCTGGGTCCCCCATTTCTTGATTACAGGAAATAGTCTCCAGGACCTTCCCCAAGTTCCAACCAGCAGGTTCCAACAGTTGCTAATTAGGGAAGGGAGGGGATGCGGAGACTAAGGAGGAAGAGTCAAGAAATGGTAGTGCAGCCTTAGGGCAGGGTCCTCGTTCCCCATCAAGGGATACACATAACAATATCTCTCTGATACTGAAACCCCACCAGGTGGGAGAAGTTAACAGTATGCTGCCCACAAGCCCATACGTAGACCCAAGACCTTCTGGTTGGAACCAGAAGGTTGATGATGCTGACTCCCACTTACCTCACCACCAACCAATCAGAAGAAAGTCCACAAGCTGATCACACCCTCTCTGAACCATCACTGTAAAACTTCTCACTACCAACTCCAGGTTGGGACACAGTTTTGAGGGCGTTAGCCCACTGTGTCCCCCTTTGCCTGGCAAAGCAATACAGCTATTCTTTTCTACTTCACCCAAAACTTTGTCTCTGAGAACTAATTTGGTGTCAGGGTACAGAGCCAGATTCGGCATCACTATCATGTGTGTCACATTTCATGCACTCAGTAAGACTGTCAAGCCAGTATGGTTAGCTTCATTTTTAAAGATGGGGAAATGGGCTCAGGGTGGTTAAGTAATTTGTCCAGACTCACAAAGCCAGGCAAAAGCAGAGAGAGCAATCAAATCCAGGCTTTTCCATTTTCAGGAATGTCTTCAACAGCATCTCAGGTGTATGGTCATGTACACTCTTCTTAGGCACTTCCAGTGTCTATCAGCTCACTGCCTGTTGGGCAGGCTGAATCTTTGCTAAATTCATTATTTTCTCTGAGTCATAAAGCTGTTTCTCCATAACAAGAGAAACATAGGAGAAACGTTCTGTTTCTCTGGAACAAGAAGAGCAATGTAGCCCCTCTTTTATAGGAAAATTCCTTCAAATGTTTAAGAATAGCTCTATGTTCCCTCTAAGATTTCTTTTCTTCAAGCTACACATCATCAGCTCTTTGTAGTAGTTTCACGCGGTTCCAGAACACTCAGTTTTAACCCTCTGGTGCTCTTGGGGATGTCAATGTGATTTCTAAATGTGGTGCCCAGAGTCAAATGTGGTGACATTCACATGGACTTGACCATGGGACTTAGCGGTTACAAGCAGGGGCTCTGGTGGCATTGAACCTGAGTTTCATTCTCCTTCTCACCACTCTTGGCTGAGTGCACTTAGACAAGTGCTGAAAGCACTCTGAGCCTCTTTCCTCATCAGTAAAATGGAAATAATAATGCCTATATCAAAAGGCCATAATCAGAATTCACTGAGGAAACATCTGTAAACATTCACTAGTACAGAGTAATGATAGCTCATTTTTTAATGATAGCTCATTTTTTCTTCTTTTAACTTGACAATGTATACCTGTTAATCAAACTAATATTGTGGCAATATCTTTAGAAGCCATACAAAATCATAGTCTCATGTTAATGTCAGAAAAAACCTCTAAGCATTCACCCACATGGAAATCAGAATATGTCTTTCACATGCTCTAATTGTACAATTTTCCTACAAACCTAAATGGAAGACTTTTTCATCTCTGTTCGGTTTCATCTCTTTCTTTCTTGCTTTTAATTCCAGCTCAGTTTTGTTCCATTCTGCAGTATTATTTTGAACGTTCATTCTATTAGTCTTAGTGTTACCCTTGTGTTTTTACAAATTTTATGACTGCCTTCTATACACATCACTGATTAAAAGCCAAAGACAGGGCAGGGTTAAGTTTCAAGCCCTCAGACATACCATCAGAGACATCTCCAGGCATCATATTACTCTGTTAATCAGTACAGCTTGTGTATTGTAGCTCAACTAGCCATAAATCTATTTAACTATATCTCAAATGTGCCACATTTCTAGGTCCTAACAAAAATGATATCCTAAGATTAATTTACTTATTTATTGTTGCCTTGTCGAATAGCTTTCTTTAATGCAAGCTTTTCAACTTTAATTTCCTTTAGTATTTTTACTTACTTTTCAAGTAAATATTTTCCATCATTAACTTGTTTTAAAGGATTCTGCAATCTTTTTAATTCTTCCTGTGAAAAAGAAAAGAAGTGTCTTACAAATTGACTCCATGTACTTATAGGTAATAATATTTCAGGACAATTGTTAACAAAATTGAGATAATCACCATGAGGAGTTCTGGACCTTGCAATAGATGAGAGCTTAAACATACAATTTGATTCTTGATCAAATTAAAATACAAAACTCCTACTCAAATTTTGTGACTTTTTTTTTTTTTAACCACTAAAGATCATGCTTCCTGTTATTTTTCCGGAGTGGCAATATGTTTATATGGATCCACCCATACTCTTCCCAGATTTACTCTTGTCAACAGTATTATGTTTGCTGGTTGCTGGGTGAGGAGTTCTAAGGAACATGTGCTGGGTTTGTCCATTTAGCAAACAACCCACTTGTCTCTTGGTAACTCTTGGTACCCTCAGCCCCAGTGCCCAGACACACACATACACACAAACACGTGCACACACTCCTTCCCTGAATTTCAGGCATCCATATTCTCTGTAATCCCATTCCCTCAGACACAGTGATTGGTTCAGGAATGTGACGGAAGTCGGCCCAGGTTCCTGGTGAGACTGCCTGTCTCCAGTCTTGTTGCCAGTCACAGCAGGATTTAAGGAAGGCCCACAGAGGTCTGGATCTGGGAAGACCACCATTCCTTGAGATCACCCTGCTCTCCTTGTTGCCACCAACTGCTGAAGTGCCAAGAGGAAGCCCCGATTAGCACTAATTACTCATTTGTCCCTAAAAGACCATCAAGACTAGTCTCAACATGTTTCTAACCCACCAGACATCCAAGTCTCTGAGGTTACCCATTTTCTTTAACTTCATACTACACCGTATAACCTCGAATTTGACCGGTCCCCCACCTCTCCCCGGTCCCTCCAATCTTTCCACTGGGCCCTTTGGAACTCACAGTCTGTCATCAGCAAAATCCTCTATCTCCTCAGTTTCTTTGAACATTCCCTTAATTGTCTTATTCTATCTGAACCCTTGCTCTTCCGGGGACAGCTAAGTTTTTGTTAGAGCAAGAAGATCAAAGAACTGTTTAGAAAAGACTTTTAGGATATAGAGGAGTCTGCTGACGACAAACTAGGCCAATCCCTGAGCACCCTGTCTCCCCTGCAGTCCTCTTTAGAGGTGGCCGTTTCTTCCCCACGTGCTACACGTGACACACTCTGGAGGAGGGGTGGGGCCCTTCTTGTCCCTCTCTGCTGCTCCCAGATCCTATTCACTCCTATAAAACCTCAGCTCCTCTGGAAACATGCCAGCAGCCTGTCCCAGGCCTCAGTCTTCTCTTGCCGTCGATCCTCACTCCTCAGGAGGTCTTATCCAGTCCACAGCTTTAAATTTATATTTGCACCTGACCTCTCCTCTAAACTCCATTCTTACACACCCACCACTTGGGAGCTATGTGTGCACGTCTGACAGGCATCTCACATTCAAACCAAAGTCTTGATTGCCCTGTCTAGACGCTCCCACTCCAATCTCCTGCTTCACCCCTTCTTCCTCATTTTAACGAATGACCATTCACCTCGTCATTTAACAAAATTACTATTCACCTAGATATACAGTGATATGAGTCCTGAAACCTAGAAGTCAGCCTCCACTCCGCCCTTCTCTCACAATCCACAGTCAATCAATCAGCTAATCATGTTGGTCCCAACTTCAGAATATATCTGGAAATTGACCAGTACTTCTCAGTCTGGGCTAAGGCAACTGTGACAGTCCCCCGTCTCCCTGTTTTCCCTATTAGTCCACTGCAGTCACTTCTCCTTACATCAGCCAGCATGATCACTGAGTACTTGAGTTTGCTTTTTCAAGTGAGTGAAATGCACACATCATAAGTGTACAGTACCATGAGTTTTGACAAGTGCACACACTGGTAGAATTACCACCCAAAACAAAATACAGAACATTTATTTCACTCCAGAAAAGAAGCTTCTCTGTGTCCCTCTCCCAAAGGCACTCCTGTTCTGATTTTATCACCATAGATTAATGTTGCCTGTACTAGAATTTCACATAAATTTGTCTATTCTTTTGTATCTGGCTTAATTCCCTCAGCATTGTATCTTGACATTAGTTACTCAACCAATGTCAATTGCTTAAACTTCATTTCAATATTTGGAGAAGAATTTTGTTTCCTTCCTCTGAATTTTAGAGCATGAGGATTTTGAAGTGTGAGGAACCCTGAAGCTGCAATAGAACTATTTGCTGCTCTGAGAGGTGTTAACTGGAGAGAAAGATAACACAGCAAAGAGGATGGAAGCAAAGAAACAGAGCAGAGGAGCCAGAGCCCTAGTGACACTGTGAACCTCTGGGTCAAACTAGAGCTTGAGACCAGCATACTGATGGACTCTTCAGTTTCATGAGCCAGTAGAGTCTCTCACTGGCTATAGGCACTTTTGGTTGAGATTTCTGTTTTTTACAATTGAAAGAATCTAACTCAGAAGTGACACTGTGAGCCATAACCTAGGGCTACTATATATAGAATCCTAACTAGATGAGCTATAGAACTATAGACGTTCAGAACTAGACAGGTGTTGTCATCGTTAGATTGGTTAGTTGGTTTGGTTTTGTTTGGGCAGTGTCTTTTTAAAAGATGTTTTACTGAGAAGACTAATAGATGAAGCAGGTCATGGTCTTCAGTTCCTTATTTTATTTATCTATCTATCTATCTATTTATTTATTTATTTATGCCACACCACGTGGCTTGCAGAATCTTAGTTCCCTGACCAGGGATTGAATCCGCGCCCCCTACAGTGGAAGCAAGGACCCCTAAACACTGGACCACCAGGGAATTCCCAGTTCCTTTTTATTAAAGGCAGCTGCTTTTATATACAACACTGGGATAATATAGACCTCATATGAAGACCATTTCTGCACCTTCTGTAAAACTGCTATATAAGACACTGTACATTTTGCTACAGGCTCTCTCTTACATAAAAAGAATGAAATTTTAGGATTTCATCCTAGAGGATATTTTCCCCTTTTGATAAAATAGTGCACTTCTTTTCATCAACAATAACAACTCATAAGTCTCATAGGGGTGGTTTATTTTGCCTTGGCTGCCAGAAGCTTAAGCTAAATTAAATATTCAGTTGCCAGAACTATTCTCTCCAGGCTGTTAGTATAATTATTTCCTCCTCTTTCAATACATGATATTTAAACCTCTTTATTTAACTCTCTTACATGTGTGCTTTTCACAGTAAGTGGAAGCAAGTACTATATAGGCAGTTATATATGGTAATTGGGTATGAAGATAGAGATGATTAATAGGTGGATAGATAGATATAGATAGAGAGAGAGACAGAGAGACAGAACATCCTTTTCACTCTTACACATGGCATTTTATTTTCAAGGTAAAACTTACCCTTCAACCCTATAGACCCTGGTTCCTAAGAATAAGTCTCCACCTCTATCCTCTGTTTTTCTCCCAACCCTCCATTCCTCCCACCTAATCCTTCAGCATATCCCATCCCACCTCCAGTGACATAGCAATAAATCCAGGTCAGAGAAAAGGTCAGGCTTAAAGCCACTTTTATACAGCAAGGAAATAGGTTGGATAAGAATCCTTAGTCATTCTTGAAAACCAGAGGTGGATTTTTAGGTCGTGAACTTTTTCTTTTTACCCCCTGCATCACGATTAGGAAGGAGACAGAACTGTGCTAGTCCCGGCACCTTCTCTTGTGTGTGTGTGTGTGTGTCTGTGGTGTGTTTTTTTCTCTTCTTTTTCCCTGGGCACCTGGGGGAAGGAAGGAACAGGCTTTTGCACTTTGTGCCAGCCACTCTCTCCTCCTCTGTCCTTTCATTGCAAGGAGCTTCATTGCAAGGAGGGGGAGGGAGGGCTTCGATGCAGAGTGCTTCATCCAATTTGACTATCCACGTTCTAGGAAATCATATTAAACATAAGGTCAATGACTAACAAGAGCTTTCTGAACAGCTGCTCTGCTGACAGTTTAGAGGACTGCTTTCATCGTTTGGTTATTGAAGCTAACTATACAAAAACACTTCAATTCAATTGGCCTGTAGTTCCAAAGTGTGGCCTTCTTTTCTGGGAGATGAATAAGGAAGTTGGCTTGCTCCACAGACCTTTGCTCAGAGCTTCACTCCTTGAGAAAGTTTTATTTTAACTTACCGGTAAAAACATATACACATTGGTCTTTCCCATCACTGGTTTCTCCCACTAGCCTTCGTTGTCTCTGATTTCATATGTAAACATGTCATTTCCCTACTAGAAACGAACGTGGCTCCCCAGTGCTTTCAGATGGATTCCAGGATCTCAGCCAAGGGCCCCTTGTCTCTCGGGGGCCCACCTTATGAGCCCCGCCCCGCACACTCCCTCTCCAAGTCTGCTCTTGTGAAACTTCACCCAATCCTGAGTTCACATGCTCTCTCACTGGACACTGGGTTCCCAGCTCTTCTACTGGCCCACTCTCATTCTTCCTTCAGGAAGCCCCCCACCTTTCCCCTCCTCCACAGAGCCTTTCCTAACTCCACAGGAGGGTCTGGTACCTCACCTTTTTCCTCAGCATCCTGCGGTGATTCCTATTTTAACATTGCCTCTTGACCTGTCCCACCCCACCACTGAGCTCTTTGAGATCAGGGATAGTGATTTATTCACCTTGAGGTGTTTATTCCCCAAATGAGGCATTTAGGTGGTGCCTAATTAATATACGTTGAATAAATGAATTGAATGCATTGATCTGACTGAAATGAAAAGGAACCTTAGTGGCTTAACGGCCCACCAGGTCCCAAGATGTTGTATGTCTTCTGGTGATTTTTCTCTGCCCCTCCAGATATACTCTCTCTTTTTTTATTTTATCATTCTGTAGCTTTCTTTTTTATTTAGCATTCTACTTTTTCCAGTTTTATTGAGGTATAACTGACAATTACAAATTGTATATATTTAAGGTATATATTTGAGATATGTATACATTGTAAAATAATCACCACGATCAAGCTAATTAACATATCTGTCACCTCACATACTTACCATTTTCTTTTCTTTCTTTTTTGGGGGGACGGGGGTGGTGAGAACACCTAAGGTCCACCCTCTTGGCACATTTCAGTTTCACACTGCAGTGTTGTTAACTACAGTACCTGTTGTATATTAGGTCTCTAGAAGCTACTCATCTTGCATAACTGAAACTTGGTACCCCTTGACCAGCATCTCCCCATCTACACTCTTTACTCATCTCCACTCTCTCCTGTGCTCTGGGAGGGTCAAAATTAGACTTTATCAAGCAGGGCCCTTTGTTCTGTGGCTTAGGACAGGGTTTGAGCAGTGGGAGGCACTGGCACGCGATCAGAGGGAAGCAGAAGAGAGAAGCTGGGGTATTTATTCCCTGTGCTCCCCTCTTACTGGAGTACAGGCTGGCGTCACTGAAGGTCACAGCTCCCATGGGGTGGTGGCCTCTCTCACATGGTCGTTCTCGCCACATTCCCATAACTACTCCGTTTTCTCGCCCCCCCAAGACATTTCTTTCCCTTTCTTCCCTTCCCTTCCTTCCCCTTCTCTTTTTATACGTTTTTCATTTTTGTTTTAAAGTCTTTATTGAATTTGTTACAATATTGCTTCTGTTTTACGTTTTGGTTTTTTGCCTCCGAGGCATGTGGGATCTTAGCTCCCCGACCAGGGATTGAACCCACACCCCCTGCGTTGGAAGGCAAAGTCTTAACCACTAGACCACCAGGGAAGTCCACCTTCCCTCCTCTTGCCCTTCCAGCTATTGATAGTACCAGATGCTTCACCATCCCCTGTGGTTCTCCCTACACCCTGCCCATATCTATACAGTCACTTCATTCAACTCTTTCCATCACCCTTTTAAGTGGGTCGTCTGTCTTCTCCCTGGACTCTGCCTCAGATGCCTCAAGGATCTTACATTTTCTTTGGTTCGCCCTATCTTTTCCATTCCTTTTCTATAATCCAACAAATTAAATTAATACTATTAATTAATCACATTAACTAACAGAAGAACATGTCTGTTTGATGGTTGACCCCTATCAGAGAAGTTGTCCCAACTCAAGGGCCTAACTCAATTTTCTGGCTCAGTTTGATTCACCAGATAAGGGTACACTTTCTACCATGCTCATTTTAACTTCTGTCTTTTTGACATGTGGGCTAAGCCCCTCTGCAAGGTGCAAGTTGAACTGTTCACGTACAACCCAGACATAGAGCATTCCATATTCTTTAATCTCATTTCTCCAAATGAAATCTGTGTTATGAGTGGCTGTGAAATGTAGGCTGTACTATTGTGGGAATAACTGATCGCCTACTTGCCAAACAAAGCCCGTGCTTCCCACAGTCATCAGAGTTGTTCTGCAATCATCACTTAGGTGTGAACTGTTAGACTGGATGGTGGATTCTGGATTTTGTCCTTTTGTGTCTGGCTTCCCCATCCCACCTTAATCCTGCAGGGCTTTCTCCTGTCACAAACAGGAGAATACACCTAAGAGGCTAGACAAGCTCATCTCTGTGGCCACTTGGTCAGCCCCTTAACCTGACCAATAATAAAACGCTCTTCTCTTTTTCTTCTGTCCCTGACACTTTTACTGTCTAAACAAGCAGGGTATATTCTTTGGACAAGTTTAAAAGCAGAAATCCACTCAAAATTGCCTTTTCTCTAAACTGTACTTGTGTCTCAGTGGCAACCTTTTTTTTTTTTTTTTTTTTTTTTTTTT